>NC_063332.1:55644281-55658833 GCF_021869965.1 Rhincodon typus | reverse complement strand
TGCTGCTTGGCCTGCTGTGTTCATCCAGCTCTACACCTTGTTATCTCGACATATAAAAGGACATGGGTTTCCTCATCAAAAAGTCTCTGATGGTTAACGTATAGTTGCATCAGGAAATTAGGAAGGCGAATGGTATGCTATCAATCTTGAGAAGGGCTTTGCCAGTCTTCTTGTCTGATCCTGCCACAAATCTTGCCATAGCTTACATCACTTAAACCGTTATAAGATCTCACTGTGAAATGAGAACAAAGGAATTGTTGCATGCTGGAACATTGTGTTTCATGATGAAGATAAAGATTACATTTCTGCAAATAGATGAATGTAAGAGTATCTTCAAATCCTTTTGCTTCTAGGTACTACGGATATTTTTGTCTTTTTCATTGGGATGGACAGAACTTATCTTTTCAATGAGAAGCTTTTCTACCAATTACTTGTTATTGATCATATACTGATGTTCAATATTTTGCATTATTTGTCCACTACAATTTTGTAGAGGTATGAAATAATTAAGCTATATAAACCTATAACCTATTTTCCAGTACACACAAAAACACAAGAATTAGGAGCAGGAATAGGTTACTTTGACCCTTAAGCCTTCCTATTAATCACTAAATTTGTTACTGACCTGATCATGATTTTAACTCTTCTTTCCTTCCTGCTCCCTATAACATTGACTCCTTTGTCAATCAAAAATATGTAGAACTCAGTTTTGGACATATTGAAGGATGCAGAATGTGCCATCATTTATTTCACTTAAACCTGTAAGTGTCAGCAGCTGTTACATTGAAAATAACCTTGTGACTTTAGACTTGAAATATAATCACAAAAATATCAATGAAACCCAGGCCAAATGCAGGTACATGGGACTAGTGGGAAACTTGCTTGGCATGGACGAGTTGGACCGAAGGGTGTGTTTCCATGCTGTATGACTCTATGACCACTGACATGTTTAGATTCTTCAATTAGCATCGGTCTGAATTATTCAAGATCGTACTGTCGCGCAGCACATAACTTCCACAGCAATTGCAGAAAAGTAGGAGTCGGGGTATCAAATGATCCAGCAGCAAAACAATTACTGCTTTATCACTTTTATAGAAAGAAGCTTACCAACAAGAGTGAACTTGTCCCACTCAAAACTCCTTGCTAATTAAAAATCACACATTTTTCAGAAATAAAGCAAGCTACACATTAACAACAATGGATTATTCATTCCCAATGTTTTAAGTTTCTTCTATCCTGATAATACAAAAGGAAGGAGAATTGCTGTTTGGTTTTTTTAAGACAGCAGTGGGAAGAGATGTGGCAACGCAGGAAGGTTGACAATTGTTTGAGCAGGTCTTCCCTAAATTGTTTTAACCAGACTAATGGGGTAAATGTTAAATTAGATTTCAGGTTCTTAGCCCCTCCACAATCCCCAATTCCAAGGTCTACCAAAATTCACTTCATTTTGATTTCAAGCACTATAATAGTTCAATAGGTTCTGTAACAGGCAGGCTCCCAACTACAAGTATACACTTGAGCAACAATTGAAAATTAACTCCTATTCTTTTCATTAACCATTTATTGTTTTGCATATGCACTTTTTGACAAAAACAGTCATCAGTGTCAATAATCACTTGTTAATGAGCATGATTATGAGGGCGGCACGGTGGCTCAGTCATTAGCACTGCTGCCTCACAGCACCAGGAACCCAGGTTCGATCCCACCCTTGGGTGACTGTCTGTGTGGAGTTTGCATATTCTCCTTGTGTCTGTGTGGGTTTCCTCTGGGTACTCCGGTTTCCTCCCACAATCCAAAGATGTGCAGCCTAGTTGAATTGGCCATGCTAAATTGCCCCATTGTGTTCAGGGATGTGTAGATTAGGAGGGTTATAGGGGGATGGGTCTGGGTGGGATGCTCTGAGAGTTGGTGTGAACTTGTTGAACATGCAAACACCTCACAGACAGTTGCTCAAGTGTGGAATCGAACCTGGGTTCCTGGCACTGTGAGACAGCATGCTAACCATTGAGCCACCGTGCTGCCCCATTTGATGAGGAAGATAACCTCACAAGGAGACATAGAGATGAGAAAGAGTGACACTCTAGCAGTGTGTCCTTCTTCTATATGGCAGACACTGAGTAACCATCTGTTGCAAGTTGATTTACAGCCAACATCAAGGACTGTGTATCACCTATTTTTCTTCTCACATTGACATTATGGTTCGCTGCAACTGAATATCTCTAGTACTTTGTCAATAACGTCTGTCAGATAATATACAAACATATGAATTAGAGACAAGAGATGGCTTTTCAACCCGTCAATCTTTCTCCACTATTCAATAGGATCAATTATATTCAATAAGATCATAAGTCATGTTAAAGTGCATGTCTGTGTGGAGCAATTGACTAATACATCATTTGCCTGGGAAACAGCTTCATAATGGTAATATCTGGATTTAGCAGTTAGAGAGGAATAAATTCTCTGAAGAACTGAATGTGATATAAGTTCTATCAATTGGGCTGCTAACAATGCTACACATGAACAGGAAGAGATTCCATTCCAAAGATGTCCTGAGGGTATCTTATTTTTTCAAAAATATTTTCACAGGATGTTGGCGTCATTGGCTAGGCCTGCATTTATCACCCCTTCCTAATCTCCCTAAGTAAAATTCCACTCTTCCGCCTTTTTTTCTGCCTTCTTGAATCACTGCGGTCTGTGTGGTGTATGTACACCCATGGTGCTGTTAGGGAGGGACAATAGATTGTGCTAATGTTCAGCATTCAGAGAGCAATCATTCTGCTTTCCTTTGTCGACATTTGTAATGACAATAAAGTTTAAAATCCTGCGCTTGAAAAAATGAGCTCATCCCTGCTAGTTAATCTGTGTTTTCCTTGAAACCCATCCTGATATCTCCACTTAGATACAGATAGCAATGAAGACACAGTCATCATCTGAATTAGCATGGACCACGTCCTGGGTATTCTAAAGCAATAATTTGTCTGTTCGGACTGTTTGTAGTAAAGCTTTCCCATGGAGCTTGTCACAGTTCTCATTGTCTGCTGTACATTGCACAATTTCTCCATCTAAAGAGAAGTAAGTCTGCAGCTGGAGGTGTAGAAGCTCTGTGTGGTACAAAGTAACTAACAGAGAGCATGGACTCAAAATGAAGGGATGTGTCATGTGCAATGATTGTAACTCATAAGAGCTCCCTAATCATGGCTGTTAATCTGTTCTGATCAGGGAGCCCTGGCTGTCAGAGGTTGTGTTCACTCTGAGAGCTGGTTCCGAGGAAGCTGAATCAGTATCAAGGGCTTTCCACATATAAATAAAGGGTAACTCGGTAGCAGGATACCAGCTTCTGTGGAGTTACTTAATCACGCGGGCCATAAGATTTGTCTTTCAGTGACACTAATCTACTACGTTATCTAATCCATTGTTAAGAAAGAACAACTTTGATGGTAATATATGGCAATTTAGCATTTTTTACTGCAGAGGGGAATTTTAACTAGGAGGGTTATGGAAATTTGTTTGCAGGTGAGGAGCTGATTAAGTCATCAAAAATACAATTGTGCTGAGAAGCCAATTCCAGCCACAGCTTCCATGTTAAAAAGGAGAATGCTAAGCTGCTTGTACTCAGTCAACTTGGGAGAAGCTGTGGCCTGTGAACATACCCAAGATTACGGTGTACAAGTCAAATTTTGACATTCAAATAAGCCTTCCACCATTGAGGGTCAATTTATAAAATGTGACCAACTGCTATTGGAGAATGTGGATCAACTACTGAAAAAAAAAGCACTGGTAATTCAAATTAATGAATGTGTCATGTTTTATTTAATGGTATAATTCCACAAGATTATTTGAACCACAGTCATAACGTTATGTCCAATTTTAGCACATCTTATACAAAACTGATAAAACAGGAGTCCTTTAGTCTGTTGGCATCAAACCATTAAAAACAATTATATAATAATTTAATTCAGAGAAACAAAACTTTTTATAATGAATATCCTCAGCTGATGCTCCAGAGTTACCGGGATACCAGTGAAACTTGAACTCCTGATCAACAATCAATCAGGCAGCAGTCCAGTTGACAGAGTTCCTATTGTTAATTTCACATGACCATGTCAGTGAGATTACCTTATCACCCAGCTCTCCAAAGGGAAACTTCCTCTCCTTATGGTTCCTTGAATGCTGCTGCTTGGGCAATTTGCCCAAGTCTGCAGCAACTGTAAACCTACTGCAATTCTACATCCCAGTTCCACAGCTACAGGTAAAGGCATCAGTTTGCCCTCATCATGGCTTTGACTCCTTCTCATTACAAGTCGTAAATACCAACCTTCTCTCTGTTGTTCTGAAGGCATTAATCATCATGCAACATTGGCTCCACTCAGTCCACTGACATCACATAGTCTGTGGCTAGAGGTAAGGAATTCTACATTAGCTTTTGGAGGAAGCAGTATCTGTACCAGCTCGCTGAGGTCCTAGTCATTATACCCGACCAAAAGTAGTTGAGCCTATTGCTATCATGCAATAAATCTTATCTAAATGCCTTTATTGTAGATACTCTACAATGGAGTATCCCCTGCCACTAATCAGTAAATGAACTCAGAACAAAACAAAGACAAAGGAGTCCAAAGGACACTAGTGAACTACATCAAAAAAATCCTTTACCTAGTAGCACGTTCTGGAATAGGTGTTTTCTTTGTCAACCATCCCTTATTCTATTTGGTTCAAGAAGTATAAAAATGCAATGTATGGGATCCGGGGAAAGCTAGCCAACTGGATTCAAAATTGGCTAGATGATAAGAAGCAGAGGGTGATGGTTGAAGGTTGTTTCTTGGACTGGAGGCCTGTGACTAGTGGTGTGCCACAGGGGTTGGTGCTGGGACCTTTGTTATTTGATATTTACATAAATGATTTGGGTATGAATGTACAGGGCATGATTAGTAAGTTTGTGGATGATACAAAATTAGGAAGCATTGTTGATTGTGAGAAAGATTATTAAAGATTACAGAGAGATCTTGATCAGATGGGGAAGTGGACTGAGGATTGGCAAATGCCATTCAATACAGATAAGTGAGGTGTTGCACTTTGGAAAGTCAAACCAAGGTAGGACTTATACAGTAAATGGTAAGGTCCTGAGGAGTGTTGTGGGACAGGGGGACCTTGGGGTACAAGTACATAGTTCATTGAAAGCCACGTCACAGGTGGACAGGGTGGTGAAGAAGGCAATTAGCATGCTGGCCTTCATTGGTCAAGACATTGAGTATAGGAGTTGGGATATTATGTTACAGTTGTATAAGTCGTTGGTGAGGCTGCATTTGGAGTATTGTGTACAGTTTTGGTCACCCTGTTATAGGAAAGACACAGTTAAACTGGAAAGTGATGCATGCAAAGAAGAGGTAAGAGGATGTTGCCAGGACTAGTAGGCCTGAGATAAGGAGAGGTTGGCCAGGATAGGACTTTTTTCCTTGGAACGTAGGAGAATGGGGGGTGACCTTATTGAGGTGTATAAAATCATGATGGGCGAAGATAGGATGAATGCATATAGTCTTTTTCTAAGAGATGGGGAATTGAAAACTAGAGGGCATAAGTTTAAGGTGAGAGGGGAAAGATTTAAGAAGGACCTGAGGGGTAACTTCTTCATGCAGAGAATGGTGCACATATGGAATGAGCTGCTGGAGAAGGTGGTTGAGGCAGGTACAATAGCAACATTTTAAAAAAACACATTTGCATAGGTACATGGATGAGAAGGGTTTAGAGAGACACGGACCAAATATGGGCAATTGGTACTAGCTGACTGAGCACCATGGTCAGCATGGACCAGTTTGGGCTGAAGGGCCTGTTTCTATGCTGTATTACTCTTTGACTCTACTCTATGACTCTATAACATATTACCTAAGTGGAGAACAACTACTGAATTCAAAGATGCAGAGGGATCAAGGTGTTCTAGTGCATGAATCACATAATGTTGGTCCTACATGTAATCAGGAAGGCTCTTAGAATGCTATCCTTCATTACAAGAAGAACTGTACATAAAAGTAAGAATGTTATACTTCAGGTATATAAAGCACTGTGATGCAATTAACATTAGTCCACAAAGGAACATAGGCACCTCTCCTGGACAAAAGTAACATTTCATTCTGCACTTGAACAGTACCACTGCACAGGTCTATGATAATTTTCAGACGTAAAAGCAAATTTCCCATCACCCATCCCATCTCCAAGTAAATATCAGGACCAATATGTTCCCAATTAGATATGAAGAAAAGAAACTGTACTTTAGAATTGTGACCAAATTGTGCAACTTGCAATATTATTGCCATTGTCACTCTTTTATATAGAACATAGAACAGTACAGCACAATACAGGCCCTTTGGCCCACGATGTTGTGCTGAACTTTTACCCTAATCCTAAGGTCTATCTAACCTCCACCCCTACCTTATACTATCATCCATATGCCTATTTAATAGCCGCTTAAATGCCCCTAATGAGGCCGACTCCACTACCCTCTCTGGTAATGCATTCCATGCCCCGACCACACTCTGAGTAAAGAACCCACCTCTGATGTCTCCCCGATATCTACCTTCACTCACTTTAAAACTATGCCCCCTCATAATAGCCACCTCCACCCTAGGAAAAAGTCTCTGGCTGTCTACTCTATCTATACCTCTGATCATTTTCTACACCTCTATCAAGTCACCTTTCATCCTTCGTCATTCTAAAGAGAAAAGCCCGAGCTGTCTCAACCTTTCCTCGTAAGACCTTCCCTCTATTCCAGGCAACATCCTGGTAAATCTCCTCTGCACCTTTTCCAACGCTTCCACATCTTTCCTGTAATGAGGCAACCAGAACTGAACACAATATTCCAAATATGGCTGAACCAGGCTTTTGTATAGCTGGAGCATATCATCACGGCTCTTGAACTCAATCCCTCGATGAATGAAAGCTAACACACCATACACCTTCTTAACAACTCTATCCACCTGAATGAGGCCTGGTTTTATCACCGATAACACTGTTGATAGCTTGATAATTGGCATAAGAAATAACCCACTGGAAATTTCTGAATGTTGACTCTCAATCCCAGAAATCCAAGATGACTAGATTGAAATCCTGTCAATCAGATATAGCTTCGACGGTCAGGTAATAAAAGACCATTTAAGTGAATGAACTTGAGTGTCAATATAAAATACAAAGGCAAAATACTGTAGACACTGAAAACCTAAAATAAAAGCAAATTGTGCTGGAAATACTCTGCAGGACAGGCAGCATAAGTGGAGAGTAAAACAATATTAATGTTACAACTCTATTACCTTCTCTCACCTGAAAAATGCTGAGAGCACCCATTAATAATTCTTTCGTAGGATGTGAGCGTTGCTGGCAAGACCAGAATTCGTTGCCGATTTTTCATTGCCTTTAAACTGAACATCTTGCCTGGTCATTTCAGTGGGCAGTTGACTGTCAACCACATTGCTGTGTTTGTGGAGTCACATATGGGCCAGACCAGGTAAAGATGACAAATTTCCTAAAGGACATGAGTGATCGAATGGATTTTTATAACAATTAACGATAGATTCATGATCACCTTAAGATGAGGTTTTTAATTGCAGATTTATGAAATGAATTTAAATTCCATCAGCTGCAAGGAACCCTGGGCTCCATAGTATTGGTCTGGGCCACAGGATTACTAGCCAAATGACATAACCATTGTCACCCCAATGGGAGTCACTTAGCTCAGTTCACTGACCAGCTGGTTTACGATTCAGAGTACATTACGCACAGAAAAGTCACATTGCGTCACAACTCTATTGGCCTAATGTAACTGTCACTTCCACAATAGTCTCTTCCTGCAGCTTGAGTTCAAACGCTTTCAGCTTCAAATAACCATTTAAGAGTGGACTTCTTTACTGCAAATGGCTATTGAGGCTGTCTCATGAAGTATATTCAACGTCGATAAAGACAGATTTTGAATCAGTAAGGAAATCAAGGTTGCAGTACTGAGGAAGGGTCGCCAGACCAGAAACGTTAACTCTGATTTCTCTTCCCAGATGCTGCCAGACCTGCTGAGCTTTTCCAGCAACTTCTGTTTTTGTTCCTGATTTACATCATCTGCAATTCTTTCAGTTTTTGTTTAGGCAATCAAGGGTTATGAGAAAAGAAACAGGAGAGCGGAGTTGAAGATAATGAAATCTGCCATGATCTGATTGAACAGCAGAGCAGACTCAGTGGGATGAGTGGTCTGCTTCTGCTCCTAACATGTGGTATGCTAGAGGATTGATGCTGAGAACTCAACTGTTCGCAATGTGTATAAATAACTTAGATGAAGGAACAGAAGTTATTCTTGCCAAATTTGCTGATGACACAATATAGGTATGAAAGTCAGTTGCAAAGAAGATTTAAGGAGGCTGCAAACAGAGATAGATGGGTTAACTGTTTGGGCAAAAATGTGGCAAATGAGAATATAAAATCCTGAGGGGTTTTGACAGGAGCAGTGTGGAGAGGATCTATTCTCTTCTGGCAGAATTTAGAAAAAGGAGTCACAATTTAAAAATATAAGTGTTACACATTTTCAACATAAATCAGGTAAAATATTTCTCCTAGACTCTATAACACACTGAAGGAGGAGGCTCCACAAATATCCCTTTCACATGTGCCCTTGCACATCACGCAAAAGTTAAGGCTGAAACAAAAATCTTGAGCCAGACGTGCAGTGTGGATGATTGATCCTGGCCTCCCCCAGAGCTCCCGGCCTCCCCCAGAGCTCCCGGCTACACAGATGCCGGTCTTCAGCCAATTTGATCACTTCATGAAATCAAGGAATGGATGGAAGGACACGGGATACTGCAAAGGCTGTGGGCCCTGAAATATTCCAAGAGTAGTTCTGAAGAAATGTGCTACAGATCTCCTGTACAGCTACAATACTGATATCTGCCCAATAATGTGAACAAGTTCCCAGATTTCTTGTGTATGCAAAAAGCAGACCAAACCCAACTGGCCAATTACCACCTGTCAGTCTATTCTCAATCATCAGTAAAGTGATGGAAGGTGTCATCAACAGTGCTATCAAGCAGCACCTGCTCAGCAATAACCTGTTCAGTGACGCCCAGTTTGGGTTCCGCCAGGACCACTCAGCTCCTGATCTCATTACAAGTTTGGTTCAAACATTAAAGGAGATGAATTCTGAAGATGAGATGAGAGTAACTGCTCTTTATATTAAGGTTGCATTTAATTGACTGTGTTATCAAGGAACCCTAACAAAATTGGAATCAATGTCAAGCAGGGGGAAAGCTCTCCAAGGGTTGGAGTCATACCTGGTACATAGATAGTGATGGTTGGGAGTCAGTCTTCTTAGCTCCAGGACAACACTTCAGGAGTTCCTCAGGAAAATGTCCTAGGCCCAATCACCCTTCAGCTGTTTCATCTCCTCGCCATCATTACCTTCCTCCATCATAAGATCAGAAGTGAGATGTTTGCAGATGATTTTACAATGTTCTGCCCCATTCGCCACTCCTTAGCAGTCCATGTTCCAAATGCAGCAAGACCTGGACAATATCCGAAGCTGGGTTGTCAGTGAAAAGTGATCTTTGTGCCACACAAGTATCAGGCAAACCATCTCCAACTAAAGAGAATCTAAACATCACCATTGACAATCAATGACATTATCATCACTGAAAACCTCCACTACCAACGTTCTAGGGCTTACCACTAACCAGAAACTGAACTGGTCTAGCCATATAAATACTGTGGCTGCAAGCGGAGGTCAGAGGCACAGAATCATGCAGCGAGTAACACACCTTCTGATTTCAAAAAGCCTGTCAACCATCTACAAGGTGCAAGTCAGGAGTGTGATGGAATACTCCCCACTTGCCTAAGGACTGCCTACTCCCCAAAGGACTGATACCAGCCAGGACCTGGCAGCCTGCTTGATAGTAACACAGCCATAAACAACCACACCTTCCATCACAAATGCTCAGAAATAGCAACGTGTATCGTCAGTAAGATGTACAATAAAAAGTCATCAAGCCACTTAAGACAGTATCATTCAGCCCGATGACAACTGCCATTGAAACATACAATAGTAGCAGACAGATGGGTACACCACTACCTGCAAATTCCCCTCCAAGTCATTCACCATCCTGATTTGGAAATATATTGACATTTCTTCATTCCTTCGCTGAGTCAAAATCCTGGAACTCCCTCACGAGCAGCATTTTGGGTCAACCTACCGAAAGTGGATTGCAGCAGTTCAAGAAGGCAGCTTGCTGCCATCTTTTCAAGGGCATCTAGGGATGGTCAATAAATGTTGGCTCTCCAAGTGATGCCTTCATCCCATGAATGAGTAAAAAATGTTAGAGTACGCCAAAACATCCAAGACCTTTATTTACTTTGACATTTACTCATGATGTTTTCCTATTCTGTGGTTGTTAAATAAGTTAATGGACCCAATCAAATTGCAGAAATGTGACCTCTTATTGTTCCCATATGTCCTTCTGTGCTGAAAGTACATTGCTGAGGTCCAAGATTTACAATAGTAGCTCTCCCAAAAGGTAAAAAACAGCTATCAGTTTGCTGATCTGTAACGCAATTACACAACCATTAAACTTAAAGACAAAATAGAGATTAATTTTTGACCCATGTGGAGGTTGGGGTCATTATGAATTTGCCAAGTAGTGCGTTAGCAGTGGCATAAACTAATGGCATTCTGCCACAAAATATGATTGGTTAGTCTTACCACAATGCAAGGTCAGAGAAAGGCAGAGACTGGAAGGCTGATACATTATGACGTGAAGAGATTCCCTAGCAAAGAAATATTTTATTCAGTTTGCTGGAATGCATTACATAGAACAATTCATATTTAAAGGTTATTTGTTTTAACTGATGTTTTAAATCTATAATTTAGTTTAATTCATATGTATATACATACATATATTACAGTTAGGTTACTTTCACTAATTCATATTGTTTATTGACCCTTTGAATATTTTTGATTTCAGAAGATAATATTTGTCTTTTGCCACAAATCCTCTTATCAGCTCTCAGCTCGAACCCACTGCATTATTTGAGATCAAACTTGATACTAACACTCCATTCAATTCCATTACAAATCTTGAATATATTCTTGTCATCGGGCATAAGATCAACCTTCTGACCATATAATAGTTATATTCCACTACAAGGACTAACTGAGCTGAACCACATGAACATTCTTTCGGATCAAACTTACCAACAATGCTGGACTCAACCTTGCTACAGTCCTTGAACTCAGTCCCACTGCTATGATTGGAGTCGTTCCCAGTGAAAGCCTCCAGTTCAATCTTTCACAATTGATCGCATGAAGGTAAGTGATAAATAGCTGAGGAGTTGAACTGAAGCAGCAAATTGCTATTTGAACATGGTAAACCTCTTTGAAGCAGAAGATGAATACCTAGTAATATTACCCAGTAATATTCTATTGCATAGAATAAACAGGAGGCCACTCGAACAATTGTGAGAATGCCAGCAATTTGTTGAGCCATCGATTAACCCCACTTTCCTGTTATTTTCCCATGATCCTATTCAATAGAAAGTTTTCTTCAAGTATTTATCCAACTCGTTTTTTGAATTACTACTGTTGAATCTGCTTCTAACATCTTGATATTCAGTGCATTCCAGACCATAACAAGTTGCCGTTTAAATAAAGGGTTTCCTTATGTTGTCCCCAGTCTTTTGTCAATCACCTTTAATCTGTTCTTTTTTCTCTCTTTCTGCAGATATGGCCATAACTGGCACGGCCAGCATTTATTCTCCATCCCTGGTTACCCTTGAAAAGATAACCGTAATTTACCATCCTGAACCGCTACAGTCCACGTGTTGTATGTAATCTCATGAGGCTGAATTTTGCCAAAATCGGCTCATTATTCATTCTGGGGAGTTTCTTGTAGAGTTTCCCACCATGAACTCTAACGAGTTATCTCACGTAGTTCTTCACTGCTCACCTCTGCGTGTGCACCACGCCTCTACTGTACCATTGATGCACTATATTGCACTGAATTGAATTAGCTTTAGTATCACATTTGCTCAACTGTACAGTGAAAAGTTTGCAATGTCACCACTTATGGCACCATCTTTGTACAAGATACCTAAACATAGATACTTAAATATCTGGTACAGAATTGAAAGAATAATAAATAAAATTCTAGCGTAAGAATAAAAAGTTTAAAAAAGTACTTGATTTATAGAATTTCACCCTTGTCCATACCAGCACCAAACCTCCGGACCACACCATACTAAGTCTCCAGACCATGCCAGGCTTCAAAACTCAAAGCCTCACCTCGAGTCTGCAAGGTCCTTGCCTCCCCATGGTGGACCCCAGTCCAGAATTCACCTCCCCGCGCCGGCCTATGGTCTGGGACTCACCTCCCACATCGGCCTATGGTCTGGGACTCACCTCCTACATCGGCCTATGGTCTGGGGCTCACCTCCCACGCCGGCCTATGGTCTGGGACTCACCTCCCACGCCGGCCTATGATCTGGGACTCATCTCCCCGCGCTGGCCTACGGTCTGGGACTCACCTGCGATGGCCTCCAGTCTGGGTGTCGCCTCCTCCATATCCCTCTGGATAAGTTATAAGAAGTAAACGTTTTTTACAAAACTCGGAAAAGGGAAAAAATGAGAAACAGAACGGGTGGTGCACAGGAGCTCCAGCTGGAGTGCCCTGTCTTGCTGCCATCTTGCCAGGCACAGACCATTGGTTGAAATATTCGCCAATATCACAAACTTCTGATATTCCCACAGCAGTGACATATTTAAAGGTTGACTGTGCACCAGGTCAATTTCTGCCAATCAGTTTTTTTTTAATTTATTCATTCACAGGATGAGGGTGTCACTGGCCAGACAGCATTTATTGCACATCCTTAATTGCCCAGAGGGCAGTTCAGAGTCAGGCATGTTGCTGCAGGTTTGGAGTCACATGTAGGCCAGACCAGATGAGGATGGCAGTTTCCTTCCCTAAAGGACATTAGTGAACCAGATGGGTTTTCCAACAATTGGCAATGGGTTTATGATCATCATTAGATTCTTAATTCCAGATTTTTTTTTGATTGATTTCAAATGCCACCATCTGCCATGGCAGGATTCGAACCCAGGTCCCCAGAATGTTATCTCGGTCTCTGGATTAACAGCCCAGTGATAACACCACTAGGCCATTGCCTTCCCAATAACCAGGTATAGCCATTCACAGTACGCAAAGTGGATAGGAACACATAGGTGCTATGGATGACATATCCTTAGAAATAGAATCCCACATTCATAAATCTTTTGCCACTTTACATCATTACTCAACTGTAGTAATTCCAACTACAAGAATCAAGTGATACAGGGGTTACTATCTTTCATGTTTGTACCCCATCTAAAGGAGTGCAACTTTTTCCTTGGTTGATCACTGCTCTCAAACAGGCGAAGCTATCTGTCTTTGAGTCTATGCTAAAAGACAAGGCAAAACCGGGAATATGAGCCTGTAGGTTCTGAATAATGAGGCAATGTGTAAAAATGTCAAGACGAGGATGCTGCAATCATCCAAGTGAGTGCAGAGTGAGTGAGCACTAAGAGGCCAAGCTAAGGGGCCTGAGATGCAGCTCAGTTCAATCCATGAGATGGGTGCCTGTGCCTGTTGGAAAAGTCACCTAACAACAGCATTACTGGCCAAGACGAAGGCCTGTAGGAGAAGCAATGAGCTAGAACTGCCAGGTACCCACTCTGACTTTCATGTCAGGAATTGTTGCTGTCTAATTTCAACCTGCTGCTTGGGAGAATAGAAGTTGCATATTAATGAGGCAAGAGTAGAAAGTAATGAGATGTTAATGCTGCATAAGGGCCTCTCATTGCTCACTAGTGAGATTCCCATCTTGGTGTTCAGTCTTTGGGTGAAAAATTCAATGTTTTTCTTCTCAAATTCAGAACATCATTTTCCAATCTTCCTTATTTTCCCAACTACCTGCCATTGCCCACATTGTTCAGGACTGTGAAAATTCAGCCCAGATTTTCAGGATTCCTACAAAGCAACAATGAAGGAACATTTCCAAGGTATATTTCCAAGTCAAAGTAATGTATGCCCTGTTGGGGAACAAAGTGATGATGTTCCTATGTATCAGTTGCCTTTGCCCCACTCTGTGGTTCAAGACACATTTTTGAGAGATGGGATTGAAGAACTCCGGTTGAATGGTTACACTGTATCCTGGTTATGATACAAACTGCTGAGTTGTGGAAGGATTGAATATTTAAGATGATGAGATGTAGTGCCAAGCAAGAAGCCTACTTTCTCTTGATTGTTTTTCTAAATTCACTCTTAGGGTGTGAGCTTTGCTGGCTGGGCAAGCATTTATTGCCTATCCCTAGCTGCCTTTAAAAAGTGCTAGAGAGCTGGCTAACAGTCACACTGAAGCAACAGTGAGATAATTCCAAATCAGGATAGTGAATGGCTTGGGGGGAGGGGGTGGAATTGAAGGTGGGGGTATTTCCATATATTGCTGCTATTGTCCATCTAGATGATCATGGTTAGTAGGAACTGCAGATGCTGGAGAATCTGAGATAA
>NC_063332.1:55609024-55643881 GCF_021869965.1 Rhincodon typus | reverse complement strand
CTGATGAAGGGTCTAGGCCCGAAACATCAGCCTTCCTGCTCCCATGATGCTGCTTGGCCTGCTGTGTTCATCCAGTTCTACACCTTGTTATCATAGATGATCATGGTTGTGGCTTTGGAAGATGCTGTCTTAGGAGCCTTAGTAAATTTCATCTTGAAGATAGCACATACTGAGCATGTGTCCATCAAGTAAAGATCTGAATATTGAATACTTCCCTTGATATTTAGAGAATCATGGGATAAGGAGACAAGGCAGGAGCATGAAGATGAGATAGAAGATTAGTCATGATATTAAACTGTATTGCAGGCATGAGGAGATGTATGTCTACGCTGCCTCCTATTTCTTATATACTTTTGTTATTGGCCTAAGTGTCACCACTCTCAAATGTTTCATCAATGACATTCCCTCCATCGTGAGGTCAGAAATGGTGATTTTTGCTATGATTGTATGATGTTCAGCACCATTTGTGATTTCTGAGATAATAAAAGACCCCGCATCCATGTGAAGCACAATCTAGATAACATCCAGGCTCCTTCTGATAAGTGGCAAATAATATTCACACCGCACAGCATTGTAATGACCATCTCAAGTAAAAGAAGAATTCAACCATGTCCCTCCACTCAATCCTCCACAATTAATGTAGTGAGAATTACCATTGACTAGGAGCTAACGTAGAGCAGTCATACAAACACTATGTCTACAACAGTAAGTCAGAAGTTGGGAATTCTGAGATGTATACTACCCACCCTCATTCCCCTACCCTACTCCCAGATGCAGACCACCATCAACAAGGCAGAAGTAAGGAGTGCAATAGAATCCTCTCCACTTACATGGTCAAATGCAGTTCCAACAAAACTCAAGTAGACGTTAATTGAATAATAATGAGGTTTAATGAGGCTTTAATTAAACATAATTAGGATTGTAAATAATTAGTTAATTAAGATACATAAAGAGAGCTGAGCAGGTATTGTGCTCCATCTGTAGTTTGTGGATGGATGCAGAGTGAATACATCTGCAGTAGGTGCTAGGAGCTTGAGGAGGTTCGACCAGAGTTAATGAGCTGGAGTCTAAGCTTTGAATGTCATGATCCATCAAGCAGGGAATGGTTACTTGGACATTTTGTCCTGGAAGAAGTCATACCTATTCTGTCTTTTGATTTGGTTAATTGTCAAGAATGAGAGGATGTGACTGCGAGTAAATTGAAAAAATGAAGTGGAGGACATACAGCCTTTGCAATTGTCCAGAAGGTTTGAAGTTCCCCCCAATTTTATTGATGAGCATGGCCCTGCAAAGTGCTGAACTGACTGATCATGGTAGCATTGTACAAAAAGCTACTTAAGCAGAGGGAGTGAAGAGGAATGTAGTGGTATTAGGTGATAGGATAGTCAGGGGATAGACAACTTTCTTTGTAACTGAGCGGGAGAATCTTAGATGCTGTATTGCATGCCAGGATTCAGGATATCAGTTCAGGAATGGAGAGGAACATGCAGTCAAAGGGGGAAGATCAAATTGCCATGTCTACGTGGTTACTAATGACATAGATAGGATTGGTAAAGAGGTTCTCCTCAGGGTACATAAGCAGCTAGGTCAAAAGCAAAACTTCAAAAGGTGATAATTTCTAGATTGTTTTGTGAGCCACAGACAAATTTACATTGGGCAAATGAGGCTAGAGAGATAAATGCATAGCTCAAAGATAGTGTGAGAGAAATGGGTTTTGATTCATGGGCACTGGGATTAGCAGCAGGTATGTACTCTGAATCCTTGCGATGGCTTTCACCTGAACTTTGCTGGGTTCCAGTGCTACGGTGAGTCACATAACTAGGGTGGCAGAATGGGCTTTAAATGGATTAACACGAATGAGGATTCACGTGAAGAAAGATATGGTAAATTGAAGCAAAAGAACAAAGCAAGAGAAAAAAGTAGCAATCACAGAAATAATGATTCAAGCATGGCAGGATTCAGAGTTCAAGCTTAAGACTGTGCAAGTAGATATGACCACAGTTTGGAGAAATAGCAAAAAGGACTCTGTGTCTGAAGTGTGCAGTTTTCATGACAAAATGGAAGCCTTGTCAGCCCAAATAGAAATGAATATATATGATCTAATACCCATCACACTGACATGGTTGCAGGATGGTTAAGGTGGAACTTGTATGTTCAAGAGTATTTAATACAGGTAGCTCCGTTATAACATGTTTTGTTAATGCAAATTGGCTATAAAACAGTTTATGAATAGTGGATGCTGTTTGGAAAACGTGAATTTTCTGCTGTACAGGTATAGTGATTTTCTATAGCAGTTTCCCCATAACACGATTTTCCATGGCCATTTTCCATAGCACGATTTTCTATAGATGAGGTTACGCGAGAACGCAACTATTGCATTTTAGGAGAACTACCTGTACTTAAAAAGGATTAGAAGCTCAGAAGCATTTGATACAATAGAGAGGGATAACCTTAGTTCTAAAGATCAAGATGTAGAATCAGTGATGAAAAATAGTAAAGATAAGACATCTCTTGTATAAAAAGTTTATAGGCCCATCACACTGTAGCTATAGCTACACTGTAGGATAGAGCACACTGTAAGAGTTAATGGGGTGTGTGAAGAAGGCACAGTTATATTCATGGGTGTTTTTAATCTATATATTGATTGACAATTCTGCTTGGCAAACGTGACCTGGAAGATGTGTTTATAAAGTGTTTTCCAGACAGTTTCTGAGAACAGCAATGTAGGAGCAAACTACTTCCTATTACCCAGGTTCGATTCCACCCTCGGACGACTGTCTGTCTGGAGTTTGCACATTCCCCCCATTCCTGCGTAGGTTTCCTCCAGGTGCTCCAATTTCCTCCCACAGCCCAAAAATGTGCAGGGTAGGTGGATTCGCCACGTTAAATTGCCCATAGTGTCCAGGGATATTTAAATTAGGTGGGTTAGATTTGGGATGTATAGGGGTAGGGGAATGGGTCTGGGTGGGATGCTCTTTGGAGGGGCGGTGCAGGCTTGTTGGGCCGAACGGCCTGTTTCCATACTGTAGGGATTCTATGTACTGCAGATGCTGGAATCTGTATTGAAAACAAAAAAAAAAATGCTGGAGATAACAGCAGAGTAATCCAGGCCTGAAATATTAGCTTGCTTTCTCTCCATGGAAGATGCCTGACCCACTGTGATCCCCAGCATTTCTTGCTTTCTTAGAACAGAACCCTCTAGAGTCAAACAAAAATCAAGCTATTTTAGACCCAGCAATGACACAGATTTAATTAACAAACTTGTAAGAAAGGAGCCTCTAGACAGCAGTGATTATATCATGAATTTTGTTTTCAGTTTGAAGGACAGTGCATGGGTGTAAGTCTAGAGTTTTAAACTTAGATAAAGGAAATGACAAGGATATAAAACAGAGCTGTCTAAAGTTAACTGAAAATTTTGTTAAATGTGGGTCAGTAGAGATGCAGTGGTGGACGCTGAAGAAATATTTCAAAACAATTAGCAAAGATACATTCCAATGAGGAAGAAAGACTTTAGGAGAATAATGCAATATTCTTGATAACTAAGGAAGCTAAAGCTAATATCAAATTGAAAACAAGGGCACAAATCAGTAAAGATCAGTGGTAGGTCAATAAATCGAACATAATGTTTAAAAAGATGGCAAAAGAGGAAAAAATAGAGTATGAGAGAAAGCTAGTTAGAAATACTATAACATTGTGAATTTGATGGGTATATTAAATGGAAATGAGTACCAAAAGTGAGAATTGGTATTAAAGCATATTGATTGAAAGAAGGAGCTGGTTCCTTATTACCACCAGAAGGGGACAGAACTCTGCCTTATCCCATTACTTCAAATCTTTCATCTATTAGCAGATTGCAGCTGAATTCAGGGAGAAGGGCTCACCTCAGAGGGCCCATCCAGTGAAGCCATACGGGTAAAGCTCAGGAATTGGAAGGGTACAATCACTACGATGGAGTTGTATTACAGGCCTCACAACAGCCAGCAGGAGGTAGAGGAGCAGATATGTGGACATATAATGGAAAAATGTGATAACAACGGTGTTGTTGTGGTGGGTAATATTGCCTGGGACTCCCTTAGTGCAGGGACATGGATGGAAGTGGGAGGGGGAAGTAATTAGTTAGGTGTATCCAGGAGAGTTTTTTGAAGCAATCTGTAAATAGTCCAACGAGGGAAGGGGCCATACTAAATTTAAAACTTAAGCTTAAAGCAAGCCCGGCCAAGTGACTAAAATTTCAGTGCATTTCGGGAACAGTGACCATAATTCCATAAATTTTGTAGAATATGGAAATGATTTGGAGGAAAAGGTAAGTGGCCTGATTAATAAGTTTTTGGACAACATAAAGATTGGGGGAGCTGCCAGAAGTTACAATAGGTTATAGATAGGCTGAAGACTTGGGGTGAGAAATGACAGGTGGAATTTAATTGGACAAGTGCGAGGTAATGCGTATTGGAAGGTCTGATGCTGGAGGAAAGTATACAATAAATGACAGAACCCTTAAAATCATTAACATACAGAGGGATCTAGTCATACAGGTCCACAGTTCCCTGAAAATGGCAAAACAAGTAGATAAGATGGTCATGAAGACATATGGCATGCTTACCTCCATTGGTTGGGCTATAGAATATAAAAATTGGCAAGTAATGTTGCAAGTGTACAGAACTTTAGTTAGGCCACATTC
The DNA here is from genome assembly GCF_021869965.1 of Rhincodon typus. NCBI lineage: Eukaryota > Metazoa > Chordata > Chondrichthyes > Orectolobiformes > Rhincodontidae > Rhincodon > Rhincodon typus. The sequence goes on along the minus strand of NC_063332.1, from coordinate 55,639,203 downwards.
TGGTAGCCACACTACCAGAAGGGTGTGGAGGCTATAGAGAGGGTACGGAAAAGATTTGCTAATATGTTGCCTGATCTGGAGGGTATTTGCTATGAGGAAAGATTTGACCAACTTAATTTGTTTTCTCTTGAATTTTGGAGGTGGAGGTGTGATCTGCGAGAGGTTTACAAAATTATGAGGTGTGGATAGAATGGAAAGTCAGAGCATTTTTTTTCCCAGGTAGAAATGTCAATTACTTGGGGACATTGGTTTAAGGTAAAAGGGTGTAAGTTTAAAGGAGATATGAGAGGCAAGTGTTTTACACAAAGGGTGATAAGTGCCTAGAATGAAATACAAGAGGAGGTGAAAGAAGCAGATAAAAAATCAATGTTTCAGAAGCATTGTGACTGATACAGGAGTAGGCAGAGAATAGAGGGATACGGACAATGTGGACGCAAAGGGTTTTTAGTCTAGAAAGGTATCTTGTGTTGGCACAGGCTTGCTGGGCCAAAGGTTATACACTGTGCTATAGTGTTCTTTTCATGTTTTACTGTTCTGTACTTTTACGATGTTTTGTTCTTGTAAATTTCGATGACAAAAACTTAATTCTAGTTATGATGAATCTTGGCCTCAATTTAATTAGACATTTGGGTTTTATTCCCTTACACAAACATTTATTATATTTATAATTATTATTTTTATATTTTGTGCATAACTTTTGATAAATTAGGCTTGGTGAAAAGTATGAGATAGCAAGAACTGCAGATGTTAGAGTCAGAGATAACAAAGTGTGGAAATTTCTGAAGAAGGGTCTCGTCCCAAAACGTCTGCTTTCCTGTTCCTCTGATGCTGCCTTGGCCTGCTGTGTCCCTCCAGCTGCACACTGTGTTATTGCTGAAAAGCATGTTGCCTGTTTTGTTCAGTCTTTGAGGTAACAAAGATAAAATAGAAGGTGACTGATGATTTACATTAGTATAATTTTAGCAAGCACTAGATCGGATAATTTTATTTGAATAATTCTGAAACAGGGGTTATAGAGTCAAAATAATGATTTTAGCAAACAACTCCTACTTTTGACAACTGAACCAATCTTTGTAAATACATACAGCCGCACTGACCTAGCAGAATGTTACAGAAGCTATTAAAATAATACACAACAACAGATAAAATTCTCTCTCATACAGCTGAAAAAATAGGAGGTATTCATTCAAATCATCTTCTAGTCACAAAATACTTTGCAAATCTTAAGACATCCCATTACATGTAATTGGTAGAACCCTTGTCTATTCTTCCAATATTTTTATTTTTATTCTTTATTTTGGATCTGAAGATGACTTGTGGATTTTGTGAACTTCTTGTGATAAAAGGGAAGAAAAAACAAATCTAACCAGGCTTTTGTTTGTTTGTGTAGCCAGGCATGGAGATTAATTGCAAGCTGATCCTTGATTAAAAAGGTTCCTATAGACTCAACAATCCTGGGAAGACTATTGTTTTTAAGCAGGTAGCAGGTGTTGGTTGCTAATGAGATCACTATTGAGAATTGGTTCTGGCAGGTCTGGAAGAGGCCCAATGTACCAGCAGATGGCAGATGTTGAATGGTAGCTAAAAGCTTCAGGAAAAGATGTTTAGTCTATTGGGGCATTGGATTTGGAATTCTTTTTTAACTGTTTTCTGCGGAAATGAACTTGATTGCTAACAAAGCTCCCTGAGTAATCTCCTACAACAACTTCTGGAAACTCTGGGGGTAGAAAATTGAGTGAGAAGTATTACTACCTTTCACTGACTAAACTGAGAAGGTAAACTGAAAAGATTCTTGGGGACAGGATTCACTTGCATTTGGAAAGAAGGAACTTATTAGGGATAGTCAGTATTTATTTGTGCGGTGGATGTCTTATCTCACAAATTTGATTGAGTTTTTTGAGGAAGTAACAAAGATGATTGATAAGGATAGGTCATGGATATAGGCTACATGGACTTTACTAAAGCATTTAACAAAGTTCCTCATGGTAGACTGACCTAGAAGATTAAATCACATTGGGATCCATGGTAAATTGGTCAGTTGAGTATAAAATTGGCTCAGTCATAGAAGACAGATAATAGTTGCGGAGGGGTGTTTTGTTCTGGCTAGAGGTCTGTGACCAGTGGTGTTTTACAAGGGTCAAGGTTGGAACATCTGTTGTTTGTAATATATATCAATTATTTGGATGAAAATGTCATGGATCTGAATAGTAAATTTACAGATGACACAGAAATTTGTGGAGTTGTGGATAGTGGGGAAGGTTGTCAAAGGAAATAGCAGGATATAGATCTTTTTTCACACAAAAGGTGGGAGATTCCTGGAACATGCTGCCAGTGGAGATGGTAGAAGTGGCATTTAGATACACAAATGAACATGCAGGAGATAGGGGGATACGGACTTTGAGCAGGCAGATGAGATTAATTTAAAACCGCATCATGGTTGGCACAGACATGGTGGGATGAGGGCGTTTTCTCATGTTATACTGTTCTATGTTCTATCAATGCCCGATATAAAACATATCGTGAAAGCCATTTAAGTAACCTGACCAGTTTTGCTATTTTCTTTTATTTGTTCCTTAACTGTGTTTCTTTGTCTGTCTGTCTTTTGTGTGAATGGGGCTGAAAACAAATGTTTCCGGTTTAAAGCATAGGCATTAATAGATTGTCTTTTTGCTTTTTCTCTCTTTGCTAAAGTTGCTGTGTATATAATACATTGTCAAGTATTTTGTTTAAGATAGAAAGCCATGTCTGCAATTAATTATTTACAAAGCGGCACGGTGGCTCAGTGGTTAGCACTCTTACCTCACAGTGCCAGGGACCTGGATTTAATTCCACCCTTGGGTGACTGTCTGTGTAGAGCTTGCTCGTTCTCCCTGTGTCTGTGTGGGTTTGCTCTAGTTTCTTCCCACAGTCCAAAGATGTGCAGGTTAGGTGGATTGGCCATGCTAAATTGCCCATATGTTCAGGGAGATGTAGATTAGGTGGGTTATAGGGGGATGGGTCTGGGTGGGATTCTCCAAGTTTGGTATGGACTTGTTGGGCTGAAGGGCCTGTTTCCACACTGTGGGGATTCTATGATGAAGTCTAGAAATGGTTGTTCAAAAGTTTGGGTACGAACCATTGGAGTAATTATTCAGGGTGTCTTCAATGGTTTAATTTTACCATATTATAAATACAGAGGTAGAAAGGCTGATTTAGTTCGGCTGTCTGTTTCCAGGTCATAGCATAACCACCAAGGAACTTCATTAAATGTCATCATTATTATAAAGTATGGAAACACAGAAAATAATTTTTGCCCTGCAAAGTTCCACAAACAGCTGAATCTGCTTTCATTGTAATATTTGAGAGGGGTAGCTATTGGCCAGGACACTGAGAGAATGCCCTGCTTTTCCGAATATAGTACCATGGGATTTTTTACATTCATCCGAGTAGACAGACAGAGGTTTGGTTTCATAGTTCATCCAAAATCAGAGCCCTTAAAGTGCCACCTAAACTGTGAGAACAAAATTCTCACAATATTAATCAGAGTTGGTGCTTGAATAATGCTAAACTTGGATTTTAATTGATATAGAATCCATAAGTAAAAAATAGGAAATCCATAATTTAAAATGGCCAATGATACAATGCAACATGAAGAATGCAGAAAATGACATATGAACCAAAGGATATTTTGTTTATTTACTCTTTATATATCCACCATATGAACTGCACCTCCTCAGTACAATCCGAATACACCCTGAGTTCCAAAGGGCAATTACAATGGACTTGAAACATTAACTTTGTTTCTATCTTCAAAGATTCTGCCAGACCTGTTGAGTTTCTCCAGCTTTTTGTTTTTCATTTTACATCCTAAGATAAATTAAACCTGAATTGCTGTACTCCTTTTTGGTTAAAAAAATCTACTAATATTGGGTAAGGTGAATGGAGTGCAGGTTCTGCCAAACACAGTCCAGAAAATGGCTTTTGGGGTGCCCCACAATGTTCAATGAGTTCTTCCAATGGTGTTATTGCTCAACCCTATAACTTTTGACCATTTCTAATCCAAGTGTGACTTGATAATTTACTCCTTTATATCTCAGGATAAATTTAACAACATGGCCTTATTTGCAATGTCTATTTTGATATTATGTGAAGGTGCAGGTGAGGTGGACAAGGTCAGAAATCACACGACACCAGCTTACAGTCCAACAGGCTTATTTGAAAACACAAGCTTTCAAAATCTTACTCCTTCTTCAGTTGTTAGACTATAACCTGGTGTCATGTGATTTCTGACCTATTTCGATATAAGCAGGTGCCTGAATATCGAGGCTCAATGATTGTCAAACGTTAGGTCCAGTCTCTTTTTAGGGTCTTGTTTTGAGGAGGTTGCTGATAATAGTGTGGGGTTTTGGCGCATGGGATTGGCAAGGTAGGCCACAGTCAGCAAGGTGAAGTTTAAAACTTTGTTGAGAAACATTCCAGTTCCTCTTGGCCTACAAGACGAGTTTTAAAACCCACGTGCCTTCTGAAGCCAGATATTCCAGCTTCCATTTGTCTTCTGGTCTCTGGGAAACCTTGCTGGAAAGTGTAAGATCTTATTCAGGCTTTTGACTGTACTTTGGGAGACTAATTTTAATAATGAGTTTGACTTCTACTCCAAATAGAACACTTGGAAACTCTTAAACTATTGCTGTAAAAACAGCAGAATAGCAGGTTTGGAACATGTTTCCCACTTTTAATCTTTTAACATCACTTGGTCTCTCCCACCCAAAATGTGGGAGTTAATATTGAGTCCATTATTTAGTATCATCGAATCATATAATGGTTACAGAAGAGAAGGAGGTCATTCAGCCAATCAAATGCAATTCTCTTCAAGAGCAATTCAGCTAGACCCTGTCCTTTTCTCTATTGTCCACCATTATTTTCCTTCAGATAAATTATCTAACTCCCTTTTAAAAACCATGATTGAATCGTCCTCCACTGCAGAATCAGGTAATGTATCCCAGCGGCCAGCTAATTACTGCGTAAAAAAGTTTTTTTCACATGTTGTATCTAGTTCTTTGGTCCATCACCTTAAATCAAAAGTCTCTAGTTACTGATATTGTGCCAATGGGAAAAACTTCTTCCTTTCTACTTTCTCTAGAATTCTTATGAATATGAATCTCTCTCTCAAATCTCCTCTCATACTTCTCTTCCTCAGGGAGAACAGCCCCAACTTTATCAGTCTATACACGTAACTGAAATCTCTCAATGCTGGAATCTTTCTCATAAACATTTCATGTATCCTCTCCACATCACATCCTTCTTGAAGTGTAGTGGCCAGAATTGACAATGCTCCAACTTGAAGTCAAAACAAAATGTTTATAAACATTCACCGCAGTTTCTTTCCTTTTGTACTCTGTACCTCTATTTTATAAACTGCAGGTTGCCTTATGTTTTGTTAAGCACTTTCTGAACCAGCTCTGCAATTTTCAATTATCTGTATACATTTGTACCCTGGACTCTCAGCTCCTGTAAGCACTTTGGAATTGTCTTATTTAATATTTCCTTCCTTTGTTATTCCTCCTAAAATGTATCTCTTCACACTTCTCTGCTTTGGATTTCATCTGGTAAACATCCGTCATATCATTAGCCAGTCCATGCCCTCTTGAAGTTTATTACTATTTTCACAGTTCACAACACTTCCAAGTAATATGTTATTTGTGATTCTCCAAACTGTCACCCATATCCAAGTCATTAGTGTAGAGACAGAAAAGCAATGATGTTAACACTGACTCATGGGGAAACACCATTATAAACGTTCCTCTAGTCCAAGAAAAATCGCTACACGAGTCTTCCTTTCTTTCTGTCACATTGTCAAATTTGAATCCATTCCCCAAATTCCTCCTTCTATCCATAAGCTTTAACTTTGCTGGTAAATCTATTATGTAGCACTGTAGCAAATAACCTTTTGAAAGTCCATGTACATCACATGAGTCACATTATCCTCATCCACCCTATCTGTAACATCAACAAGAAATTCAAAGAGTTAGCCGATCATAGATATTAACAAGTTTGTGCTGAATTTACTTTGGTAATCCACAATTGTCCAAATGACTGTGAATTTTGCTGTGGGTTATCAGTTCCAAAAGCTTTTCCACCACCGAGGTTAAACTGACCTATGTTTGCTGGACTTATCCTTGCACTCTTTCTTGACCTAGGATTTGATATTTGTAGTTCTTAAGCCCTCTGACACCACATATATATTTGAAGAGCTTTAGAAGATTTTAGCCAGAGCTTCTACAATTTTCAACTTTACTTCCCTTAGTACTCTTGGATTCATCCAGCCCAGTCCTGGTAACTTATCAACATTAAGTGCAGAAAATCTATCTAATATTTCCCTTTATCAATTTTAGCAAGTGTAGTGTCTCAACTATCTCCTCCTTCACTCTCTCTCTATATATATATATATATATATATGACAGCACCTACATCCTTGGTAAAGACAGATGCAAATTATTTTGTACCATATCCTCTATACTTAAATTCCTTTTTTGTTTAATTGACTGTACACCTACTTTTACCACCCTTTTACTATTCATGTATCTATGGAAGTCTTTTGGATTCCTTATTTATGTTCACTGCTTGTCTCCTCTAGAACTCTCTTCGCTTCTCTTTTCTTTCCAGTTCGCCTCTGAACTTTCTTTACTCAGCCTGATTCTCATTTGTATTAACAAACTAACATCAGGCACATACACCCATCACTGTTTTATCTTACTCTCAATCACGTTCACCACCCAAGGAGACTCGACTTGTTTCTTTTACCTTCCCACTCCATCATCACCTTGTCTACATCTGAGCTATCTCCACTTTAAAGGTAATGCTTTGGACAATTAGAGTCTTGTCTATCAACTTTGATCCCATTTACCTGGACCACATCAATACTGACTCCATTCAAAATGGTAATCCTTCAATTAATTATTTGAAAATGATACAATATTTGGTTAGATATGGAAAAGCGTTAGTTGTGATTTGATGATACAATGATCACTGTTCCCTAAATGTTTTGTTACTGATACCTGATTCACTTGGAGCAGATTATTTCCATCAACCAGATTCAGTATGCCCCATTCATGATTAGACTGGAAACTTACTGATCTAGAAAACTCTCCTCAAAACATTTGAAAATCTCTTCCTCCCTCTCTCCTTTAATTGTTATTCTCCCAATATGTATGCAGAAAAATAAAGCCATCTTTATACTTATTCTCAGGCTTTTCCTCCCTGCTTTAAATTTCTCGAAATTCTCACCTGCTATATCTTTCTTTTACTCTCTGCATGGAATCTAGTTGTCAGATATTGGGGAATTAACTTATTTAGTAATCTGTAGTTGGTAAAGAAACCTAATTTATTTGCAGATCCTACGAAAGTTGTGTTACCTTCAGATAGTGATTTTGGTGTGGTTGATGACAAATAATTTTCTACGTTTTAAGATCTTTTTGGTTGCAGCAACTCATTGTTTTTTAGAATAGAAGTGATTGGAGCTATTGTGGTCAATTAACATGTAATTTATGTATGAATATAAAAGTTCAGTTTTGAGATTTTCCTTCATTTTGCTGACAACTCAGATAGTTAACTTTTGACAGACAATTGTGGCAAAAAAAATCCATCTTTCAAAGATATGAAATGACCAGCTATCTTGTGACTTCTTTAGGTACAAGCTGTTACTGTTTATAGGTTTGTTTTGTCAGGTCTTTAATTTTATTCACAATTAATTTCAGCTTCCTTTCTGGTGTTCCTCCCAACAGTAGCAAATGATGGGGTGAAATTTATGAATTACAGGTATTTAAAGTGTTCAGACTGTCTGCAACTGGAAGATAGTTCTCCAGATTGGGCATCACGGTGGCTCAGTCATTTACACTGCTGCTTCACAGCGCCAGGGATCCAGGTTTGATTCCATCCTTGGGCGACTGTCTGTGTGGAGTTCGGACATTCTCCCCGTGCCTGCGTGGGTTTCCTTCGGGTGCTCCGGTTTCCTCCCACAGTCCAAAGATATGCAGGCTAGGTGGTTTGGCCATGCTAAGTTGCCCTTAGTGTTCAGCGATGTGTAGGTTAGGTGGGTTATTGGGGGATGGGTCTGGGTGGGATGCTGCAAGGGTCAGTGCGAACTTGTTGGGTCGAAGGGATTCAATGATGATGAGCCCTTCAAAATAGACATACATTCTAGACTTAATTAAACTTTTATCACCCAATACACATTGTGCATATTTCAACTTTTGTTGAAAGCAGTTAAGTGTGACAAGAAACTTTGGATGAATCAAGCCCATAAAATTTAAGACATTAGGTCAGCTAGAACTAGAAATGTTTCCATGCATTACATTTGCCCACTGGCAAAGTCATGTACCCATTTTGACTTCGCTCATAGAATAAAGGCCATGCATGGAAGAATTTCTAGCCCCTAATGACCTTGCTTCAGCTTGATTAGATTTCTTTTGTTAGTCACATTTGATTTTCCATTTATGCACTCTTATGTTTTGCAAATCCTGTCAATGGGCCCTAAAAGCATTAAGTGCTCACAATTATGAATGTTTAACCAGTATCCCTTAAGGTAAATGCTTGCCCTATATTCAATTGCCTTGCCTGCTTTGTTCAATCACAGTTATTATAAAATATCCTAATCTACACAGTGTTTTATTGCTTTTATTGCAATATTACGGGCAAATTGGTTTACTTTGATAGCACCTGAAGGATTCCCCAAAGTGCATTGTTGTTTGTTTTGCTGCTCAATTACAATTTCTCAGCTCCTTCTGTAAAAGGTTACCTTTTTTATGAAAAGGGAGAATGTTTCTGTGTAATTAAAATTCCCTGTAATGAAATTACAGGGATAAGTGGATTTGATGTGTGAATTTTCTGAACTTAATAATTAGTTAGTGTGTCAGTAATTATGGAAACCTAACAATTTACCTCTGTTTTGTTAAAATCAGTTTACCACTGAATACCACTGAACAGACTGTTGAGTGCCATCTATAGAAATCTTAGGTGTCTTTTTTAAAACAATGTTGTAAAAAGCTGCTGAGTAAAAAAAATCTTTCATTTTACTAGCTTTAGGATGACACTTCCATTATAGATTTCACAAAAGGAGGAAAATATGAGGTATCTACGAAATGATAGGCTAATGTAAGAGACATGATGAAGTGGTTATTGTTTTCAGTGATTGAAAAAAATTGGATATCCATACAGGACCAGACTCTAATGTGAAGATAATTATATCGCTGCTCACATTTTTCAGCCAGCAACAGCAATTTAGCAATATTTAAGAAAAAAGCAAAGTTCATTGAATTGCATCCCTTAAATTTAAACTGATAATTTGCAGATTTCAGAATATGTTGATCGTACACACGCAGTCATTTGAAGAAATCTGATATTGAAAGAGAAGTCACAAGCTTTGAAGAAACAGAGGCAAGTGATTGTGAAGAAAAATGTGAGATTGAAATCACTTTCCAGCTAATTGTACTCTGAAATGAAACAGTATATTCAAAAAATCTCTGAAAGTGTAAGATGGTGTTGGGATGTTGGATTGAAGTAATATTGTCCTCTGCTGAGTACTATTGGTTTGAAATGGTAAGTTCTCTGTATTAAATTTTGAATGTTAGGCCTAATATTTGGAAGAGTAAATTAACAAACACTTCATATCTGTGATGAAGAAAGAACGCAGAGTCACTGCTGAGTCACTTCAGAGCTTCTCGTCAAGTATACAGCAAATGTTAAATCAAAACGGAAGTTGCTGGAAAATCTCAGCAGGTCTGGCTGCAGAACAGAACTGTTCTGAAGAAGAGTCACTGGACCCGAAATGTTAACTTTGATTTCTGTCCGCAGATGCTGCCAGACCTGCTGAGCTTTTCCAGCAACTTTGTTTTTGTTCCTGATTTACAGCATCCGCAGTTCTTTCTGTTTTCATACGGCAAATGTTTCCTGTCAGTTGTCTGGTTGAAAGTTGCTGCTTGCTATGATATCTGTGAGTAAGTAAAATGCACTAACAACTGTAGTGAGTAAACAGAACATTGGGGAGCCAGTTTAACAAAAATGTGTCTTTTGGAATTTAACTAAGTTAAGTTAAAAGTTGAAGAAGTAGCATCCTACTGTCTGGCCAAGGTATCAGGGAGCTCTTCCCTCAGTCTTCCTCCTCCCATTTGGTCCATTTTCCATCTGCCTGATGAAGACTGTTCTCTGGAGACTACTCAATGAGAATTGCTGCCTACAAGGTCTGCTTGGTGAGAACTGCCCTCTGTTTCTGTGCATTTATTGCATTATCATATTTGTAGGCATAGGTTAGTGTCAATCAATTGTTTGAAGCCTTTTGGCCAATGACCACAAGACCATCATTCATGCTGATTATTGTCCCATTCCATCTCTCCATTTGAAATTTATCTTCATTCCTTCTAAGAATAAAATCTTCATAACTTTTGAAAATGACAGACTGACAATAGGGTACATTTGCCATGAAGTGAAATGTTGACCATAGTTCAATGTGCATTGTGAATTCTGTGTTTGAGGTAGATTTCTCCCTTTTGTTTTACCATGCCACAATTTTGGAACATTAATTACTGCTGTAATTGGTGTTAAATGAACTTTCATGCTACACTTTAAATACTATGAAAATCCAGTTTTTAACGGACATCAATATCCTCATTGGCTTATCACAACTAAGTTTTAAGTCGTCTATTTATTTCTAAGATTGCTTATCCTCACGGGATATTCTAGCACCAGAAGACATAATTTCGGAGTAAGGGGTTGCACATTTAAGACAGAAACTAAATCATTCCACGCTGACAGCTTGTTTGTCCTCTAGCATCGGTGAAGCATCCTTAATTGTTACAGTTGTAGACTTTATCTATTTAACTGATGTTTCATATCTAAACTGCTGCTTCTTAACAAACTTAATAAACTATCAGAAAATTACTTACAAATTATTGTGGGAGGAGGGCCCAGTATCGGCTGTTCCTACTATCTGAGTAAGTTTTAACCCCACTGCGAAGCCTCTTCTAAGGATGCTTACCTTGAAGAAGTTACCTTCCTCCCTCTGATATCTATTTCAAGCCTACCACTGAAGAAGGGCCCAGATCCGAAACGTCAGTTTTCCTGCTCCTCTGATGCTGCTTGGCCTGCTGTGTTCATCCAGCTCTACACCTTGTTATCTCAGATTCTCCAGCATCGGCAGTTCCTGCTATCTCTGGGAGAAATAGAAGTCTTTGTTTGAAGTTATAATGGCGTTATGATATTCCAAAAGCCGCTGATAGTTTAATGGAAGAGTACCATCAGCTGCATGGACAATATTGGAAGTTATAGAAATATATGATGGTATTTATGAATATATCATTGATAAGCTTTCGAATGAGTTTATGAAAGTAACAATTGAGTTAGAAACAATTTGCAAAAAGTTTGCCTAGGATGCCCATTTGTGTGCTTTAAAATTGGATAAGGAATTGGTAAAAGAGCTGCAGGGTAAAAGTGATTGCCAACAGGAATGCAAATATCCCCAATGTCTGCAATATGAGGAAAAGGCTGCAGGCAGACCCAGCATTGCGACAAGCTGGACATTGACATTGACTGAATCCTGAAACAACTTCTCCACTGATCTAGCTGAAATCAGAATTTGCCAAACAAAACTCTGCGAACAGACAGCAGTTGTAACTGCTATCTCAAGACAAGGAAGGTAACCTTGGGAACATACTTAAGAGAACTTCCCCCATTGCACCTTCTCGATACAATCAGGCAAAGCCACTATGTAATGTTACCCAGAAGCTGGAAGGGGTAGTCTAAGATGTAGAACCCTTAGATACAGTTAAGGAAGAGATGAGGAGGATTCAAGGATTCAAAAAAGTTTAAAAAGTGATTTTTTTTAAAAGGGCTGTGGATAAGATCATGCTATGGAAAAATTGTTTTGACTTGCTCTCAAAACATAGATAAGCTGGTATTATTTAAGACAATTAAAATTTAAAAAGTCGTTTTGAAATTATCAGAAGATTTCAGCAGTTTTTACACAGATAATGCGACAGTATGACATGACATCATCTGGTGCCTTGGGCCCCATCTCTTCTCAGAACAGTAGGAGTTAACTCTTGCCACTGACAGGATTTTTTTAGTCATATCACACATGTTCTGTGTGGTGAGATGTGTGCTTTTGGACAGGGCTAAATTCAGGATTTCCAAATTCACAGATATGTATGGACATTACTAACCCTTCTTCCAGAGCACTGTGGATTTTGTTTTAGCGTTTTATAAAACAAATTTCAAGAACACAAAGAATGTCTTGCTGAGAAAATCTTTGGAGGAGAACCCTCAACTGACTGTAATCACTTCAATTAAAAGCACACTTTAAAACTACCAAGCCTGGTCATATTTGTTTCTGAAATTGGGATCGATTAAATTACTTAATATGAGTTGCTAGTTCAAGCACACAATAGAAAAGGTAATTACAATTTAAAGGGACAGATGAATTTTTTTCAAGTTTTATTTTAAAATAAGAATCAATGGAAACAGCCGAGGTGGTTTTAATTTGTATTTTAAGAAGTGGGAAAGATTGTTTGGGAAGAAATTGAATGGCTTCTAACAAATCATGTCAGCCCAAAAACACTGCTGAAGCTGTACACAAAAGAAGCCCTCGAGTTTGTTGTTTACATGTTTTGATTTGGTATTATTTTGAAAGAAAGAAATGTCAAGCATAATTTAGTGATTTACTTTTAAGAAAAATGTATTGTTTGGTAACCAAGAACAAATAAGCAGAATTTGGTAATGTTTGAAACTACGCAGTAATGTTTGTTTGAAAGATATTATGAAAACATGTTTTATTCTTAATCTCGTCAGTAAGGTTTATCCAGAGCTCCTAAATCAGATAGAATTGTATTTAATGAATGGTCCCTCTTAGGATAAAAGAATAACAACAGCGAAAAAGTGACACAGCAAAAATGGGAAAGGGAATGGTTCACCTATAGTTAAATGGAATATATCAATTGAAAATAAAGTGAATATGAAATATGACAGCTTTCTCTCAGAGACATTTGTGCTCTTGCCTTTGAGATCTGTTTTAAGAGATTGAATTCGATGATGATATGGCCATCAACCGGAATATTAAGACTAGGTGAGGAGCATAAACATGCCCCCTCTCCTCCCTCAAGTTTGAATCTTCTTTGAAAAAAAAAATCACCTGAAAGTCAAGGATATAAGGCACAACTTTAGGAACTTGATCTAAGTATACAAAAGTGTTTGTTACGTCTGAGGCAACTGGCATATGGGTATTAATGGTGGAAATGCACTGCTGAACAGGTCTTAGACACTGACTTGACAAAATGGTTATTTTGGTCTGTAAGAGCAAGAATACATAATTTAAGCAATAAGGCACTTGGCACAATTCGTAGAGAAGCCAACTTTAAATCAATCAGTGTTTTTGCTGAAACGGATGAAATACCTCCACAGAGGCTGCTATCCCATCACCAAGTCACCTTTTATTTGCATGTGCACAGTACACTGGCTGTGACCTGCCAGCTCGGAGTCAGTCCCTGAAGTCAGGAGATTCTCTGAATCTCCTATTTATATCTGTCAGCCAGGGTCCCCTTATTGGCCCAGGTTAACAAACCCAATCAGGGAACTCATAGTCACTAAGATCAACCTGGTTCCAATCACTACAGGGGGAGAGTACTGAAGAAACATCTACAAGATTGGCATGGATGAAGGAACAGCTGGACAGTCTTTTAAGTCCCTGCATAATCCATCTGTATACTCCATTCACTTTGAAATAAAGGTCAACCTTCCATTTGCCTTCCCTCTTACTCCCTGAATGTGAGTGCTAACTTCTTGTAATTTATGCACAAAGACTTTCAAATCCCTCTGTAGTTTTCAGCAATGTTTTTCAATTAAAAATAAATATGCAGCTCCTCTATTTTTATTGCCAAAGTGTACAACTTCACATTTTACAACATTAAAATCTGTCTGTCAGATTTTTGCCCATTTACTTTACCTGTCTAAATCTCTATGTAGACTCTTCATGTCATCCTCATCACTTGCCTTTCAATCCATGTTTGGGTCATCTGCAAACTTAGGTGTAGGGCATTGACATTCCTCATCCAAGTCATTTTATATATGGAGCTCCAGCACTGATACTTTGTGGCACTCGACTAATTACTAGTTGTCATCTGAAAATTCCTTCCTCATCCCGAGTAATTTATTTAAATTTATTATATATTTAAATAAACAAAAATGGTAATGTTTGTTAATCTTTCATTTCTTAAATTGGCCCTGTGTATATGCCCTAATTTGGTCTGTGTAAAAGTGTTAAAATGTGGTTCCATTATTAGTGCTTGCCTGCTTGGCTGTCTATGAGAATTTCTTAATGTGATTGGCTGTGTAGACAGCTTGGTGACATTGTGGGAGCTCTGCACTGAGATTCCCCATTAATCACTGTCACAAGTAATAGTAAAGTTTTAAATTTGTTACCACAGAGATTGTTAGATCTCTCAGTGCAGCTTTCTTGGAGATCAACAGCAAATGACTTAAAAATTCAAACTGTTATCAATGTGAAGCCATAAAACATCCCAAGGTATAATGAATCATATGAAGGTTGTTGTGTGGCGTGTAAAATTCTTTGCCTGTATACTGTACCTATATGGAAATGTGAAAAGCACTCAACTAATTTTGAGGTGCACTTGAATGTTATGTGAGAATGAAACTCTTGATGGTCTCCAAACTCTACAATCAATGGATGAATTTATGATACTGAACTGACTAACATAGAAATATATTCATACATGACTGCCAAGTAAATGTACCATGAGAGTGCACAAAATCTTTAATTCCACATTGCTTAAAATAACTCCTCGTTAGTTTTAATCTCGGCAGATGCGGAGGTTCTCACTGGAAAAAAAAGTAGTGTCAGCTTTTACACAACTTTGAAAACTTTCTGATGTAAAAGTGTACTATGGCAGATGCTGGAAATCTGACATAAAAACAGAAAGTGCTGGTAAAGCTCAGCAGGCCTGGCAACATTTGGAGAGAGAAAGAGAGTTAACCTTTTGAGTGCAATATGACTGATCTTCAACAGTTAACATTAACTCTATTTCTACTGCCACTGCCAGAACTGCTGTGTTTTTACAGCACTTTCTGATTTTATGTGTAATCTTTCAACATAGAGTTATGGTCCAGATCTGGAACCGGCATTTAGGAGAAGTCTGCTCATTGGTTTCCTCTGTTGAAGATATTAGATCGTCAGACTAACAAGAGATGGAACTGAAAACTGCAGTATATAGTGGAGAAAATCAAACTATTCACAACACAAAATATAAATAAGGTTATCTGAATAGGTTAACTGAATAATCAATGATCACAATATTAGCTTCAAATCTTCATAGTCAGCTTATTAACAAGTAATAAGGTGGAATCTTATAGGGCTCTGAGTGACACGGGCCAGTCTAGGGTTGGAGTTGATCGGGGGGTATATGGCAGAATCAGATGAGACATCCAGTAAGGCCAATCTCATTGTTGGGAGAAACTCATGCCACCTTTAATCATTTTCACAAACTGCAGGATGGGTTTCTCACTAGGCAGTAGCACGTTGCAAATTGACAGTGATTATTGCTTGTTAAAAGCCTTATTAACAGCAGAATTCACCTTATTAATATTCAGTGTCCTATTCATAGATTGCTAGATTCATACAGTGCAGAAAAGGCCCTTCAGCCTATCGAATCTGCACTGACGTGACTACCACTAAAGGCGCATTAGTCCCATTTCCTGCACTTGTCCCATATCTTTGAATGTTATGATATTTGAAGTGCTCTTCCAAATACTTTTTAAAAGTTGTAAGGTTTCCAGCCTTCACTACCTTCTCAGGCAGTACATTCTGGATTCCCCCACCACCCGCTGAGTGAAAAAGTTTTTTACCAAATCCACTCTGAATCTCCTGCCCTTACCCTAAAACTATGCCCTCTTGCGATTGACCCCTCAACAAAGGGGAACAGCTGCTCTCTACTGACCATATCCATACCACTCATAATCTTATACACCTCAATCATGTCTCCACCTCAGTCTCCTCTGCTCTAGAGAAAACAATCCAAGCCTATCTAGTTTCTACTTATAGCTCAATTCCTGAACCCCAGGCACCATCCTGGTGAACTTCCTCTGTACCCCTCTAATGCTATCACATCCTTCCTGTAGTGAGGTGACCAGAACGGCACACAGTACTCCAGCTGTGGTCTGACCCACGCTCTGTACAACTCCAATATTATACCTGTTCTTATACTCTATGCTATGACTGATTAAAGCAAGTGCCCCATGTGCCTTCTTAAATATCCTATTCATGTGCTCTGCTGACTTTGGGGATCTGTGAATAATTACCACAAGATCCCACTGCTCCTCTGAGTTACCCAGTGTCCTGCCATTCATTAAATACTCCCTCACCTTGTTTCTTCTTCCAAAGTGCATCACCTTACACTTAGTAGGGTTAAACACTGTCTGCCACTGACCAATCCATCTATATCTTCCTGAAACCTATGACCTTCTTCACTATTAATCACTCTACCAATCTTTGTGTTGTCTGCAAATTTTCTTAACATTCTCCCTACATTTTCATCTATATCATTTCTGTATATAACAAACAATAATGTTCCCCGAACTGATCCTTATGGTACACTGTTGGATACCGTCCTCCAGTCACTCAAACAGCCTTCTGCCACTACCCTTTGTGCTCTATTACTAAGCCAGTCTCTGATCCATCCCACCAAGCTTCCCTGAATTCCATGTGCTTTCATCTTCTCAATCAATCTCCCATGTAGGACCTTGTCAAAAGCTTTGCTAAAATCCATGTAAATTACAACAACCGAACTTGCCTCATCCACACAATGGATTACATTTTCGTCAAATTCTAACAAATTTGTTAGGCATGACCTCCTTCTGACAAACCCACTTTACCAAGCTGATCAAACATTCTAGATGTTGAGAGAAAACTCAACATGGATTATGAGATAGTAGGAACTGCAGATGCTGGAGAATCTGAGATAACAAAGTGTAGAGCTGGATGAACGCAGCAGGCCAAGCAGCATCAGAGGAGCAGGAAAGCTGACGTTTCAGGCCTGGACCCCTCTTCAGAAAATTTTGGTTTATTTTGTGGATTGAGCTCACTGTTTGCTCTGAATGACCTCATTGTTGCCTGCAACCAGACTACAGCCCAGGACCAATCCACAGGCACCAGTCTCATGTACCCTTCCTCCATGACATTGACATGCAGCATTCAGCAACCTCTCATGACCATCCTAGCATCTCTCCCACCCACAAGCAGTGCACATTGGGAACATACAGGACACAACTATCATTGAAAGGTCACAGTGAGGACGCTACGCACATGCATAGACACCTAGTTCATGGCTGGACCAGGCTGCATCTCTTGCTTACTCGCTTAGCCCTCATTCACTTAGCACCTACCTGCACGCACACATCATCCAGGCCTTGCAATGCCCATTAGCACAGTCATACAATGAGGCTACTCACCTTGCTGTGATGCACTCCACGGTCAAGAGAGCACACACCTTGTTGTGTAGCAGGGTGTTACTTCAATCTCACACATACTCAATGTGCCAGCCGCGAACACAGCAAGCACATATCCAGCAAGCATGCAGCCATGTCTCAATCTCTAAGGGGACAAGTCCTCACTAAATTCTATGGAGGCACTCATCAGTCAGGCTATCCCAGCAAGAAAGTCAAAGTCATTGTCTGATACCAGTCCAAGGGATTGGCCCCAGTCAGATGTGTCTGGGTATGGTGTTCTTGGTCAGTGGGTCAGTACCTCTGCAGTCTGGGGTTTGGGTCACAGTTACTCTAACAGCTCCAAAGTGGCCAGTCTGGGGTGGGGTTGGGGTAACGTGGTCAGGGAGATGTACAGCCAGGAGTGATTGGGGCTGGCTAGTCATTTCCCTCAAAGGGTTGGTTACACTGTCAGTCTGTGGGGTCTGCCCACAGGAAGGAGGGAGGGGGGGGGAATGGGGGTGGGGGGGTGGAGAAGAGGGAGGCTGTTGTTGTGGTTCTGAGTCTGCTACAGGGTCACCTTATATGCTTGGGGCTGGAGGAAAAAGGTCAGCAGGTGTAAGTGTATATTGTCAGGTTAGGTGGGGACTTGGGGAAATGTGAAGCCTGTGGGTTTACAGGAAGGGAAGTGGATGTTTGGGGTCTTGTTGACACAGTGACATTGAGGCTGTAAGCCACTGGGTGAAGAGAGCTCACTGTTGTCTTTCATGATGTTGGAAAACAAAAGTGCAGAATAGGAAAGAAAATGGCTGTAGCCGCACTTGTAATTTTGCGGGGTAAGTGATTCAACTGGTAACAGAGGGGTCTGCAGCAAGCACCCATCACAGGACTATAAAAGAGAAAATAAACACTGGCTCATATACTGCACAGCACATGGGCTGCCTACTCCCTGGCTATCCTACAGTATTGACCCATTCTGGATGTTATACCTCCCTGCCACAGCCACTGCTGATCACTTCATTGACAGATAAACTTTTGTGCACAGAGGAAGTAAAACATTGGGAATGTTGGATGAGGAAGGCCAAACGTGTCAGCATGACCAATTGCTATGTGTATACTTTGTTCTCCCTGCTTCCAGATGGTGCAGTAGACTCTCAGCTCAAACCAACTTTAATGGACCATAATGTATGGCCAGGAAATGTTGTTAGATGGTGCAATTATGTGTTTGGTAGCTACGCGGAGAAACTAACAACCACATGTAAGGTTAAAGGACAAATATTTATACATAAGGCGAAATTCACATACAAGCCACTGTCACCCATGCAACCAAAGTGCCTTCAAAAGGATTTCTTCCTTCTCTCCCTTCCATTGCATCTAAGTGTACGCCATAGTTCTGCAGTTGAGGTGGAGGGATCTGCTCAGTTCCTGGATTATTAGTTCCTTCAAACCCGAAACAAAATTTTAATTCAGTTCTTTGTTTGGGTTGTATAATTCTACGGAAAAATGTTTTGATTACTTGTAGAATCGTGATGCACAAATCATCACAATTATGTTCCAGTGGTCAGCACATTAAAACAACTGACTAATGCAAGAAAATAATTAGCTGAAGGAAATAATAATAATAATAATAATTAAAATTGTGTGTCATGCTTAGCTGATCAGCAAGCTGTCATTCCGTATTATGGTTCATCTCTTCTACAGGCTATAGAAGAACTCAGGTACTCTTAACTTTGTGTTTATTTAAACAACCTAAAAGAGAGACTCTGTCATAAACTGGCTAAACAATATTCCACCTAATACTCTGCCTGGTTCTGTCTTACCTTGGATCTAATGCATATGAAAGAAATAACCTTTATACCGCTCTGATTACTTATACAAAAAATGCTGACATTTCATTCTTGTACAAAAAAAAACAGAAATCTTCCATCCTTTCTTTTATCCTGCCTACAGCAATCTGGTTATGATCTCTACTGTGCTCTGAAGGTTTATAGAATCATGGAATCATATTGTACAAAAGAGGCCCTTCAGTCTATTATCTAGTCTGTACCACCAAAACTATACTACAGCTTGTGCTAGCCCCACTTTCCCACAATAGGCCCATTGCTTTGAATGTTATGACATCTCAAGTGCTCACCCAAGTACTTTTTAAAGGTTGTGATGGTATCTGCCTCAACTACTCTCCCAGGCAATGCATCCCAGGTCCCCAGCACCTTCTGGATGAAAACCCTTTTCGTCAAATACAGGCCTTAGAATGTATAAGAGATTCTCTCCAGTCATTCCTGTGGACGTGGAACCTTAGGTTTTTCAAGGTTCATGCTTGCTGAAATGTGCCTTACAATGTGACAATAAAATGTAAAATCTAAAAAAATCCAAACTGAAATTCTAACTAGCTTGAAAGATGTCATCTTATGCCTTTTTTTTTACTAATTTTTAAGAAAATGTTAATTCCCACTAAACCTGAGTTACTCCAAGATTTTTCAACATACTTACTTTAAGTTGCAAAATGTTCTTAAAGGAATGAGAAATGTATCTATGGCTGAACATTGATTTTAAACTAATTCAAATGAAAACAATGCATCAAAGCTTCTAACCATATTGAATAGCTAGTTCAATATTTCAAAATATTAGATGGCAGTGACTCAAGCTTATCTCGCTAACTGCAATTTTTCTCATTTCATGTGATGAAGGATTCACGTGTTGCATGCTTATATACTGAACAATAGGAACACCAACATTAAGTCCAAGTACAAGGTAATTATTCTTGCAAATGAACATGATGAGGAGCAAAGGACGTGCCTGATCTATGATCTGATTGCTGAATGCCCAAATCATCACTGTATTCAATGGCCAGTATTATCCCAGGGATGGGAATGAAGTGGTAGTGGGTGATGAGCCCATATCATTGCAACACTTTTTCAAACTTCATATCATTATCATACATCAATGGGCAAGATGTCTACCCACATGAGATAATCGCCAGTGCCCAGGGAGGCAGGAATTTGGTGGCACATCGCAAGAGAAAATTAACAAATGGGTAAATTGTGGCAATGCGGGTGACAGGCACGCCCTACCACCCAATTTAATGATGCTACACTGGAACTTGTGCTGAGTTGGAGATGAGGTCAGAAGGGAAAAATTGTACAATGTTGTACAATTGACCATATGAAAACAATTCCCTTAATAAAGAAGGAATTTGTACAGGTTGGCAGAAGATATCAGCAGCAGGAATGTGATGATAAGGTTGTGTATACAGGGCAATAAACACTGTAGTTTTCTGACTAGGTTGGGTAGATGATAAGATTTAGTTTAGCCATCTCTTGCCAAGCATCCCTTTTCACGCTCTTGTTTTATTTCTCCTCCATTCACAGCACTCATCAACCTATATTCAGAGTGACAGCAGAGAAAAGACAATTCTTGACCTGTCCGTCCTCCCTGGACTGACCTATCCCCTCCCTAACTCCCCATCTACACTCACTTTTACTGGCTCCATCCCCGCCTCTTCGACCTGTCTGTCTCCTCTCCACCTATCCTCTCCTCTATCCATCTTCTATCCGCCTCCCACTCTCTCCCTATTTATTTCAGAACCCCCTTCCCCTCCCCCATTTCTGATGAAGGGTCTAGGCCCGAAACATCAGCCTTTCTGCTCCTATGATGCTGCTTGGCCTGCTGTATTCATCCAGCTCTGCACCTTGTTGTCTCTCATTTGCCCAACTAGTCTGCTGCATATATCCCCTCCTGTTCCTCTGTCTCATCTCAGTTTTTGAGCATATCTTCCTGTTCCCATTTCTCTCATATACTCACTTGGTTTACTTTCAAAATATCTCAGGTATGTGCCACGATGACTGCTCATGTTCATAAGTTCCACATGTGGCTTCTTGAACAAAGGAATTTCTTATTGTTTCTGTAATTGTTTTATTTTTAAGAACATTGATCATCCTGTGACAATATCATCACTATTCCCCAGTGAGCTTGCTGATCAATATAACTCAGTCCTACAGCACTTCAAATACATTGAAGGATTGCGCTTCATCACAGGACCCAGTGTTAAACCTTCATTATGCTGATAGTTGCCAGTATTAATATCATGAGAGGGTTTGGGATAGATACCGTTGATGCCGTTGGTTTGATCTGTCACCGTTGTCTATAGATTCCATAAATTCAAGGCTATATTGATACGTCCTCATGGATTCTGCCTACCATGAGTGATGGGCATTTGATGCACTTATACTACTCTTGAGGCTTCTGTACTTAGCTTGACTATTCCTGCTTGAGACCTGCTGAATACCTGCTTTTATCCACTGTTCGACTCTCAGGAATTCTAATAGTCTCTTTATCTACATTCTAATGTACGCAATACTGGCAGCAGCTCTCTAGTACAGTTCTTCCATACTCCTCTATTCTCAGGGTCTAAGTTGCGTGTTACTACCAATATCACAGTCACATCATGACACATATATGTACTCACCCAATCCCGACATATTACATATAAACAGACCTTTGAAGCCTCAAAAAGTTCTTCCTAAAGGAGGGTCAATTTATGTCTTCAGTATTAAAGTGAACCAGCAGCATTACTACATGGTTGTCATTTTTGAAATATCATTGAAATCCAACACAAAAGAGTGGGCTTGCATTAAACTACCAATCATTTTCCCACACAGCCTTTTCACCTGCATGATACCTTCATCCAGTTATAAATAAAATACTTATTTTGGGAAAAAATATTGAGGCTGACACAATGCATGTATAACATGTCATGGATGAAATGTGAGGGAGTCAATGTATTGCTAAGTGGCTGCAAAATCATGATTACTGGGACCAGAAAATTGCAGTTGTTTTAGATGCTAGGTAGATTTATATGCTCTGACTTATGGCATGTTGTTTTCAAATTTTAACTCATCACCTCCTGCCTATTGGTTTGAGAGAAAACGAGTGGATGGGGGAGATGGGAAGGTTAAAATCAAGGCCAATATAACTGTCTATCTAACTATGAAGAGAGAAACAGTGTTTACATTTCAGGTCAATGACTGGTTCATTGTTTCAATTTGTTTTAAATGAGGGATTAACTATTAGTTTTGGCTCTATCTACTGATACTGCACATTACGGGCTACAAACCTCCTCACTCCCCTTACTGG
Organism: Rhincodon typus; assembly: GCF_021869965.1. NCBI lineage: Eukaryota > Metazoa > Chordata > Chondrichthyes > Orectolobiformes > Rhincodontidae > Rhincodon > Rhincodon typus. Next base: position 55,616,613 of record NC_063332.1, on the reverse strand, counting down.
ATTCAGTGGCATGCTTCCTTTCTACACTTGCACAGTTTCTTTGCTCACAATAACATTGGGAATCCATGTAATAACATGGAGTTTCTGGAATAGTGCACATGAACTGTCGTAAATGATGCCAGTTGACAGCAGATAAGCCGTTAATTTTCCCATATCAAGGCTTGTGCTTTATTTCTTCAGGTATGGCTGTTGTGTCAGTGCTGCATTTTCTCTGTATGCCTTTGACATGCTTCTGGAAGTGAACTTTGAAGGAAGAAAAGTACAGTAATGTGTTCTTCTTTATAAAGAACATGGGGTATTTTAGTCAACACTTTTTCAATCTGGTCTCCTGTTATTTTCCTTCAACCTGCTTTATTGACACAATTTCACTGCACTCCCAGGTAACTTTATTTTAGCATAGAATTCCTGCTGAAATTTGCAGTGAAGCTGAACTTTGTTCCATTAACATGACTATGAAAGCACATACTGATGTGGCACTTGTCATGTCAGGTTTGGAGGACAGGCATGTTGAGAAGTACCTGATAGTTACACTATCAAAACCCCTCATGATCACCCAGACTTTTTCAGTAAAGTGGGAAACAACACATTCTTAACATTTTCTATTTTAGTCATGCGCTACTTTCTGAGAAACATGATGGTAAATATCTTCAGATAGAAAGAGACTTGTAGTCACTGTGAAGTCTGGAGTTGTGTATCAGGACCGTGTGGAAATCCCAGTGCAGTGGCTCTTAAAGAGGGGTTCCCTGCAGCAGCACATACATGGCAGCATTTTGGTATCTGGCTTCTTCACCTTTAGCCTCTGCATTGACTTTCTGCAGGTTCCTGAAGCTTCAGGCTCAGTTAGTGTGCTGACAGCTCTGGAGTCATCGTATACCGTCTGACAGAGGTGGGCCCAACAAATCAGGGACTACAGGCTGCCTCAAATGGAGATTCCCTCACTGGCTAACTCAAAATTAAGGACTGAATTGAGGAGACTGATAAAAGCTGATTGGGTGTGTCAGCTCTAACCCCATTTACAATTTTGCTGATGACACCACTGTAATAGGTCGGATGTCAAACATTGACGAGACAGAGGACAGGAGAGAGATAGGCAGTTCAGTGGCATAGTATAAAGACAACAACCTGTCTCTCAAAGTCAGCAAAATGAAGAAGATGGTCATCAACTTGAGGAAGCAGAGTGCAGGACAAGCCTCTGTCTGTACCAATGGTGCTGACGTGGAGGTAGTGGAGATCTTCAAGTTCCTAGGCGTAAATATCACCAACAATCTGTCCTGGTCTATCTACATTGACGCTACAGCCAAGAAAGCACACCAACACCTCTACTTCCTCAGAAAGCTAAGGAAATTCAGCATGTCCACAATGACTATCTTACGAACTTTTATAGATACACCATAGAAAGCATGCTGTCTGTATGTATCACAGTTTGGTACAACAACTGCTCTGCCCAAGACCACAAGAAATTACAGAGAGTTGTGAACATAGCCTGGTCCCTCACAAAAAAACAGCTTTCCTTCCATTGACCCCGTCTATACTTCCTGCTGCCTCGAGACAGCAGCCAACAGATTAAAAGACTCCTCCCAAAATAGTTATACTCTCTTCCACCCTCTTCTAAGAGGCATAAAATACAAAAGTTTGAAAGAATGTACCAACAGATTCAAGAACAGCTTCTACCCCATTGTTATCAGATTTACAAACAACCTCTCATGTTTTAGAGTTGATCTTTCTCTGTACCTTCACTGTGGCTGTAAAACAATATTCTGCATTCAGTTCTATTAGAGTGATGTACTTAGGTAAGGTCCGATTTGTCTGGAAAGCACGGAAAACAATACTTTTCACAGTATCTCATTACATGTGATTAGAATAAATCAAATCAATCCAAATCAAAATCGCTGACGAGGAAGTAGCTTGTCATTGCCAGGGCACCATCACTGGGGTTTGGAGCATCCTCACTGTGAACACCTTCGAGCCTGCTGCTGGAAGGTTGCCTCAGTTGAGGTACCTGACTGGGCATCACTCCGACATTGGTGAAAGAATGGAGCTGCCACAAAATCACCCTCAGTGGTGATTTCTCTCGACTGTCAGCATGCCGCTGTGAGTGGACAGTTAATCTGGGAATGTGAGGGGTGGGGGAGATTAGTCCTGACATGGCTCCCACAGTATTCCATTCCCTTCATCCCTGTTTGTAAACAGCCCTCTGCCAGGCTGGGAAAACCTAGCCCGATACAGGTATGTGTGCATTCAGCTCTATTGCCTCGAACAAAGACATTGCCTTCCATCACATGGTTGTTGCCATTAGAATAGGACTGTGTGTTTCTTCCTTGTGAGCATGAAAAGTCATTTCCCATCAACACTGTAAAAGAAAACAACAACAGTGAAATGCAAGTAGGTGATCAATCTTCCAGACTTAGCCATAAGATTTAATCAGGGTTTGAGAAATTGTAAACATGACCACTGCTGCTCTTTGACATCTTCCCATTTGCTAATTTTAGGCAGTTATTGAAATATAGAAATAATAAGAGCACTAGTAGGCTATTCAGCCCTTTGAGCCTGTTCCATCATTCTATGGGATCATGGTTGATCATCCAACTCAGTACCCTAATCCCATTTTAGAACCTTTGATCACTTTAGCTCTAAGGACTATATGTAAATCCATCTCGTAAACTTTTAATATTTTGGCCTTAAATAATTTCTGTGGCAGAGAATTCCACAGGCTCGCCACTCCCTGGGTGAAGAAATTCCTCCTCATCTCAGTCCTAAATGGCCCACCCACATCCTTAGAATGTGCCCCTGGTACTAGACTCCCTTGTCATTAGGAATATCCTTACTGCATTCACCCTGTCTAGTCCTGATAGAATTTTACAGGTTGAAATGAGATCCCCCTCATTCTTCTAATCTCCAGTTTCTAACTATATTCCTAACCAACGCAGTTTCACTTCATATGTCAGTCCAGCTATCACAGTTATAATTTTAAAATAAGATTGAGAATATGAAAGAGAACATGGAAAGCAAGCAAGAAGAAAAATGAACATTGGAAGGAATGCATGCTTATTTAATACTGGGGAGAGGGCAGGGGTCTGTATGAACATTTTGAACTGCTAATGAAGAAGAGATGCATATTAAATTATTATCCAATGTAATAAATTTTAAACCTCAATATAAAAACCCATACACTGAAGTGACTTAGAGATAGTAGGAACTGCTGATGCTGGAGAATCTGAGATAACACGGTGTAAAGCTGGATGAACACAGCAGGCCAAGCAGCATCAGAGGAGCAGGAAAGCTGACGTTTCGGATCTGGACCCTTCTTCAGAAATGGGGGAGGGGAAAGGGATTCTGAAATAAATAGAGAGAGAGGGGGAGGCAGATAAAGGAGCAGATAGGTGGAGAGGAGATGGACAGGTCAAGGAGGCGGGGATGAAGCCTGTAAAGGTGAGTGTAGGTGGGAAGTTAGGATGGGGGTTTGTTCAGTTAAGGGAAGACGGACAGGTCAAGGAAGCGGGGATGAGGCTGATAGGTGAGTGAGATGGGAGGAGCGGATACATGGGAGAAAAGACAGACAGGTCAAGGAGGCGGGGATGAGCTGGGGTGGTTTAGGGATGAGGTCGAGAGTGGGGAGATTTTGAAGCTTGTGAAGTCCACATTGATACCATTGGGCTGCAGGGTTCCCAAGCAAAATATGAGTTGCTGTTCCTGCAACCTTCAGGTGGCATCGTTGTGGCACTGCAGGAGGCCCAGGATGGACATATCGTCCAAGGAGTGGGAGGGGGAGTTGAAGTGGTTCGCGACTGGGAGGTGCAGTCGTTTGTCACGAACGAAGCGTAGGTGCTCCACAAAGCGATCTCCAAGCCTCCGCTTTGTTTCCCCGATGTTGAGGAGGCCACACCGGGAACAGCAGATACGATATACCACATTAGAAGATGTGCAGGTGAACATCTACTTGATGTGGAAGGTTTTCTTGGGGCCTGGGATGGGGGTGAGGGGGGAGGTGTAAGGGCAGGTGTAGCACTTCCTGCAGTTACAGGGAAAAGTGCCGGGAGTGGTGGGGCTGCTGGGGAGTCTGGAGCGGACAAGGGAGTCACGGAGAGAGCGGTCCCTCCAGAAAGCAGGTAAGGGTGGGGAGGGAAAAATGTGTTTGGTAGTGGGGTCGGATTGCAGATGGCGGAAGTGGCGGAGGATGATGCGTTGGATCCGGAGGTTGGTTGGGTGGTACGTGAGGACAAGGGGGATTCTGTTTTGGTTGTTCTTGCGGGGAGGGGGTGTGAGGGATGAGTTGTGGGAAACGCGAGAGATGCGGTCGAGGGCGTTTTCAACCAATGTGGAGGGGAAGTGGCGGTCCTTGAAAAATGAGGACATCTGGGATGTCCGGGAGTGGAATGACTCGTCTCGGGAGCAGATGCGGTGGAGGCGAAGGAATTGGGAATAAGGGATGGCATTCTTGTAGTAGGTGGGAGGAGGTGTATTCTAGGTAGCTGTGGGAGTCAGTAGGCTTGAAATAGATATTGGTTTCCAGGTGGTTGCCAGAGATGGAAACAGAGAGGTCCAGGAAGGAGAGAGAGGTATCAGAGATGGTCCAGGTGAACTTAGGGTTGGGGTGGAAGGCGTTGGTAAAGTGGATGAACTGTTTGAGCTCCTCCTGGGAGCACGAGGCGGCGCCGATACAGTCATCAATGTAACGGAGGAAGATGTGGGGTTTAGGGCCAGTGTAGCTACGGAAGAGGGATTGTTCCACTAACCTACAAAGAGGCAGGCATAGCTTGGGCCCATGCGGGTACCCATGGCCCCCCCTTTGTCTGTAGGAAGTGGGAGGAGTTGAAGGAGAAGTTGTTAAGGGTGAGGACGATTTGGGCTAAGCGGATAAGGGTGTCAGTGGAGGGGGACTGGTCGGGCCTGCGGGAGAGGAAGAAGCGGAGGACCTTTAGGCTATCTGCATGGGAAATGCAGGTATATAGGGACTGGATGTCCATGGTGATGATGAGGTGTTGAGGACCAGGGAATCGGAAGTTTTGGAGGAGTTGGAGGGCATGGGTGGTGTCACGGACATAGGTGGGGAGTTCCTGGACCAGGGGGAGAAAATGGAGTCGAGATAAGTGGAGATAAGTTCGGTGGGGCAGGAGCAGGCGGAGACAATGGGCCGGCCAAGGCAATGGGGTTTGTGGATTTTGGGAAGGAGATAGAAATGGGCGGTGCAGGGTTGGGGAACGATGAAGTTGGAGACTGTGGGTGGGAGGTCACCTGAGTTGATGAGGTTGTGGATGGTTTGGGAGATGATGTTTTGGTAGTTGGGTTGGGGTCATGATCAAGGGGGTGGTAGGAGGAGTCAGGGAGTTGGCGCCTGGCCTCGGTGATGTAGAGGTCAGTGCGCCATACTACAACTACTCCCCCCATGTCCGCGGGTTTTATGGTGAGGTTGGGATTGGAGCGGAGGGCTGCACGTTTTGTGGGGGAGAGGTTGGAGTGGGTGAGAGGGGTGGAGAGGTTGATGCAATAGATGTCTCGACAGCAGTTGGTGATGAAGAGGTCAAGGGAGGGTAGGAGGCCTTGGGGTGGTGTCCAGGAGGAGGGAGTGTGTTGGAGGTGGGAGAAGGGGTCAGTAGAGGGAGGGTTAGACTCTCGATTAAAGAAGTAAGCGCGGAGGCGGAGGCGGCGGAAAATCTGCTAAACGTCCAGGCGTGAGCGGTATTAGAGTGATACTTACTAATTAGATAAGAGCTATTGAATTCAATTTATTCATCTGGTTTTGAAAGAATTTATAATTTGAATGACTTTTTCTTAAAACAGAAAGCTATAATTTGGTTGATGTGATTTGATATGTGCAGTAGAGTTCAGTTATATATTTTTATGTTTTAATACCTGGGATGCTTGGTGTATCAAGCTTTCTAAGCAGTGCAAACTCAGATGTGTTGTGTTAAAAGATGGAAGGTAAAAAGATTGATTAGACAAAGTCCAGGCATGTACCTTTCTCATCAGAGTTTTATTTCGGTTTACACATCACCAAACTCCAACACAGTGTTTATTCGTTACCCAATAATATACACAGTTCTCACTCAATTATCCCTCAATTAATATACCACCATCACATATTCCCTGGTTCCATCTGGTATTGGGTGTCCTTGCCAGACCTAACTAGATGGATAATAAATAGTATCTTCATTTTCAGAGCTACAGGTGATGTTTCAGGCTCCAAAATACTTTCTTTTCTGGTTAGGCTGTCATCTGACAGTGCTAAACTATGGGCTGTGCTAGATCCAGTGATGGTGTTTGTCCATTGTCCTTTTTCACCATTTCATATTTCTGTATGTAGCTCATGAGAAAGAAATAACATTGTGGTTCGGGAATGTGGGAAGAACAAGTGACCTACAGTTTGTAATTTAGAAGAAATGAAGAGATGAGGAACGAAAGCATGTGAGAAGGAGAACTAGGTAAGAACATACTTTACCATCTTCAATGATTTCAGCCTCACCTTTGACCATGGTATTTAGTCATTGCCACTCCAATGGTGGTGAACTCTGTCTGCACAGATAGCTCTGCCTCTCCTGTCTAGTTAAGTGTTGCTATGCGTGTTTATCGTCCATCTCCTGGGTGACAGAATGAAACACAACAGTGGGTGCACAATCTGGTGCAATGAGTTCGGTTGACATGCCTGTCATAGGAGTTTGTTTGCAAACAATGAGATGTGGGTATGAGATTCGAGCAGTGCTCAGTGTATGAGGGTAAGGTGAGACAATGGATGTGAGGTATGAGTCCTGATTGATAGATGTTACTGGTGAGTGAAAGGGGAATGGTGAGTTAGCAGTGTCTGAGGTGAGTGATTCAGGTGTAAGGATATGGTGTTTGAAGATCAATTCACTGACGTTAATCACCCATGTGAAGTCATTGAGCTCCTTGTGGTACTGTATCTGGGTCTTTGGGACTACACTGTTTGGATTGATTACAATGAATAGCTGCTTACATTTCCTTCTGAGGGTTTGTCTTGACAGTCTCCTGTGGATAGATGGCTTCACTCCTGTCCACCTCCAGTACTGCATCTAAGAACCTAGGGCTATGTTGCTACTTCAGATACTCACCGTAAGCCACTCCTCTTACAGATCAGCCTCTCTTGCCCAGACAGTTCCAATCCCTGCTCCAGCTAGAATCCAGATCCCCTTTAAGTCGTGCACACTAGCTTTAAAAGCTGCCATCCTTCCACAAACCTTGAGTCCCTACTGAGGAGAGAGGCACTCAGCAACACATATGCATGGGCTGTTTGCAAATATGTAAATGATTGTATGCTGATCTATCCAGAAGGAACTGGTGTGGATTAACAATGCTTTGAAATCCTGTTTTTTGGGAATATTTAATTATTTTGCAACAAAATCATTACCTCTTTTGTGCCAGAGATAGTAGGAACTGCAGATGCTGGAGAATCCGAGACAACAAGGTGCAGGGCTGGATGAACACAGCAGGCCAAGCAGCATCATAGGAGCAGAGAGGCTGACGTTTCGGGGTCTAGGCCCGAAATGTCAGCCTCTCTGCTAGGCCCGAAATGTCAGCCTCTCTGCTCCCGCGCGAAATGTCAGCCTCTCTGCTCCTATGATGCTGCTTGGCCTGCT
>NC_063332.1:55594238-55608624 GCF_021869965.1 Rhincodon typus | reverse complement strand
TTTCGGGGTCTAGGCCCGAAACGTCAGCCTCTCTGCTCCTATGATGCTGCTTGGCCTGCTGTGTTCATCCAGCCCTGCACCTCTTTTGTGCCAACTTCTTTTCAGCTGGCTTGCCTCAGAATTATTGAGCAATTAATTGGCTTAAAATGGGCCTTCTGCAAGGGAAGACTGCTGGGTAATCACATGGCCAGTGGCCGTCTTGTCCCACTATTGCCACCAGGAGTCGTGGTCATTAATAGGACTGCAGGTATTCCCCTAGGGTAGGGAGGCTGGTGGTACATCAATTGCAATGTAAGCTCCAGCAAGGGGTTTAAAGAGAATAGATCATTAGGGAAAGGTTGAGGGACAAAGGGAGGCACCCCAGTTCCCTTGCATCACCATGAGCCCGCCAGGTTTCACCAGGCAGACTGTACACTTAGTGACAGCTGAAAAATTGGAGTCAGATTCACATATCCCAAGTCAGATCCCAGAGGAGGGAGGAGGAAGACCCTAGAAGTGGCCTAAATAGGCCTCAATTAGTCCAGCAGTGAATAAAGTCAGACACTTCCCCATCGCTGGTAAAATCTCACTGATGGAGGGTGGGTCAGGTAGGTGGTGGTCAAGGATTGCCATCATCCCTAATTTTATAAAATCCTCCCATTCCCACCCTTCCTCAGGGGAACTGCAACATTCAGGTTGAGAGAGAGACCATCCTGTTGTGCTGATCACTGGGATGATCAGTGGTGCTTAATCCTGCAGCCCCACATTTTGCCTGGAACCCTGTAAGTTCCTCACCTTCATGAAATACTCAAACAGTCACTTAAAATTAGTTTTTCGAATGAGTTTCTGTCACCTTTTCAGCAGAATATTCCAGGTTCTGACAAATCTCTGAGTGAAAAATATTCTCATCCTCCCTTTCGATCTTCAGCCATTGATTTTAATTCCGTGACATCTGGCTATTGACCCATTCACCAAAGGGAATTTTTGTTTTGCTATCTACTCTATCAAAACCACTCATCATTTTGAGAACACTTATTAGCTCACCTTTTTATATCCTCTGTTCCAAGAAGGGCACTCTTAACTTTTCAAAACCTCTTTTGATGACAAGTCAGAAGTCAACATTCTGACAAGAGTACTGAAAGACTTGTGCTGCAGGAATTTCCATAACCCTGTAGGATTGAGCAAAAATCTCTATCATCTGAAATACTGGACAAGACCCTGGACTTTTCAAAACTTTTAAAAGTAAAGGAGATTGCTGGGCTGAGCTCTGGGAAAAATACACAAACACAGAGATGGCTCCTAGTGACCATTGTTGAACCTGAATTCCAACTTACTTTTCCACTCTAAGAGAACGATCAAACAAACCTAACACTCTGGACTGAAACTAACTTTTACACCTCGGGCTACCCAGCACAGACTGAATGGTAAATAAAAACTGAAAGAACTACGCATGCTGTATATCAGAAAAAGTAACAGAATTGCTGGAAAAGCTCAACAGGTCTGGCAGCATTTGTGAAGAGAAATCAGAGTTAATGTCTCAGGGCCGGTGACCCTTCCTCAGAACAGACTGAATGGTGCCTATACAGATACCTAACACTCAACTTCAATCAAAACCCATTTACACCCACTCTTAACTATTGGGAAGCCAATTGACTTCAGAAAGAAACACCAGGAACGCAATGGACGACATAGATTTGAGGAGAGATAACGGGGCACACAGCCTGCGTAACGCTAGCCCTGGTCTGACCTGAGGACAGAGCCTTTTCAACAACAAGTTTCTGCACAAGATAACACAGTGTGGAGCTAGAAGAACACAGCAGGCCAGGCAGCATCAGAGGAGCAGGAAAGTTGACATTTCAGGTCGGGATCCTTCTTCAGAAATTTGGAGGGGGAAGGGGTCTGGGAAATAAATAGAAAAAAAGTTTCTCCACAAACAGCTTCGCCACAAACTTCCAGCCTGTACAACCGGCTTCGGAACTAAGAACACAGAGGCTGAGCAGAGAAGCTGAATCAGGAAGCCAAACCAAAAGTATCATCGCAACAGAGGACATCCGACACGGAGGAGGCCAACCAAGCGCTATCCGAACAAAAGCTTCCAGACGTGGGCCTGTTCTGAACCAAGAGAGCTGACAGCAAGAACCTCAACAGCTACCTGTACTTCAAAATCACCTTGTCCTTGGTGAGCTTAAACTCCCAAGGCCCCAAATTTTCTGACCTAACTTGCCAGGAGGGCTGACAGGAGGTGACAGTGCAGGAGCCCCCAAGAATAGAAAGCCTGATTAAAATTTCTGTGCTTAAAACTGCTGTTTATCTTCTAACAGTGTTTAACCTGTATCTAATTTAATAGTGTATTTAATTACTGTCCTCTATATAAGTTCAGAAATCAGATGACACCAGGCTATAGTCCAACAGGTTTATTTGAAATCACAAGCTTTCAGAGTGCTGCCACTTCACCTGACTGTGTCAATTTCACTGTTTATTACATTCGCCTTAATTTCTTGTATTTTACTTACCTTTTGTATTTAATAAATGCAGAGATTCCATTGCCCTGAAACACCTGTCTACTGCCTTCTTCATTTCATATTCCCTAAATAAGTCCAGTGTCAGAACCAGGAATCTGGGGAGTCATTCAAACCACCTAAAAATCAGCAAATTACTGAATGAAAGTCAGAACCCTGCACCCTGATACGGTACAGCTACGATCCTGACATCCCTCCGACAATGTGAAAAATTGCCCAGTTATGTTCTGTGCACAAAAAGCAGGGCAGATCCAACCTGGCCAATTACTGTCCCATCAGTCTACTCTTGATCATTAGCAAAGTGTCGGAAGGTGTCATCAGCAGCACGACAAGAGTGAGGAATTCCATGGTGAGTAACACACCTCCTGACTCCCAAAGCTTATCCACCAACTACAAGGTACAAGTCAGGTGTGTGATAGAATACTCCCCACTTACCTAGATGAATACAGCTCCAACAACACTAAAGAAACTTGACACTATCAGGACGATACAGTCAGACTGAATGACACCACAAACACAAACATTAACTCTCTCCATGACCAATAATCAATCACAGTAGTGTGTACTATCAACAAAATGCACCACAGAAATGTCAAAAGCTCCTTAGACAGCTCTTTCCAAACCCACAACCACTTTCATCTAGAAGGACTAGGGCAGCGGATACATGGGAACATCACTATTTGCAAGCTCCCCTCCAAGCGACTCACCATCATGAAATAGTTCATCATTCCTTTGTTGTCACTGGATCAAAATCCTGGGATTTCCTCCCGATGGCATTGTGAGTCTATCAACAGCATATGTACTACAGAAATTCAGGAAGGTAGATCACCATGACCTTGTGAAGGGCAACTAGGGAAGGTCAATTAATTCACACATCGCATTAATGCATAAAAGGTCCCTCATCACAGTTAACATCCTAGTGACCCTGGTCTATAACCTTCATATGGTCTTTCTAAAATTCTTGAAGTATAGTGCCCAAAATTATCCACAACTTTCTAACTGTGGTCTCAAAACAACTTGCATTTACATAGCATCCTTCATAACCACAGAAAGTTCAATATACTTGCGACTTGAAGTGTAGACATTTCTGCAATGAAGGAGATGCAGCAGCCAATTAGAACATTTATTTCAGCTATGTCGATTTATAAGAACATAAGAACATAAGAACTAGGAGCAGGAGTAGGCAGTCTGGCCCTTCGAGCCTGCTCCGCCATTCAATAAGATCATGGCTGATCTTTTCGTGGACTCAGATCCACTTACCCGCGTTCTCGCCGTATCCCTTAATTCCTTTATTGTTCAAAAAAATCTACCTTTTTTTTAAAAACGTTTACTGAAGTAGCGTCAACTACTTCACTGGGCAAGGAATTCCATAGATTAACAACCCTCTGGGTGAAGAAATTCCTTCTCAGTTCAGTCCTAAATCTGCTCCCTCTAATCTTGAGGCTATGCCCTCTTGTCCTAGCTTCACCTGCCAGTGGAAACATCCTCTCTCTATCTTATCTATTCCCTTCATAATTTTATATGTTTCTATAAGATCCCCCCTCAATCTTCTGAATTCCAATGAATATAATCCCAATTTACTCAGTCTCTCCTCATAAGCCAACCCCCTCAACTCCGAAATCAACCTAGTGAACCTCCTTTGCACCCCCTCCAGTGCCAAAACATCCTTTCTCAAGTAAGGAGACCAAAACTGCATACAGTACTCCAGGTGTGGCCTCACCAGCACCTTGTACAGCTGCAACATAACCTCTCTGCTTTTAATCTCAATCCCTTTAGCAATGAAGGACAAATTTCCATTTGCCTTCCTAATTACTTGTTGTACCTGCAGACCTACCTTCTGTGATTCATGCACAAGGACACCCAGGTCCCTCTGCATAGCAGCATGCTGCAACTTTTTACCATTCAAGTAATAATCCTTTTTACTATTACTCCCACCAAAATGTATGACTTCACATTTATTTACATTGTATTTCATCTGCCAGGCCTTTGCCCACTCACTCAATGTATCTATGTTCCTCTGCAAAGTTTCACTGTCCTCTGCACACTTTGCTCTGCCACTCATCTTAGTGTCATTTGCAAACTTTGACACCCTTCACGTGGTCCCCAACTCCAAATCATCTATATAAGTTGTAAATAATTGCGGTCCCAACACCGATCCCTGAGGCACACCACTAGTCACTGACTGCCAGCTAGAATAGCACTCATTTATCCCCACTCTTTGCTTCCTGTTAGTCAACCAATCCTCTATCCATGCTAATACTTTACCCTTAATGCCACGCATCCTTATCTTATGCAGTAGCCTCTTGTGCGGCACCTTGTCGAAGGCCTTTTGGAAATCTAGGTACACCACATCCACTGGGTCCCCATTGTCCACCTCGCTCGTAATGTCTTCATAGAATTCCAAAAGATTTGTCAAGCATGACCTGCCCTTCATGAACCCATGCTGCGTCTGCCCAACAGGACAATTTCTATCAAGATGCCTTGCTATTTCTTCCTTGATAATAGACTCAAGCATCTTCCCCACTACAGACGTTAAGCTAACCGGTCTATAATTCCCCATCTTTTGTCTACTTCCCTTTTTAAACAGTGGCGTCACATTTGCTGTTTTCCAATCTGCTGGGACTGTCCCAGAGTCCAGCGAATTTTGGAAAATTACCGCCAGTGCACCTGCTATTTCTCCTGCCATCTCTTTTAGTACCCTGGGATGCATTCCATCAGGGCCAGGAGACTTATCAATCCTTAGCTCCATTAGCTTGCCCAACACTACCTCTTCTGTAATAATGATTGTTTCCAGGTCCTCACCTACCTTCGTCTCTTTGTCTATTACTGGCTTGTTATTAGTGTCCTCCACTGTGAAGACCGATACAAAATACCTGATTTAGAGATAAATATTGATCAGGACACTAATGATAAATCTTTCATGCATGTTAGCATAGTTGATTAGACCTACATTTGTAGCCCATCTCTTGTTGGCTTTCAGAAGGTGATGTTGAGCTGCTTCCTAAACTATTGCAATTAATCTGGTACAGGTACATGCACGGTGCTGTTAGGAGGAGAGCTCCAGAAGTTTGGCCACAGACAGTGATAGGTCAGTCATTTGGTTTCAAATTCGGATGGTTTGTGAGTTGGAGGGGGTCTTGGAGCTTGGGGTACTCCCATGCATCTGCTCCCTTGTCCTTATAGGTGGGAGAGGTCATAAGTTTAGAAAGTTCATTTTGATGATGGCGCACACTGCCACCGATGTATGGGGTGCTGGGATGTGTTACGTTTCTGGTCAATCATAACCTCATAATGGATTTAGCCGTGGCAATGCTATCTTCAAAATAAAGTTATGCGATTTTTCACAGTCACTTACAAGAGAAGCTTAGGGCTTTGTTTTAATATCTCAACATAAAGACAGCACATCTGAGAGTGTAACACTCCCTCAATACTACACAGCAGTGTGAACTTTGACCTCGTAAGCTGAGGTGCTGGTATGGAAGTTGAAACCACAACCTCTGACTCAGAAAGCAGTGGGGGTAGCACAGTAGTTGGCACTGCTGCTTCACAGTACCAGGGACTCGGGTTTGAGTCCAGCCTCGAGCGACTGTCTGTGTCTTTGTGGGCTTTCTCTGGGTGCTCCGGCTTTTTTCCCACAGTCCAAAGTTGTGTAAATTAGGTGGATTGACAATATTTACCAGGGATGTGCAGATTGGGTGGATTAGCCATGGCAAATGGGGGATTACGGGGATAAGGTGGAGGCTGGGTCTAGGTGGGATGCTCTTTGCAGGCTTGTCGCAGTCTTGATGGGCTGAATGGCCTATTTCCGCTCTGAAGGAATTCCATGATTCAGTGTTCTGCCAACTGAGCCACAGCTGACACCAAAACCATAACAATTCCTACTACTATAACAACATTTATATAAAGTAATCAGAAAGGTAATAGACAATGTTAACTGTTTCTCTTTCGGCAGATGTACCTGACTTGTTGAGTACTTCTAGTTTCCTGTTTTTATTTCAGATTTCTAATTTTTGCAGTGTTCTTCTTTTATAAAAAGTTTTCTGCATAGATTCCACCACAATTATTGTTGGCAAGATTTATTCACTCAGGCTGATGAATAGGAAGACCAAAAAGATCATTGATTAACATATTTCATAAAAACAGGAAATCTCACTTCGCAACTCTCTTAGTTGTTAGCAGTTGCATGCACCATCTCTTTGCTGATTTAATTGCATGTTAATGAGGTGTAAACAGCTGATTGAAGCTTCTTGAAGAGTGCACTTTGCTGAAAATCAGTGAGATCTTTTAAATTGGCAAGGACAGTGAAAGTACTTACTGAACTGCAGAAAGTATATATATTTTTAAATTTGTTCCTGGGATGTGGACATTTATTGCACACCCCTAATGGGCTGTTAGAAGGTGTGACAAGCTGCCTTCTTGAACCAGTGCAGTTCACAGGGATAGGTACACCCACAGTGTCACGAGGAAGTCAAACTTGTTGCACTTAACAATTTTACTAACACATTGGAGAGGTCAGCAGGGACATAGAATTTAGATGCAGCATTAACCCACTCCACCCTTGAACCAGTACTGCCATTCAAGAACATCTAAACTGATCTGATTGTGGTATCAACTTCAGCATCTTGTCTTTGCCCCATATGTCTTGGCTCCTTTGTCTATCAAAAGTTTATCTTACCCAGCATTGAATAAATTTAGAACATAGAACATAGAACAGTACAGCACAGTACAGGCCCTTCGGCCCTCGATGTTGTGCCGAACTTTTACCCGAAACCTAAGGTCTATCTAACCTCCACCGCTACCTTATACTATCATCCATATGCCTATCTAATAGCCACTTAAATGCCTCTAATGACGCCGACTCCACTACACTCTCTGGCAATGCATTCCACGCCCCTACCACTCTCTGAGTAAAGAACTTACCTCTGACATCTCCCCGATATCTACCTCCTTTCACTTTAAAACTATGTCCCCTCGTAAAAGCTACCTCCACCCGAGGAAAAAGTCTCTGGCTGTCTACTCTATCTATACCTCTGATCATTTTGTACACCTCTATCAAGTCATCTCTCATCCTTCTTCGTTCTAAAGAGAAAAGCCCTAGGTCTCTCAACCTTTCCTCGTAAGACTTTCCCTCCATTCCAGGCAACATCCTGGTAAATCTCCTCTACACCTTTTCCAACGCTTCCACATCTTTCCTGTAATGAGGCGACCAGAACTGGAAACAATACTCCAGATGTGGCTGAACCAGGCTTTTGTATAGCTGGAGCATAACTTCACGGCTCTTGAACTCAATCCCTCTATTAATGAAAGCTAACACACCATACACCTTCTTAACAACTCTATCCACCTGGGTGGCAGCTTTCAGGGAACTGTGGACATGAACCCCAAGATCCCTCTGCTCCTCCACACTGCCAAGAATCTTTCTGTTAACCCTGTATTCTGCTTTCAAGTTTGTCCTTCCAAAATGAATCACCTCACACTTTTCAGGGTTAAGCTCCATCTGCCACTTCTCAGCCCAGCTCTGCATCCTATCAATGTCCCTTTGTAACCTAGAACAGCCCTCCGCACTGTCCACAATGCGACCCACCTTCGTATCGTCCGCGAACTTGCTAATCCACCCTTCCACACCTTCATCCAAATCATTTAATTAAGCTGACTTCACTACTTTCTGGGGAAAAGAATTCCACAGACTAATAACCCTCACAAAAGAAAAAAAAACTCCTCATCTCTGTCTTAAAAGGGAGACCTCTTGATCCAATTCCCACAAGAGGAACTATCCATCTGGTGCTCACTCTATCAAGTCCCTACTACATCTTACATCTTTCAAAAAGTTCACTGCTTTATAACGTAATGGTTCTGAATGGTTCATGTTAGAAACTTCACCCAATCCGATGATGTTACATCCAGCTTGGATAAAGAAGACATACATCCACAGTTCGCTCCATAGCCATTTTTTCCCCTAATTAATCTGTTCAGAGATGTTAATACACAGCCCTGGAGCAGGTGGGATTTGAATCTAGGCCTCCTTGCTCTGTGGTAGGGACACTACCCTTGTACAACAAGAACCCCCTCTTATAGTCTTTTTTTATATATTCAGCTTTTACTCACAACTGAATGCTTGCTGCCCCATCACCAAACTACCTAAAGTATTCTTTTCCTCTATTAATCACAACCAGTAATTCAACCATGTTCCTCCTCATGGTCTTAGTAACAACGTGTAATCAGCAAATTAATTGCTAATAGCTAATTGCTTTCATGCAATAAACTACGTCTTAAGAAAAGAGTGTCTTCTTCTTAAGATTTTCATTGTAGTCCTTTTGTGGTGGACTTTAAAACAAATAGCACCTTAGACCCACTCAGACAAACAAAGGATTCAAAGCAGAATATCTCTACCTACAAAAACTACAATCACCTCTCAATCTTCTAAACTCCAATGGGTGCAAGGTCCATGGCTCTAGTCTTGCTTATCTATTTGTTGATACTTTTAGTATGTGTCTCATTTTTTTGTATTGTGCAACCAATAACTGGAATTTGGAATATGTCAGTTCTTTGTTTAGACTATTCCCAACTTATACAGACATTGTGTACCATTGTGAAACTTGTTTGATCTTTGGATGATCTATAACTTTCAACTAAGAGATGGCCAGCCCATTGATTTGTGTTGCATTGATTTTAACAGAGGGAGAGAGGGGCACGCAATTTGTCAGTGGTGGGGAGCTGACTCAGTCAAGGAGATGAATATATCACTGTCTGGCTCTGTGCTACGGCAAGGTCACACTTACAGTATGTGCCGCAGTTTATGTGGCAAACACGCTGTGTATGCTTCAACCAAACAGCTACACGTTAACGCCAAAGGAGATCTGTCATTAGTGGGGTCAAGGGAGACTATGGTCAGTCAGTGAGTACCACCACAGTCAGTCAAGTTCAGGTTGGTTTAGTTCTGGGGTTTGTATGCTACAGGTCAAGGGAAAGAACTTGAGGGATTACAAGTAAACAATTTGGGATGTTGTGGAGGCTGGTCATGGCCCACATTAACTCTAGGCTCCCAGCCTGCCTCGATACCCTACAATTTGCTTACAAACGTAACAGGTCCACAGAGAACGCCATATCCCCGCACTCATCCCTAGAACATCTGGACAATAAGGACACCTACGCCAGACTCCTGCTCATTGAATACAGCTCTGCCTTCAACACTTTTATCCGCTCCAGACTGATCTCAAAATTCCGAAACCTTGGTCTCGGCTCCACCCTCTGCAATTAGATCCTCAGCTTTCTGACCCATAGACTGCAATCAGTGAGGATAGATAAATGCACCTCCTCCACAATAACACTCAACACTGGAGGCCCAAGGATGCACCCCCAGTCCCCTAATGTACTCGCTGCATACCCACGACTGTGTTGCCAAATTCTGAACGAATACCATCTACAAGTTTGCTGAAGATACCACAGTAGTAGGACGGATATCTAACAACAATGAGTCAAAATACAGAAGAAAGATATAGGGCTTGGTGATGTGGTGCCATGAAAATAACCTCTGTCTCAACATTGGTAAAACTAAAGAACTGAAGACATCAAAGACCCATCGCACCCTGGTAATGATCTCCAACAAGCTCTTCCATCAGGTAAAAGATACAGAAGCCTGAACACACACACCAGCAATTTCAGGAACAGCTTCTTCCCGGCCATTATTAGACTGATGAATGGACTCTCTAGTCTCAATTAACGCTGATCTTGCTAACACTGATCTCGCCTAGCACATGCCCTGTGCAATGTAACCTATATGCCTCTAAGTTTTTTACAGCCTTTGATCTGTACATCCTTGCTTACAATGATCTGCCTGTACTGCTCGTAAACAAAGCTTTTCAGTGTACTCTGCTACATGTGACAAACAATCAATCAGTCAACATCAGTCCAGGGAGTGGGTCAATTTCTCCTTAATGAAAAAGAGGGGCTGAGTATGACAGTAGATGGAAGAATAGTTGCTGGAGTCAAAAGATCAGGAGACAGGTTGAGGTGCCCCCAGTGAGTGAGTTGGATGCACAGAAATCTGAAAGAAATAGAAGTTTGGTAGGATGAGGTGGGTTAGAGCTGTTAAGTGAAAATGCTACATGCAATAATGAGAGTTGTAGTCCATGAGCCTTAGGGAGAGGTGTATGTAGTGGCAGAATTAGAGTGAATGCTGGCCCAGTGAGTGTGAGATAGCAGTGAGAACATATTGCACTTTACGCGTACAGAGCACCAAAGATTATTAACCTCATTCCGCACTGCTTTATATTTCATACGTGACATAGCACTGACCCAGACCACTGTCTAAGACCAGGCTGGCTGGGGCTTGTGGTTTAGTCTCTCATGCCGGTCAACACGTTACACGATTACTTTTATCTTTGCCAAAACACAGTCAAAAGATTGAAAAATTCAGCCCTAAGTAACTACATCTCGTTCACTAGAAAATGGTGCATTTTATTCACCTGCAATTAGAAAGAAAGTTAAAATTAGTACAGCTGAACATGGGATGCAGATATTCTGTTTTTTTACGCATTTGGAGCATCTTTAAACTAAATTTTATTGCCATGGGATCATTTATTTTGACATCTCTTAACAGATTGCACATACACAGCTCCCACTAAACAAAATGAACAATGCTTAATTGATTTAAATTAGTTGAGACCTAGGAGATATTCATGAATAAATTTGGGTCATTTGGAGAACTTCACTTTGGCAAGATCCTTTTAAAATATTACTTGCTAATGAATTATGCAATTTTCCATATGTATCTATTATACCAGTATCAGCAAAATGACAAATGTTTCATTGTACTTGTATAATCAGCATTTTGCCAGAAGTTCACACTCTACTAACACATAATATATTTAACTTTTCTTCAGATTTAACCTTTGCCTCTGATAGTTTGATCAGTGTTTCCCAAACTGCTTCGGAATAGGGGTCAGGCCTCAAATATAGTCCAGTTAGGCCAAGCCCACCATTAAAAAAAAAGCAAAGACAGGAAGGAATCTCCCAGCTGTCAGTGCTCGTTTGGAACTCACAACTCCTGCTGCTTCGAATCTACAACACCAAACATTTGGCTCATGGGCTTACTGAGGGCTCTAACCAAAACTTTGTAAAGACCTACATTCAATATTGTTGTTAATCTGCCCAAGAGAAAATTTCTGAACTAAGTGATTATCTCGGGTGATTGTGATAGAAATATTTTACATTATGAAAGGTGGAATGGAGTGCATTGGAACCCGTTGTTTCTAGTGATTCAGCAAGTCTGAGAAAGCAGAGTCAATGTTTATGAGCTCAGCAACTTCTTCAGAACTGGTCTGAAGAGGAGTCACTGGACTCAAAACGTTAACTCTGTTTTCTTCTCCACAGATGGTGCCAGGCCTCATGAATTTCTCCAGCAATTTCTGTTTTTGTTTCAGGTTTCCAGCTTTGGAAGTTCTTTGTTTCATTTTGTGGAGCTGGAGGAGCACAGCAGGCCAGGCAGCATTATAAGGGCAGGAAAACTGACATTTCAGGTTGGGACCATTCACCTGCTGTGTTCCTCCAGCTCCACATTGTGTTATCTCTGATTCCAGCATCTGCAGTTCTTACTGTCTCTTTGTTTTATTTTGCTTTGTTTCTAGTGATTGAATTATCTAGGACAAGCCAGGGCAATGTAGATATGCTTTTAAATACAAGGTGTTTCAGCCAGAGAGCAAGAGAAGCATTTATACATCAGGGACTGGAATGCTGTAAACACAGCTGGAGTTTGCGATTTCAACAGACACCATGTGAACATTAAAGAAGAGATTAGATAAGTGATTAAAGAAAGGAAGACAAATGGATACAAGAGCTGGCAGGCCATTTGCAATTACGACTGTTGTTAATGTGAAGAACAAACATCCAACATTCACAGTAGGTGGAATGGCCTATTTGCATGTTGTCATTTAAATGTAAATTGCTTTTGATACAAACTTGTGTTCAAGATTATTAAAGGCTTAATTCGCACTAGTACTTTTGTTGTTCCAACTGAAGAAGGCTGACTGGTACCATTTGATCAATGTTGCACTATATATCTGAATAAATTGCCTTGAATAAATTGGAAACCAAAACAGAAGGAGCTGGAAATATTCAGAATGTTTGGCAATATCTCTTGAGAGAGAGCAGAATTAGTTTTTTGGATCCAATATGACTTTCATTCAGTTATGGGCTGAAGGCATCATTGACTGAGCATGTATTTATGGCCCATTCCTAGTTGCCCTTGAGAAGGTGGTAGTGAGCTGTCTTCTCATACTGCTGCAGTCCATTTGGCGTAAGTAGATCCACAATGCTGTGAGGGAAGGACTTCCAGGGTTTTGACCCAGTGACACTGAAGGAATAGCAATATATTTCAAAGTCAGGAAGATGTGCAATTTAAAGGGGATCTTGCAGATAATGATGTTCCCATGTATCTGCTGGTCTTGTCCTTCGAGATGGAATTGGTCACGGATTTGGCAGGTACTGTTGAAGGTGCCTTGGAGAATTTCTGCAATGCATTATGTAGATAGTACACACTGCTACTGAGCATCAGTGGTGGAGGGTGAATGTCTGCGGATATGATGCCTATCAAGTGGGCTGCTTTGTCCTGGATGGTTTCAAATATGAAGTGTTGTTGAAACAAAAAAATTTTTCTAGAGAGTTAATAATGGCAAATAAACAGCAGATCTGTTTGAACTAAAGAAAGACATGAAAACAAGATATAACTGGCACTTAACATTGAGAATTGTCAATGTGACATTGGTCATCTTAATTATTTCTGTTACCCTCATCCTGTAACCTGCCACCCCGTGAACCCCCTGCACTTCTTTCTCTTGGTTTTAACCCTGATATTGTTAGCAAACCTACTGACAAGGGTCATGTTGTTATTGTCTGGCATAATTACCTCTATTTTACAGATGCTGAACCCTATCTCTCAATACTTCCAGCTCCCACCCCTGGACCATGGCCCCATTGTTGCATATGAAGCCATGATTTCCAGAAATGTGACTGATCTCATCTCTTCTGGAGATCTTCCCTCCATAGCATCCTGTCTCAATGACCCTAATTTTGTTACCTTTATCCCAAAATCCACAAACAGGGCTGCTTTGGTAGTTCTGCTGTTTCAACCAACTCATGCCCCACTGAATTTATTTCTTCCTACCTTGACTCCTTTTCTTTTTCCCTTATCCAGTCTCCTCCCCTTGCATTTGTGGTATTTCTGATATCTTATGTCTTTTCCTGGCACTAATCACCTCCTCTTCTCCCTGGGCATCCAATCCATCTATAGCTCTATCTCCATCAGGATGGCCTGAGACCTTTCCACTTCTTCCTAGAAAGGAAGCCCAAACAGCAAGTATTTCCACCACCCTCTTCTGACTGGCTTAGCTTGTTCTCTCTCATTGAACAATTCCTCTTTGAACTTGAGACAACAAGGTGCAGGGCTGGATGAACACAGCAGGCCAAGCAGCATCATAGGAGCAGAGAGGCTGACGTTTCGGGCCTAGACCCTTCATCAGAAAAGGGGGAGGGGAAGGGGGTTTTGAAATAAATAGGGAGAGAGTGGGAGGCGGATAGAAGAGGGATAGAGGAGAGGATAGGTGGAGAGGAAACAAACAGGTCGAAGAGGCGGGGATGGGGCCAGGAAAGGTGAGTGTAGGTAGGGAGTTAGGAAGGGGATAGGTCAGTCCAGGGAGGACGGACAGGTCAAGGGGGCGGGATGAGGTTGGTCGGTAGGAGATGGAGGTGCGGCTTGAGGTGGGAGGAGGGGATAGGTGGGAGGAAGAACAGGTTAGGGAGGCAGGGACGAGTTGGACTGGTTTTGGGATGCGGTGGGGGGAGGGGAGATTTTGAAACTTGTGAAATCCACATTGATACCATTGGGCTGCAGG
>NC_063332.1:55588739-55593838 GCF_021869965.1 Rhincodon typus | reverse complement strand
TGCTGCTTGGCCTGCTGTGTTCATCCAGCCCTGCACCTTGTTGTCTCGGATTCTCCAGCATCTGCAGTTCCTACTATCTCTGATCCTCTTTGAACTTGTCTCACTTTCTCCAAATAAAAAGTGTTGCTTTGGATGGAACCTGGTTATGTCTGTCTTTTTCTGGGGTGTATGAAACGTTCCTTGTTCTAGTTGTACTCAGGCCCACTCCCCCCAACTCCTTCTGTGGTACATCAATTAGGCTTTTGGCTCCTGCTCTCACCCAGAACTTGGAAAGTTAGTGAATTTTGCTTCCAATCCCAAAGTTCACTTACATTCACACGACCCACCTCTAATATTTTCCTACCATTCCTGGCCTTCTCTGTCTTCATTTCAGGGAAAAGCTGTCTATTAACTTTCATTGTAATCCATCAATTCCAACATCCTCCTTGATGGCACATGCCCACACCCTGCCTTCTGTAAGGACTCCATTTTATTCATGAGGTTCTGTGTCGGTTGCTTCTTTTCTGATGATACTACCTTCCACAATGGTGCTACTGACATGCCTCCTTTTTTCTCAAATGCGGGTCACTTTCCACCACCTAAGCACAGCACTCCCCCAACCCACCCCCACACATCCACTTTGGTGGACAAGGTTCTCAATTTTATCTGACCCATTGCTGCACATTTGCCCTCCCTTCCAATCCCAGAACAATGAAAAGATTTGCCTTGTCCTAAATTTCCACCTTACCAACATCCTTATTCAAAAGACTATCCACTACCAGACATGTTTTCCCCAACCTCTCCTGCTACAATTCCAAAAGGTCCATTCCTTCTGATACACCTTGACCCACTCTTCTATTGCCTCCAAAATCTTGTCCCTTCCCCACTACACCTTCCAATGCAATCACACAGGATGTAAGACCTGCCCTTTACCACCTCCCTCCTCAGTATCAAAAGCCAAAATTCTCCCCTTAGCATTTTTCTCGTACTTCTTTTAATTTGAAATAGTTTAATTGCTGCTCACAGTGCAGGCTCCTCTGAATATCAAGAAATCACACACAACACCGGGTTATAGTCCAACAGGTTTATCTGAAATCATAAGCTTTCCGAGAACTGCTTCTTCATCACCTGACGAAGGATCAGCAATATGAAATTTTGTGATTTCAAATAAACCTGTTGCACTATGACCTGCTGTTGTGTGACTTCTGACTTCGTCCACCCAAGTCCAACATTGACACATCCACATCCTCTGCATAGGAGACAGCAAATGCAGACCTCCAATCATTTGACAGGCTTAACCTCAATTCTCTGGTTGCTTGTTACTTCTAAACATTATCTTGCTCTCACGGTCACATTAGTGTCTGAACTCTGCTGTCATTCTCCAGTGAGGCCCAATGCAACATTAAGCAATTTAAGCCTTCTGGGCTTGACATTGGGTTCTACAACTTCAGACCATGTCCTCCATTTTGATTTTTCTTTCTTGTGAATTCTTTACTTTATTCTGGACCAATGCTTTGTTTTTTTTTTGCTACAACCATTACCACTTCCTTTGATTTTTGTTCCATGACACCTTTGTCATATAATCTCTTCCTCCCTCTAACCTATCCCTGACCTTGCCTTTAGTTCTACCTAATGTGCCCTGCCCTCCCCATTTTCAACACCACGAAAACCATCCCTTTTCTACCTCTCTTCAGTTCTGAGGAACAGTCCTATTGAATTCAAAGTATTTCATCTGTTTTACTTTTCACAAAGGCTGCCAGACATGTTGGGGTTTTCCAGCTTTTTCTCTTTTGATTTCAGATGTCCAGTATGTGCAGTATTTTGATTTTATTTCAGCCCCTGAAGCAGCTGTCTTTGTTGCATTGATAGAGAGGTCTTTAACATGTTCAAACACTGATAATAATGCTGGACAAAAGCATATTTGTACATAACAAAAACAAAGTGCTAGAGAAAGTCAGCAGGTCTGACAACATCTATGAAGAGAAAAACAGTGTCAATGTTTCAAGTCCATTCATCCTTTGTCAGAACTGGTGTAAAGGGATAAAACTAAGCCCTTTTCTGAGTACAGATCATTCAGTATCAGAGAATGGAAGGTCAGAAAGTATGGTAAATACCCATAATGAGAGGTTGTGTTAGAAGCCACTGGTTGGGGATTGTAAAACAAGGGGGCATAGTTTGAGAATTAGGGACAGACCATTCAGAAGAGATATTAAGAAGTATTTCTACACACAAAGGGTGGTAAAGTCTTGGAACTGTCTTTGACAATTGCCAGTGGATGCTAGATCAGTAGTTAATTTTAAATTTTAGATTGATAAGCTTTTGTTAAGCAAGGATATTAAGGGATATGGGCTACAGGGAAGTGTATGGAGAAAGGCCACAGATCAACCATGATTTTTTTGAATGATGGAACAGGCTCGAGGGACTGAATAGCTTACTCTCGTTCCTATGTTCTGAAGAAGGGATGGAGTCAGAGTGAAGGGGTGGAAGTTTCCAGAGATGTCGGTATCTCTAAGTTTTTACAGCTTACATTCCCTAATACTTAAAAGTTAGAGAAAATATTTCATGTTAAAACATTGAATGAGCCAAAGAATGAAGTGAAACTGGGGGCAGGACAGATAACGGGTGCTAACGAAGAGCGAGATTGAGATTGTGCAGATGGTGGGACATAGTACTGAGTGTGAATCTCAGGATACGATGGGAACAGATGTCTGAGAAACATAGTACATCGCGGAGATACCTGTGATCCTGGGTGGATTTGAAACAAGGAGGTCGAAACTTTAGTTGGAATCCACATGGGGTAAGTCTGAGCCAGAGGCAGTCACTAAAGAAGAGATATGATTATATAAGGAAGTTTTGGCAAATACCTGTCAAACACCAGAAGGAAAACAAATGTAATGATAATGTACAAGAAGAGAGATTTGAACAGAAATCCTGTCAGAAAGAACTTCTTCAAGGGGGTCATAGCTTTGTTTCAGATCTCCAACATCCGCAATTATTTGTTTATTTTCGCATGTACACAGATTGAGATTGTACAGAACAGGAACAGTTGAATCAGGTAGCCATCTTTCAGATTAGCGTTTCTAATGAATTCTACAGTGGAAGCAGTTAGATCTTGTGAAGTTGATTTCAAGACATATTATCGGGAACAAGATGTTCTGCATTTCATTTGTAAAATACCATCCACAGAATCTGGATAGTCTCAATCCAATTCTTAGCAAATGCAACCCAACAAAACAATTTGCATTTATTCAACACATAAAACGTCACAAAGTGCTTGGGGAGTTTTAAAGCACAAATCTACCCACAGTTTGGTAGAATTGAAGATTTCATTGCAAGTCTCACATAAAGCAATTGTAAGGATGTCTGGTGTCTGCAATACTGTAATCAATGTGCCCTTCCAGTGCCTTGAAGCAGATTGAAGGATGCTTTCTGTTTCACCTGGGTATGCTCCTTCTGACGAAGAAAAATTAATGCTGACATTACATAACAATAATGGAAAAATATTTTAGTCCTTACTATCACTCAACTTCCTGAGCATAAAATACAGGATAAAACTCTGTTTTTTTTCTTCACAGATGCTGCCAGACCTGCTGAGCTTTTCCAGCAACTTTGTTTTTGTTCAGGATAAAATACTTTTTTAGAAGCTTTGAAAATTGCTGAACTGCTGAGTAAGACCTACAGGAATCTGAAATTAAAAGAACAGAAGCGTTGGAAATACACAGCAGGTTTGGCAACATCTGCAGAAAGAGAAACAAAGCAGTTTCAGACTAATCACCTTTCATTAAACTGGAAAATGTTAAGAGGTATAACAGGTTGTGAGCAATTAGAGAGGCAGGGAAAGAGGGAGCTGTGCAGGTGGGAGAAGCAATAGGTTGGGGAGAAACAACAGGGAAAGTTTGTGACAGGGTGAAGGCAGAAAGCAGTAAATGACAAATGAGATGATGGTGTGAAGATTATTATGCAAAATGGTTGAACTCTGTTGAGTTTGAAAGAAGGTTACGAAGTGACTAATTGGAAGATGGGTTGCTGATTCCCTGAGCTTCACTAATAGATTGAAAAGGCCAAGGACACAGAGGTCAGTGTCAAAATGAAGCAGATAATTAAAAGAAAATGCAACCACAAACTGAGGGTCACTTATATGATTTGAAATGAAGGTTTCTACAAAGTGCCTTTCTGCCTTCAGTCTTCCCATTGGAATGGAGTCACATAGTGAACAGGGAGTATAAATTGAAAGAAGTACAAGTAAATCACATTTTACTTGGAGGGAATGTTTGGGCTTTGGGCAGTGGGACAGAGAAGGTAAGTGGACAAATGTTGCAGTTTGTGTGCTTATGCAGAAAGATACAGTGGAAAGGGTTGGGGGCATTGACAGTGATAGACAGGCATAGACTTGGGTGTTGCAGGAGGCACAGTCCCAAATGAAGCAGTACATTACTTGTAGACTGTATCATTTATAATGTCATCTTTATTGTAGATGCTAATCCAACACCTTGACTGCCTGATCGGGAATGTATGCTGCCAGACCTGCTGAGCTTTTCCGGTAACTTCTGTTCTTGTTCCTGATTTACAGCATCTGCAGTTTTTTTTTCAGCTTTTATTTAGAAATTTTCCCAGAATAAGGGTCTAGGCCCGAAACGTCAGCCTTCCAGCTCCTCTGATGCTGCTTGGCCTGCTGTGTTCATCCAGCTCTACACCTTGTTATCTCAGACTCTAACACTCTGTTCTCTGTTCCATCTGCCTCTAATCATGGACTTCCAAAAACCTTATCTTCCAAACTCCAGCCTTGCTGTTTCTGTGCGCTGTTGAACTCCAGTAACTTAAACTTTGACTTGAATCTGGTAGTGGAGGTGAATGGAGTTGGAGCCTGAGGGTTACAATCTCCTGATTTTAATGTTTTGTGGGAAGATATGGGTCTCTGCTAGCTTCAACCCATAGATCACCAATTCAAGGCATACATTCAAATCCATTCTGTTTTCCTACAAAATAATGGTGATACATTTGAGGATTTCCTGAGGAGTTATCTAAACACAAACTCCCTCTCAATTGTAGAGATAGTAGGAACTGCAGATGCTAGAGAATCCGAGACAACAAGGTGCAGGGCTGGATGAACACAGCAGGCC
>NC_063332.1:55571872-55588729 GCF_021869965.1 Rhincodon typus | reverse complement strand
ATCATAGGAGCAGAGAGGCTGACGTTTCGGGCCTAGACCCTTCATCATCCCTCTCAATTGTGTCTGATTCATGATTCTGCCAGGCTAAAAATAGTAATATGCATATTAATAATCATCATTACACAATGATTTTAAGCCATCAAAGGAGTGAATTATGTTTTAATTAAATACGTTCAGTTACCTACTGCCATTATAGCTTGTTTGTCCTCAAAATCTTAAAAATAAATTGCCTTGCTATCATGTAATCCCAACTGCAACAAAACTGTGTCGTTATAATGACAGCATTTAACAGGAAAGTTGGCAGCGTTAATGAAAAGTGCAAAATCCATGATAAATCTGAAATCAGTTGCTCATTAACGAAAAGAATTTAGAAATATTGAACATGTTAGTCGGAAATATCTCTGTTGGAGAATAAATTCTAGTCCGACACCACCTGTAGAGCTGTGTTCAATTTGGAAGCTGCTCAGCAGAAAGGATATACTGATGCTGGAATGGGTACTTTGCAAATTATCCAGGACATACCGGGCCTTAAAGGTTAAAACTTGTGAACAGATTGAATAATTTATCTTGTATTTCCTCTCCTGAGGCACAATGTGCAAATCTCTAGATAAAGGGGGACAAAACATATCCAAGAGCCCGAACATACCTTCCAGGTAAAGCAGCACTTTGCCTGCACTTCACACAATCGGGTCTACTGCATTCACTGCTCACAATGTGCTCTCCTCTACACTGGGGAAAGAAAGTGTACACTGGGTGACTGCTTCACAGAACACTTACATTCTGCCTGCAATAAGGATCCCCATCTACACTCACCTTTACTGGTGCCGCCTCTTTGATCTGTCTGTTTCCTCTCCACCTATCTTCTCCTCTATCCATCTTCTATCCGCCTCCCCCTCTCTCCCTATTTATTTCAGAGCCCCCTTCCCCTCCCCCATTTCTGATGAAGGGTCTAGGCCCGAAACTTCAGCCTTTCTGCTCCTATGATGCTGCTTGGCCTGCTGTGTTCATCCAGCTCTACACCTTGTTGTCTCTGAGCTACCTGTTGCCTACCACTTTAACACAACATCCTGTTCTCTGGCCAATATCTCTGTATCAGGCTTGCTGCTGTGTTCCAGCAAAGGTCAGTGCAAGCTGGAAGAACAACGCCTCATTTTCCAACTGGGGACCCTGCAGTCTTCCAGACTCAATATCGAGTTCAATAATTTTAAGGCCTGAACTCTCCCATGCCTTAGCACCCACTACCCCACTGACCAGGCCTTGTTATCACATAGCCTGCCATTACTTACTACATATTGTTAGCCATTACCAGTCTATTTTAATAACTATTCACTCTCCTGGCCAGATCGTCATCCACTCCTTTGTCTGTCCAACTGTTCTTCTCTCTCTATTTGGGCTCTATCTCCAACTATCATTTACTCCTTACCTCTTCCCCCCACCCTATCCTCACCCTATATAAACTGATGTTTTCCCAGTTACCATCAGTTCTACGCAAGTGTCACTGGACCCGAAACATTAACTCTGATTTCTCTTCACAGATGCTGCCAGACCTGCTGAGCTTTTCCAGCAACTTCTGTTTTTGTTCCCAAAGGCAGCTTTGTGATTGGTTGCATCAAGTTGTGCATTGACACTCACGACACAGCATACGGGTCGCTAAATTTTGACATTCTACTTGAATCCTGCATGATGAAACATTTATCAGGTACACTGTTACTGAATTCGCCACCATTTGGTTTGTGTAAAAATTTGTGCAGAGAAGGAACATTGACCATGAGTCCTTTAGGCAGTGATCCACACATAACGTCCTTGATGCTCAACTGGAAAAGGAGATGTTGGATCCTATTTGGATGGTTTCAGAATGATTCTTCATTGGGACTTTCAAACAGGAACCAAGGCATCTCTTGGTTGGGTTAAGAAGGGCCACCCTGTCGCCCTCTTACATACAGTAAATCGCACTGCCTCCACATGAGACATCTGTAGTGGGGAAAAGACTGATATTCATCTGGAACATGCCTTTGGAGGGCAGGTCCGGAAAGAGATAAAGTGTATTTTGACCAGAATCATCCTGAGCAGTTTCCTAATACAGGACTCAGCATCCTATGGGTTGCTCCAAGGTACGCACTGTGAGATAAACATCAACTTGAATTCTTTTCAATCTGCCCAAATCTCCCTGGTTTTCTATTTTGAAGAAGTGTCAATGACTAGCTGTTGCAAATTGCCACATCTAAGGTCCAGGCCTATGAGCTCAGGAGTGAAGTAAAGTTTAGTGCAGCTGCTACAAGATCACTACCTAACATCTTCCTGCCACAATGTAGTGTGCTGGGACTTACAGCAGTTGTCCAGTTTAAATTATTTTCTGGATGCTTGAAATAAGAATTAGTTGCAGTGTGGATCTCATGTGGTTTACAGATCACTGCTCTGTAAGCAGAACACAAATTTCATCATTTGCTATGCGGAATGTGATTGAGGCTTAATTTCATTTTTGAATCGAATTGAATTGAATTGAAATTGAATTAAATGAGGGAACAAGGGCTGGATGATTGCCGAGTTTGAAACTAGTGGAAGAATCTACAGTGATCCTCCACAGAATTTTGTGGCAAAGAAAGCAACAAACAGATTAGTTTGGAAGTGTTGAAAGTAACTAAAACCAGTAACTGAAGAAACCTCAGTCAAGAGATGGCAATTGATGTTTTTACTTCTGAAAGTAGCTGGAATTGAGGGCACTTAAAAAAATAGATTCTGTGGGACTAGGGATTACTTATGATATGTCCCTATGAAAATAAATAACTTTAAGATTCATGTGCCCTTCTAAAAAAATCATGAGGGAATTAAAAGATATACCTGAGTGCTAACATACATAGTTATAAATCATATTATTGATTTAACAGTGTACATATTTTGTGTAATTTTTGTACATACAATAAAGCTTGTTTTATTTAGAAAAGAGAAATATTGTGGCGTGGTTCTACTGGTTAAAATGTGTTCAGATTCCTCTTTAAATGTCAACACTCACACCTGGATCATAACTAAATTTTATGATTAAAATATGCTTTTGGAAAACAAAATTTCCATGAGAAAAGAGTATTGAGGAATGATATAGTGGAGTGAGCACTGGGATCTGGAATGCACTCCCTGAGATGGTGATGGAAGTAGATACAATCAAGGTATTCAAGAAGGAACTGGATTATAATCTGAGAAGGATGAATGTGGAGGGTCATTGGGAGAAGCTGGAGGAATGACATCAAGTGAGCTGCTCCTTCAGATAGTCAACACAAACATAACTGACCAAACAGCATCCTTTTGTGCTGTAATTATTCCACAAACGTGTGATTTCATGAAGGTGTTTAAAACGTTAGTAAGTTTCAATGTGCAGCATTATTTCCCTCAGATGAAAATTAAAGAACAAAGGAGCATTGTCTTAAAATAAAGCTAGGTTATTTGTGATCTAAATGAGGAACCATATTTATAACACAGTGAGTGTCTGGACATCTCTCAAAAATGTGCTGGGTCAATTGCAAATTTCAAGATTAAGATTGATAGAATTTTGTTGGTAAGTGTAACGAAGGACAGGGAGCAGAAGTGAATGAATGGATTTGAAATGAAGGCTGATTCCGGGAATGGAAGGTCTGATGTATGAGGAGAGATTGACTAGGTTGGGATTGTTTTCGCTAGAATTCAGACAAATGAGGGGAAACTTCATAGAGACTTATAAAATTCTAACAGGACTGGACAGAGTAGATGCAGGGAGGATGTTCCTGATGGTGGGTGTGTCCAGAACCAGGGGCCCCAGTGTGAAGATTTGGAGTAGACGATTTGGGACGGAGATGAGGAAACATTTCTTCATCCAAAGAGTGGTGAGCCTGTGGAATTCATTACCGCAGTAAGTAGTTGATGCCAAAACATTGAATGTATTTAAGAGGTGACTAGATATTGCACTTGGGGTGAATGGGATCAAAGATTACTGGGAGAAAGCAGGATTAGTCTATTGAGTTGGATGATTAGCCATAATCATGAAGAATGGCAGAGCAGGCTCTAAGGGCCAAATGGCCTCCTCCTGCTCCTATCTTCTATGTTTCTATGAAGTACAGATCAGCCATAATCAAAATATATGTCAGAAGTCTAAATAGATCAATTGTGTGCCTAAGGTTCCTATGAGGGTGCTGAAACTTTGCATTAGGACTGTAAGTGTAATGTGATTTATCCAGAGACTGGATTGAATCTAATGGGTATCCATAGAAATAGTAATTCCCAAAAGAAGCAAAGTGGAACCCCAGTCAATGGTGCTGCAGTGATCATCAGTGTGGATGAGTGAATTTGTGTTTAAACAATGGAAGGCTGTCAGTGCTCACTGCCAAAAATCAATCAGAAAGCTATTTCCAAAAATGTGACACTATCCAGGGTAAAGCATCATGCTTGGCTGGCAGTCCATTCACTACCTTCAACATTCATTCCCTTCACCACTGATACACAGTAACAGCAATGTGTACCATTTACAAGATGCACTGCAATATGTGCCAAGCCTCCTTCAATAGCATTTTGTGAACTCTCAAACCTCCACCAGTTAGATGGACAAAGGCAGCAGATACATGAAAATACCAGCACACGCAATTTTCTCTCTAAGCTATGCAACATCCTGACTTAAAAATATATCATTGTTCCTTCACTTTATTTTTTATATTCACTCATGGGACATAGGCGTTGCTGGCTGACCAGCTTTTATGCCCGTTCCTAGCTGCCTTCTTGAAACACTGCAGTCCATTGTCACTGGGTCAGAGCCCTGGAACTCTCTTCCTAATAGAACTGTGTGTGCCCCTACACCAAAGGATTAGCCGGTGAGTCCCGCATCCTATGAATGAATTAAAAAAAAGTCACTACACATGCATAAATATGAAGATCAAAAGATTGTTTGAAATACTCTATTCCTCCACATCCTGCAGTAGACCTGTGTCTGTTCAAGAGACTCAGCGTTCAAATAAAATGAAGAATATGAAGATGTGCTACCTGTCTTTTAGACTTCCCACAAATAAATAATGCAGGAGACTGATGGGTTGTTTGAAAGGGCTGTCAATTATGTGAGCTTTGCCAACAATGATGCCAGTCAGAACATACAGACACTCAGATTTGCAGCTCTGGTTAGATTTCCCAGATGTAGGCTGTCAGTCCACCCACTGCTGGGTTAATCACATGGTTTTGTGAACTGTGCCAACGACTGCTACTCCATCAATATGTAGCTGGTGTGCAGCCACAAGCAGATATTTCTGCTGATGTGTGTAAGATTCCCAAGAAGCTGTCTTCAATCATTGAGCAATCTAAGCTCCCTGTATTTTGTGCGAAATGACACGGAAAGAGAATTATTGGTGAGGTTAAAGTAATTTGGTGTTAGAAATCATGTGATGGAGTATGCCTGAAAGGGAGAGCAAGA
Organism: Rhincodon typus; assembly: GCF_021869965.1. Lineage (NCBI taxonomy): Eukaryota > Metazoa > Chordata > Chondrichthyes > Orectolobiformes > Rhincodontidae > Rhincodon > Rhincodon typus. The sequence continues at coordinate 55,583,310 of NC_063332.1, read as the reverse complement.
AGCTGGTTGTTCTGTATCAGGGTTGATGTGTTTATACAAATATTTGAATGTGAAACTATACTCATAAGGCTGGATACTTAGCTGAGCTATTTCCTGCTTTTGTGTGCCTCAGAAGAAGAACATATTTCATAATCCATATCAGAGTATATCCTTTGAAAGGTAGGCGAACAGGAGGCTGGAAGAACACAGCAAGCCAGGCAGCATCTGGAGGAAAGGAGAAGATAATGTTTCAGGTATTACCTTTCTCAGGACTGGATATAGGGGTAGGGGGATCTGCGGATAAAGCGGCTGAGGGGTTATTGGAATGGTGGTGATAGGTGGACACCAGTAGTAGGTACGACCCAGTTGGTCGATGGGAGGGATAAATCCAGTTGGTAGCTGGAAGAGAGGGTCAGTAGGTGGAATGGAAGGGAAGAGTCAGGGTGGCTAGAAGATGGGTGGGAAGGTTATTTGAAATTAGAGAATTCTACGTTAAGTCCTCCATTGAGTTCAGCATTTGCAGTTTTTTTGTCCCCTATATCCTTTGAAACATGGCAATAGCTTGAAGTGTATTAAATTGAAGTGCATTCCTGAGGAGAATGAATGAATAAGTAAACAAGTTGGATGGTATACAGCAAAGAATACAAGTTACAAGCTGGTGAAAGGATTCCTAATTCAGCCAATAATACCTTCCTTCATTGAATCTACATTCTTGCTGACTTTGGCCCACTTCTTGTAAGAAATCAAATGTTGGAGCTTGACCTTCTTTCACCAGTCTCTAATGAAAGAGCAGCCCTATGATCTAGTAAAATGATGGCAATTTTACTGTTTGCTTCCTATAATGGGAAAGTTCTCATGGGACATGCAACGTGTGAATTGCAACAAAATGACAATTGCCACTTTTCGTGTGTATGAACATGCAGCTGCGAAGAAAGTTATTACAATGCCACTTGATCCATTTAAGATGGTCAGCATCCAATATATTATCAAGGCTTGGTGAAAAAGAAAATATAAATATGAGTATAACACCATATAATGTATAAGCAAAAGTAGATCTTTCAGTTTCATTGAGTCTGCTTGACTATTAAATGATACCATGGAAGATTTGATAGCTCTCAACTTCACTTTCCTGCCTTATCTCCATAAGTCTTAATCTTCTACTGATTAAAATTCTGCCCTTTTCAGTCTAGTGAGCCTTTTCTGGACTGCTCCAATTCCAGTATGTTGCTCTTTAGATAAGGGAAACAACACCTTTCATTGTATTACAGATGTGCCTGTCTTGGTTTTGGTACATTCAGTTCTCTCATCCAAGTCATTAATATACATTGTAAATGATCGTGGCCTGTGGTACTTCACTAGATACAGGTTGATATGTTGAAAATGGTCCCCTTATCCCAAATGACTTCTACAAGTTAGCTAATTCTCTATCCATGCAAATATATTACCTCCAACAGTATGGGCTCCTACCTTATTAAATAGCCTTATCTACAGTACCTTATTGAAAGGCTTTTGGAAATCCAAAAATATTATAGCTACCAGTCCCCCTTTATCTATCCTGATGTATCTCCTCAAAGAACTTAAATTTGTCGAGAAAGATTTTTCTTTCATGGAGTCACACTGCTCTGCTTTTTTACAACATTTATAATAGACTCCAGCATTTTCTTAAAGAAAGGTGCAAAGCTGACTGACACTAGTTTTGTCTCCCTCCCTTTTTGAAAAAGGATGTTGCATGGAAAGTTTTGCAATTCTCCTGTATTTTGCCAGAATCTAAGGATTCTTGCAAGATAACTATCATTGAATCCACTATCTCCAGAACTATTTTCTTTTAAATTGTTGGATGCAATCCATCAGGTGTAGACGGCCTACACACCCTTTAGGCACATTAGTTTCCCTGGCATGTTTTCTCCAGTGATAGTTATTTTATTTATTTCCTCCCAAACATTTAGTCCCTTGATTATTTACCATTTTTGGAATGCTATTAGTATCCTCTACTGTAAAGATAAAGTATTTATTCAACTCCTTTGCATACTTACAATAATTGGTGACCTACCCTGATTTCTCCATTGAAATAGCAATAACTACTATAGCTATGATCTGCACCAAAATAAAATCTCTCTGATTAGCTCTCACATTCAGGTCACAGGAAACCTGGGGTCTTCGGAGGCCCATTGCCAAGTAGGTAAGCCTTGACCTGCAGATAGACTGGCTACAATGAAGGCAGATGCTCACAATCCACTTTGTTCACCAATTAATTTTACTGCCATCCTGCTCAAACACGCAATTAGATTACTTTTAAAACAAAGCCCATTTGTAACTTTAATACGACTTGCCAAGCGGTGCTGGATTCTGCAATTTGTTGTTGATGCCTAGCACTTTGCTGAACTGCAAAAAGCAGGTTTCTATTTTAAGAGTTGCAGGATCCTTAAAATTCTTCCTATTCTCTCGAACAGTGTTGCTTGTGTTCCACGCTGTGGTTTGAAATGAAAATAATTATTTTTAATCAACTATTTAGGTTTAGTTTTGAAATAAACTTTGAACTTGCTTTCTGTTTCACTTAATCTTTGAAAGGTTAACTGTCAGTGGTCATTGAACTAAATCATTGAAAAATCTATGCCCAACAACAAAATAGCCTGTTCAAAAGTTAAACAGCATTCCCAGAAACACTGACATTTTAAAGGAATTTGTTGAATTGGTGTACTGTCCTGGTTTAATCTTTTAGTATAGATTTTTGAAATATTTAAACGCGCAACAAAAAAATTTTGTATTTTGTAGCAAGATTGGAGAATGGGGAAAAGACGGAAGATTGGCAGTAGTAATCTTGCCCTTTTAACAAACAAGTGCAGGCATGATGGGCCAAATGGCCTCCTTCCATGCTGTAACATTTCTGCAATTCTGTGATTCAAAACATAAAAGCTTACTTTATGTGGAATATTGATTTTCAACAGTAAATTATAGTCAGCTTGAAAAAATGTGTCTGTCAAGATAAATGTATCAATTGGTGAACTTTAACCTCTATTATTACTGCATGATTGCTTTGAAAGTTTCTATCAGCCCAGGAATAAAAGGCAGAAAAGAATCAAATCAATGTTCACTAAGTATATCCAAAATGAAAAAAATAAGGGTCCAAGACTTCATTTCATACAATATGTCTTTAAATTCCTTTTGTAACTCTTTGTTGATATTAAGTGAGTGTTATTGGCAAAGCCAGAAGTTGTTGCCCACTCTCATTGTCTTTCAGAAGGTGATGATGAGCCCTATTTTTAAAATCACTGAAATCCAGATTTTCATGTGTCTGCTTCCTGTGAGCAATGAGCCCGTAGAGGGCATGTGTTGGGAAGACGATGTCAAAGGAGACTTGGTGAGTTGGTGTAGTGCATCTTCTCAAGGGTACACACTGTGCATCAAAGGTCATTTATCATGTGGTTTTATGCCCACATCCACAAATTTGGGTTCAAGATTAACTGGTTGAGGAAAAGGCAAGATCAAAAACTGTCTTCAAGTTTGTTCTGTTGGGTAAGGCTGAAGATAACAGGAACCAATAAGAGGTTTTACAATGAGTTGTTATGTAAATGGGATTACCCTGAGTCATTCAGGTCTTCTAAGAACTAAGATTTCAGGAATTCAATAATTGCTCTCTCTATGAAATTAGACATGCATTTGGCGAAAATACTCAAGATTGGTCACATGCACAGATAATTCCAGAGACCTGTGTTTAAAACAGACCAGAAAACTTCTTTTTGTTGAGCATAACTTTGAAGAATAACATTTTAAGAAGTACTTTACATCAGGGGGCATAGTGAAGACATCAAGCAGAGTTTCGGCCTGGTGAACTGCCAACTGACTCAAGTAATCATGTGTGAAGTTAGTTACAGAAATCAGGGTAGGAAAAAATAGTGATTGAGATATCTCTAGTAGTTAGAAGTGTGTCTTATTCATTTAAGTACTTAATAAATTAATTTCGTTTTATAGAGCTCTAAGTGTTTCCACTGTATCTTCATCTATGTATATACCATTGTCTCTCAGAGATGGGCAACAAGACTTCTTTAGAAAAAAAAACCAAAAGAACTGCGGATCTGTAAATCAGGAACCAAAACAAAGTTTCTGGGAAAGCTCAGCAGGTCTGGCAGCATCTGTGGAGGAGAAAACAGAGTTAACGTTTCAGATCCGGTGAACCTTCTTCAGAACTGATGGTAGCTAGGAAAAGGTAGATATGTATGCAGAAGATTGTGGGGGAGGGTGGAGGCGTGAACGATAGGCAGAGATAGAACTCAAAGAGAGAGAGAAAACAGCTAGGGAGAATGAATAGCTGCTAACAGGGACTCTTGGCAAGAAAAATGGCTGCGATCAGTCCCCAAAATAGCTGAATTATTAACCATTGGATTAACTGGCATTTTTGATTTAATGGAACCATTTAATCCTTCTGTGTGGTGTATAAAGCAAATTTTATTGGATGTGCACTAGTATTAGTATTATTGCTGTTGTGGCTTTCCTGTGAGGTTAATCTAACGAGAACAGCAGCCAGAAGATGGCTGGAACTTTAGGCTGAGGCAGTGGCTGTGTCCTGCTACAAAGACAGGGGATACCAGCAGCTGCTTAGCGCTTGACCCTGAGCTGATTTAATGGCCTTTACAGTTTTTGAGAAGATTTGTAGCTCGGGTTGTGGATGAGGTTATAAACTTGCCGGTGTGCTTAGTTACAGACATTTCGTCTCCCTGTTAGGTAACAATGAAGCTTCACTGGAGGCGCACTGACGATGTTACCGAGCAGGGTGACGAAATGTCTGCAACCAAACAGACTGGCTTGGTGAGCAACTGCTTTAATGACCATCAGACACTGAGCAGCTCAGAGAGAGATTTTCACCCTCATGAGGGAGGATGTCCTATTTTCGAGAGCTGCCAATCAATCAGATAGTTGACAATTCTCCACTCCCAGCAGGACTAGCAGGAACACTGTCCACTGCTGGATCTACAGTGGTTATTGGTGGATCCAAATGAGAAGGTAAGTTGACGTTTTCAATTGGAAAAGCCTGACAAGGGGGACGTGGAAAACTGACTTCAGAAGGGTGAGGCAGAGCGCGCAGATTGAGGATAATGGTGTCCACCATCGGGGAGGGAGCTTCCTGTGGGCACAAGTTACTCAACTAGAGTGTTCTTGAAAAGCTACTCCAACTTACTTTGTGTAGTATCAGGTGATGATTCTGAAGGGGTTGACTCTCATGTTACATTGGCTCTACCCATGCAACTGATGTCACACAGACAGTCTGTCATTGGAGATAAGGAGTTCTCTTCTCGATTTCAGCGGGAGCAGATGTTTCTGTACCAGCTCCCTAAGGTCGTAGCAATTGTGCCTGACAAAATGTAGTTGTACTAATTGCTGTCATGCAATAAACATTCTTGTTATCTAAGAGCAATTCTTCTTCTGTAAATACTCTATCATGGTGAAACCTCTACCACTAATTCCAAGATATCCTGGAGATAAAGAGAATGTAAAGGAGATTGGCGGCAGCAAACTACTTCAAACAACCCCTACCTAACAGCAAAATCATGTTAAAGGTGAATTCTCACCATTCCTAACAAGCATCATCACCCATTGAAATAAAGATCTTTGAGGTGCGGTTGCAATGAACAGCGAACAGACCAAATAGAAATTCAGTTTAGAGCTACAAAAAAGGGAAGCCTTAGAATCTATTTAAGCTGAAAACAGTAAATTTAAAGGAATTAGTGAAAATGATTAGAAAAAGAAGAACAACTGGGAAAAATGTAAAAATTGAAAGCACCAAGATCCAAATTAAGATTTATAAAGGCTGCAGCCAGAAAACCTTATTTAAGACACTATGTAGAAGAACGTGCATGGTATTTTAGACAATGAAAGAAGGGGACATTTTACCTAGGAATAACTAGGAAAATTCCATCTTACCTAGAAGTGGGTAGCCACCATTTTGATGGTTCAAAAGGTTGGAAAAACCTTGAAAAAGGATTGGAAAACCCATTAATCAGTATGGACATATATTACTACAAAGAAACAGATTTTAAAAGTTTGAGTGCAGTAATTTACTCCATAATATTTAAGATAATTTACAACCTTATTGAAGAATTTGATGCAAAATAAAACAATGTAAAAACAAAGCAGAGATTTAGGATGCTTATTGACAAAGAAAATGCACAGTCTGTAAGTTGTACAGTCATTCAGTTGAAAACATTAGCAGTGAATACAAGAATGCAAGTTAGAAGGACAACCGATTGAAAGCAATATTGAAGTGATGCAGATTTGGGTTACCTTTACAATAATAAGATTAATCAGCACATTGAGAAAAAAATAGAAGAAGATATAATACTCACTAGCAGATTCAAAGTCAGAGAACAACCATATAGAACATAACATAAGACTTCATGGAGGTGAAAGTTTATAAGAGACAGCATTACTTCAAAATTAAACAAACTGAAGTTGAGCATGTTAATACACCATTCAGTGAGTCCATTTGCAGATAATGGTAATAGCAGACAAAACATCAAAAAGTATAGAATCATAAAGTCATAGAGCTGTGCAGCACAGAGACAGACCCTTTGGTCCAACTCGTCCATGCCGACTAGATATTCTAAATTCATTTAGTCCCATTTGCCAGCATTTGGCCCATATCCCTTTAAACCCTTCCACTTTTAAAGACATCCTTAACACTTATTATAATCACTTCAACTTATTACCAAATAAAATTGTTGGATGAGCAAGTTTTAACAGAAGAGGCGTACATTAGGCTGGTGCCTATAGATCATGCTTTGAGATGCTGCCAAGTCCTAAGAGCAAGCGGCAAGCTGAAGTTGCCAAATACAGACTCTGATTTCTTGATGTTGAGTTTGTTTGGCAGGATTGGTAATACAGGAAGCTGAATATTAATGAAAGATTTGGGTTGTTAACAAGCAATAATCCCCTAGTGAAAAACTTGCTGCAACATTTGTCAAAAGAATAACTGATGGAATGAGTTAACCCTGATGTCGTGATAGGGCTCTCAAGACCTCTCATCTGATTTCTGCCACAAATTTCACCAGACGACTATTAGAGTCTGGCCATTGTTTCTTCTTCACTATAAATGGTGATGAATTTAAATACCATCAGATAATATTTTTCAAGATTATTAAAATAACAGATTTATTTGTTTGAAGAAAATCTTACAGTAGTTGCAGAAAAAAATGCAAAAACATTCACATATATAAATGTTTCCCAATGCTTGCAAACTCTTTTCCAAAATTTTCAAATGAATTTCTCATCTAATGTTTTGTAAGTGATTACTCTATTGGGCCCCTGTTGACCAGTTTACCCAGAACAGAAAGAGAAACTAATCAGTACCAGAAGACACACAGTTTACGGGTAGTATTGTGAGAATTAATCTAAAGAATCCAAATTACTTCTCCTCAATAGTCAATGAAGTATCATTGCTAAGGTATATATAACATTTTTATTGCCTGAACACATTTAATCATGACTTAATCCATATTATTATCATGAAACAAGGTGATGCGACTCTAAAATTTATCCATAAGAAACAACTTACACTATTAGTAGCTGCAAAAAAAAACTCTTGAAGTCTTCTGGACCAACTTAGTTACCCAACACCCCAGTATCTCCACCCTGGCTTCCACAACCTCCATACAAACAACGCCCCCCAAACCTCCAGCATCCCAAATCCCCACACTACCCCCACCACACTCTCCAGTCATAGACAGAATTTATTTTTAAACGTCAGATCCCTACTCTCCTACTAAACACATCAGAGGCCTGCTCTGGGATTGATGCAACTAGCAAAGACAAATATGACCCTCCAATACAGAACAAGTAAGCCCATGCATAAAATTCTACATGGTTTAGATCTCTAAGGTCCCAGAAGTGATTCTAAATAAGACCACACTAGAATGTGAGAGGTGTACTTTAATGATGGTGCTCTAAATGTTCAGGAAGAGAATTCCTCTTTGGAGGTCCTTTTCATCATGTTGGTTTATCTTTATTGGCTCCCAAGACCTTTGATAGTTCTTCATTTCAGACATTATGAACCTCCCAGCCCAACTCCCCCATAATGTTAATGCACCATGGGCAGGTGCTGAGAGGCTTATGGTATCTGTATTGTGGATCAGAGAAAGAAAATCATGAAATAATTTATATACTTTAAATCTGTTTGACATTCCCACTGGTGTCCTCAGGAGCAGAGATTGCCAAGTCAGGACCAATTATCTGCTCATGTTGGTTCAGTCATGAATTTTATTCCATGTCTGTCCATGTGAGTTACTTACGCCTTCCTCAGATCCTCTCACATCTTATCCCATTCCCTCTTACTTTGACTCTCTCTTCTGCTTGTCAGGGCTTTGCTCATTGGAATTTAGAAGAATGAGAGATGACCTTTATTGAAACACATAAAACTCTTCGAGGATTTGATAAGGTAGATGTAGAAAGATTGTTTTCCATTGTGGGAGAGTCTAGGGCCAGAGGGCATAATCTCACAATAAGGGATCACATGTTTAAGACAGATGAGGAGGAGTTTCTTCCTTAGAGTGTTGTGAATCTGCAGAACTGTTTACGGCAGAAAGCTGTTGAGTTTGGGTTGTTAAGTATATTCGAGGTTGAAATAGACAGATTTTTAATCAATAAGGGAATCACAAATTATTGCGGGAAAGTAGATTTGAGGATTATTAGATTGGCTGTGATCTTATTGAATGGTGGAATAAACTGGAGGGTCTGAATGGCCTGCTTCTGCTCCTACATTCTATAGTAAGGGAACAGACTAAGCCATCAGTGTTGTAGACATGGATCTACGGCACCTTGGTGACAGATAGGATATGAGTTGTGAAACTCACCTTTGAGCTAAACAGAACATTGAAGTCACACACAGTCAGGTTCAGAAAACAAGCAGCAAAGAGTTAGCAATAATGGCTTCAGTCTCTCCAATCATCCATTTTCAACAATTTATGACAGAGTACTTTCTACTTGCCTGACTGGATGCAGCTCCAACAATACCAAAGAAATCCATCACCATCCAGGACAAAGCTGCCTAGGGAAGTGGCACCCAATCCACTACCTTAAACATTTACTCCCTCTATCACTAAAGCACTGTGGCAGCAGAGAGCCCCATATATGAAACTACAGAAACTCAGCAAGCCTTCTTTAACAGTATGTTTCAAACATGTGAATTCAATCAGCTAGAACAATAAGGGCAGCAGACCTACTGGGACATCAGCACCTTCACTTTTCCCCGCAAGCTATAGTGCCTTCAGCCTCTCTCAGTCAAAAACTTGGAATTCTCTTCCTAAACGCATTGACGTCATGTGTACACCATGTGGACTGCAATGGTTCAAGAAAGGAGCTCAGCAGCATCTTCACAGCTGTACTTAACTGTTATGAAGTCTAAGAAAAGAAAAGGGACCGGATGGGCCACTAGAATTGACCTAGGCAATGCGAACCCAACCCTGTCAACCTTCAAAAGCCCTCCTTACCGACATATGGGCATTTATGCCAAAATTGGAAGACCTGTCTCACAGTCCAACCAAACAAAAGCCTTACATAGTCATACACATGGAATCATAACTTACACACAATGTACCGAACACAGCCATCACATCCCTGAATATGTCTCATCCCACCAGCAGGACAGTCCCAGAGGTGACAGCACTGTGATACAGTCGGGATGATGTTGACCTAGGAGCCGTCAACATTAAATATGGAACCAATTAAGTCTCCTGGCATCAGATCAGATATGGACATGGAAAGCTCCTGCTAATTATCACAAACCACCCCACCGTCTCAGCTGATGAATCAGTTTCCTCCATGTTGAACAACACTTGGAGGAAGCACTGAGGGTGTCAAGGGCACAGAATATATCCTGGGTGGGGATTTCAATGGCTTCGAAGAATGACTCGGAAGCAATACTACTATCTGAGCCGTTCAATTCCTAAAGAACATAGCTGCTTGACCAAATCTGCAGCAATGATGAAGGAATTAATAAGAGGGAACAATCTACATGACCTCACCTTCACCAATTTGCCTATTGCCAATATATCTGACCATAACAGGACTATTCAGACTAACATAATTACGGTCAAGCACAACAGGAAATCTCCTCATCCAGCATGACCTCCACCAAGTCAAGGGATCAACTCTGGTTCAATAAAAAGTGTGTGTTTGAGTACAGGAATAAAAATGTCTGCTGCATTTGAATAAAGCCTTGGTGACACTTCATCTGGAATGCAGCTTTTGTCCCCTTATCTAAATATTTGCCAAAAAGTGAACACAATGAGAGTTCACATAATTAATCCCTAGGATTGAAAAATTGTCTTATGAAGAGAGATTGAGGAAACCATCCCAATTCAACTCTTTTCAGTTGCTTCATCAGTGACCTTCCCTCATCATAAAGTCAGAAGCAGGGATGTTTGCTCATGACTGTACTAGTGTTCAACACCATTTGTAACCCTCTCAGGTGCTAAATCAGCCTGTGCCAATATGCAACATGATCTGGATAATGTCCAGGTTTAAGCTGATAAATGGAAAGTAAACTTCAGGCTACACAAGCACAAGGCAATGATTGTTACAAGCAAGAGAAAACAGCTCACTTGATTGGCATCTTATCCATTATGTTCAATCCCTATTCATTCCCCTCACCACCAACACACGGAAGATGCAGTGTGTGCCATCTATACTTTGCACTGTAGTAACTCACCAAGGCTCATTTGACAACACTGTCCAAACTAGTTATCTCTATCACCCAGGTCAAGGGTAAAAGATAGGATCAGCACCCCTTAAATTCCTTTCCAAGCCACATGCTATGCTGACTTGGATCTGTATAATTGTTCCCTCACTGCCACTAGGTTACAATCCTGGGATCCCCTTTGTAACAGCACTCTGTGCATCCATACTGCAAGAGCTGCAGTGGATCAAGAAGGCAGCATACCACCACTTTCACAGGGCAGTTAGGGACAGCAATAAATGTGGATCCAGCCAGTGGTACCCATATCCGATGACTGAATTAAAAATAAATAAATAGAGACATGCATCCTTTTCAAAAATACTCATAATACATGAGTGAATAAAATAGAATAATATAAGACAGTCAGTCTTGTCACACAGAGATTGTCACGTGGCTGAAGCGATCAGCAAGACTCATGAAGCTGACTTAATGGTTTTGACAATATGACATAATAAAACACTGAGATGAAGCAAGGATGATGATAGTGATAGATCCTTGAACAACTTTGAGTTTTCTGTGCAGAATCTGGAAGAAAAGCCATTACTAAACAAGTTGTGAATATATTTAGATGGACAGAAGTGGAATGACAGTTAGCAGATGGTGTGATCGAATATATCAAATAGCAGCCTGAATAGCCAATAACTTTTTAATGAACCCAACTCCTGTTTTGTTAAAACTGACAACAAGGTGCAGGGCTGGATGAACACAGCAGGCCAAGCAGCATCATAGGAGCAGA
>NC_063332.1:55514078-55571472 GCF_021869965.1 Rhincodon typus | reverse complement strand
TCGGATTCTCCAGCATCTGCAGTTCCTACTATCTCCTGTTTTGTTAACATCAATTAGACCTTCTTATTGTATACTGACACACTTTCATTTCAGTATCAGAATAATTAATTGCATTTTATATGGTTTCATGTTCATACCATTATAAAACATTGTAATTTCTTCCTCATAATGGCGGCACGGTGGCTCAGTGGTTAGCACTGCTGCCTCACAGCACCAGTGACCCGTTCAATTCCAGCCTCGGGGTGACTGTCTGTGTGGAGTTTGCATGTTCTCCCCATGTCTGCGTGGGTTTCCTTTGGGTGCTCTGGTTTCCTCCCACAGTCCAAAGATGTGCAGGTTAGGTGAATTGGCCATGCTAAATTGCCTGTAGTGTTCAGGGATGTGTAGATTAGGTGGGTTATAAGGATATGGGTCTGGGTGGGATGCTCCAAGGTTTGGTGTGGACTTGTTGGGCCGAAGGGCCTGTTTCCACACTGTAGGGATTCTATGAACACCACAAAACATCCACTGATAATATATTAACTAAGTTGAATACATGTCTACAGGCATCACAATCTCAATATCAAACTTAGGGCAAAAGTTTGCATTCACACAGCAGTCTGATGACCCTGCTGATCCTCATAAGATCAGGTTTGGTGATGAGTTGTCAGTTTCCCAAAATTATTATCTCTAAAGTAGAATGTTGCAGAAAGCGAGTGGCATAAAATGTTTGAAGCTCACTGCCATGTGCTATAGGCCAACAAATAGCTAGTTGTGGCAATTAAGTTTACAAATCACCATGGTCTTTCAATGTTTGTGTGAGTTAATGGAGGTTGCAGGGGTCTGAGTTGTCCATGGACCACAAAGGTGAGATAAAAAGACATCAGAGGATTTACAGTTAAAATTTAGAGGTTTTTTTTCTTTATACCAGATGAGGCCAGTGAGAACTGGCAATGAAGCCAGCATGGACAACCTAGCATTATGGGAGAATAAGTACTGTGATAAGAGGAAGAGGAAGTTTCTCAGATGAGGAACATTGGGATCCAGAATATCCAAATGAGGGCCATCAGAGAGTGGGTGCCAAACAGATGAGGGGAATCCCGATAGTGAGGCATTTTAACTAACAATTGGAGGCCTTTTCAAACCAGCATCATGAAGATGCCGTCTGACGTCCATCTACTTATATTTAATGCATTCTTACTGCATTCAAAAAAACTTGCATCAGCTTCAACAGGCCTCTAAATTCATCAGAGTTCATCAGCTTTGTGGCCTTTTTGTCAGACAGTGTTAAGAACAGTTAGTAAGGTGACACTGTTATGAAGGGCAACAATTCATCAAAGAGTGTATGAGAACAATATAACACTCAGCCTTACACATCCAGTGATCGTTCGTGACGGCACATCACATGACATTTGTCAAAGGTGACTGCTTCACTCTGTACCATGGTACTCTCTATCATTGTCAGGTCAGCTGGAAGCAGGCTAAGATCTTGATGCCCCTTTGGTATGGTTGTCAGCAGCAGATACCCTGTGTTCACCAATAGCAAATATGTCACAAGATGTCATTCATAGAATTCTTTTAAGGTCTTAAATAGACAATGTGGAGGAAAGGGTTAAGTATACCTTCCCTCTAAGCATAGCAAATAAGCATTTGCAGAATATGCAGTGATATCATATCATGTGGAAATAGAGCCTGAGCCCGTGCGGTTCAGAGAGATACCTTCTCTTATCATTCCTTGGAATAGTTATGTTCAGTCAAGCTTCTTGCTGTTCACTCACTTGAATGTGGATTTGATCTTATTGTTTGGTGGGCAATGGTGACCAGATGCACAGAATTGGAGGCAATCAGCAAGGAAAACCTTAAGTAAAGCCGAGTGATAGTGCAGTGTTACAGTTGAAGGATGAGGTCAGCCCAGAAACGCAAGCACAGAAGTGAGGGATAAACCTGCTGTGACAAGTAGCAGTGCATGAGGGAATTCAAGGCCACCTGAGCACCAGAAAGCAGAGAGTGAAACCCTGTGAGATACTGACAAAGCAAGGAGAAACGGTCTACAGTGAGGATTATTGTAAATTGTAAGGTGGTCACAGCTGATAAAACATTGCTGTAGATCAGAGATCTTTACAGATGGGTAAAGTTGTAAATTCATGCAATATTAGTTCAATAGATCTTCTTTAACTTGAAACACCATAATGATGCCAAATTAATAATAAATTATTAAGAAAATAAAACTGAAACCAGAAAACAATGTGTCCTATCATTTTATAACAGTGGTCAGTTATTTCAAAATCAAGTATGCAGTTTTTTTTTCTGCCTCAATCTCAATTCTAATCTTGAGGATTAAAGTCTAGGCAAATATATATATTTGTAGGTTTATACTCCAACTCCGTTTACATCACAGAAACTGGGATCAAGTGAAATTATTGGTCCTTGAGTTGATTCATTGACTCAAGCCATGTTCAGAAATAACTTCCAAAATAAATCTTGCTAACTGATTACTTGCAAGCTGAAACCAATGCAAAATAAATGTCATACACTAGCTGAGGATAACGTTTTTTCCAGACAGGAGTTACCTTAGATCCCAACTTGTAAATGACCGAAAATTGAAAGTGAGGACTTACATCTCATTCAGGAAAGTGAAAGTACTCCTAAACTAAAGCTGGGATAATGTTAGCCTTCACATAAGTAGTTACAACCGTGTCTTTCTATGGTATATTTTCAAGTCAGAATGATAAAAAGCTTGGAGATGAACTTGCAGCTAATGGTGTTCACATCTATGTGCTGCCCTTGTCCTTGTAGATGGAAGTCACCATGTGTTTGGCTGTCTAAGGAGCCTTCGATCTGTGTTTGAATGTGTGATATCCACATGTCCCTTTTGTCATTCATCCCTCAGTAGGTTTCTTCTAGTCAAGTACTGGTAGATGATTTGTCTATTTGAACAAGATTTCTGAGGTTCCTTCATACATCTCCCTCCGCTATATGAAGCATATAAAATTGCAGGTGGTCTACTGCCTTTTGAACAACCATACCTTCCCTGTTGAGGTTCTGTATCCATACCCAATGCCCTTGGTTCAAGGCTGTCAACTGTTGTGGGCACCTTGCTGCTCCTGGTAAGACCGTTTCTTCTTGCTTACATTGTTCTAGTTCCATGGACTTAACTGTAGAGTCAATCTCTTTGGTCAGGGAGTTTAGTCTTTAGTTTCCTGTGCATCAGGAATTCTGATGGTGATAAGCCACATGGGAGTAGGGTGAATTGGTAATTTAACAACGCTGTACAAAGGTCAGTATCTTCAAAACCAATTGGATTGCATGGACCCAATGCTCAACTCCCCATTTGACTAAGAGTATTTTAGCAAGCTTGTTACATGTATAAATCAGAACTGCCCGCAAATTAGCTGAAGGACTCATTAGCAAACTGGAGTCTGTTATCTGACAGGACCACAACAGGGATCCCAAGATTAGAAAATATTTCATGCAAGACCCTGACAACCACATCTCCGGTGTGTGTGATATGTAATACTCTATCCATAATGAATAGTCAACAGCAATAAGACCATCTGTCAAGCATAAATGGGTCTGTTCTCATTCATTTCCACTGTCTGTGGGGAATGTGGTGTCAGTGAGTCCCACTGCTCAGGCCTGTTAAATAACACAAGTATGACAATTGTCTATGAGATCACAATTTTTTTGAAATCTTTGATGACTAAGCTCTGTCTTTGCCTTTATTGAATCCAAAGTATTCTTAGTGTATCTTGGCTAGGATGTCTTTCTATCTGTTGGAACAGATAGCTTTTCATTAAATCATCTCTGATTGTGAAATGCCATTGATGCTCAAAATCTTCATGGCTAACCCATTAGGCCTCTTGTCTGGTCAATCTTTGATGCAAGACCAACAAATAGTGACAACTTCTTGATCCCACTGCTGATCCTGGGATAGTTGTTTGGTCCTCTTTTGGCTTTATACTCACTGCGGCACTGTGGCCCGAGTATAAAACACAATCTTACAAACAAATTCCTCATCATTTTTCTAAAACTGTCCGTTGTTACTTTGGAAAGTCCATCCACTATCTTCTACACTTTCCCTGAAAACATTTTATCTTGTAGATAAATGTCATAAGATGGATTCAAAATCTGTGCATTCACCTTCCCAAGACTTTTTCATCTGGTAGGATCAGTAACAGTTTATGGTTCAGCTCCATAACTAGTTTTAGGCCAAAGATGTAATCTGCAAATCCTTTACAATGAAAGTCTCTTTCTCTATGACACATAATATGTCTCCTTGTCTAGCAGTGATGTGGAGATATAATACATTGGTTTCTGTTGCTCCTGAAAAAACACTGCTCCTAAGCCTGCAACTGTTATGATAGTTGAAAGGAAGAAATTACGATGGGCTGGGATGTCTTTTTGAAAGCATTCTCCTACTACAAGTCCCAGTACCACCCTTGCAGCTTAGAGCTTTAGAGTCATAGAACCGTACAAGGTGGCAACATACTGTTTGGTTCAACTCATCCATACCGACCAGATATCCTAAGTTAAACTAGTCCCATTTGCCAGCATTTGACCTATGTGCCTCTATGCCCTTCCTATTCATATACCCATCCAAATGCCTTTTAAATGTTGCAATTATACCTGCCTCTACTGTTCTTCTGGCAGCTCATTCCATACTCATACCACACTCTACATGAAAAGGTTGCTCCTTTGTCCTTTTTAAATTCCTCCCCTCTCACCTTAAACCTATGCTCTCTAGTTTTGGACTCCCCTACACTGGGGAAAAGACCTTGACTGTTCACCCTATCCATGCCCTTCTTGGTTTTATAAACCTCTATAAAGTCACTTCTCAGCTGAAGAGAAAATAACCCCAGCCTAATCAGCTTCTCACTATGGCTCAAACACGCCAAACCTGGCAAAATCCTTGTAAATCTTTTCTGACCCTTTCAAGTTTAACAGGGAGATAAGAATTGAACTTAGTATTCCAAAAGTAACCTAACCAATGTCCTGTACAGCGTCTTGTGAAGCTGTCTCGAAAGTTCTGTCACAGTTGGCAAATTAAACATGAATTTTCCCAATTGGTTGACCATCATTAAAATAAAATGCAGGTCATGAACTATTTTCTGTATTGGTATGGTCTGGTATTATTCCAGCACTGTTGACAATGTCTTCCGAGAAGCAAATAGACTCCTCAAAAAATTTACACTTGTCATTGAGGATGAGCCTTTCACTCTGTGTTTTAAATCTTGTAAGATTCTCTGGTCATGTTCCTAAACTAGCTTGCCATTTAGCAATATGTTATACATATGGCAAGTGAAACCTTCCTAACCTTGCGGAATATTGGGCATTAAAAAGAAATACTCTGGCACTGAGACAAGGCCGAATTGCAGTTTGATAGAGCAAAATCCCCAAATGTGGCAAGAATTCTTGATTGCTCATCCAATAGAACCATCAGAACCCACTGTTGCCCTCAAGTACCATGAAGTTTCTACTTTTTAGACAATTCTTATCTCTTAATTTCATATCTACTGTAGACAAAGGGCTTATTTTGCTCACCACAATTTCATTGGTATTCAATCCTTAGAATTGATCTTTCTGCCTCCGGTTTTCTGCTACTCTCAGCCTCTGAAAAGCTTTCTCCAAAATCCAATTTTTTTTTCAGACAATGATAAGCCAGACAAAGACTTATTAGTAATTCCAAAATGAATTCTGTCTCTTGTGACTTCTGACTTTAAAGCATAGTCACAATTTCTACTGATTTGTCAAAATCATAAAGGAACTTATGAGTGGATTACTCTGGATGGTGAACTGTTGTGTTGCATCTTGCTCTTTCAAAAGTTTTATTTGTCCTAAGATTAAAGTAATTGTCAGTAACTTGTGGAACTTCATCAAAAGTATCATGCCTGTATTTATGCCTTAGCAAACTATAAATCATTAGTTATAGTCCCAGTTGAATGCAAAAGTGTGTTAATTTGTTTAGCTGCAGATTTACTATCTATTTGGAAAGAATTCTGTGTTTAAGAAAGAAAAACAAAGAACAGTGAATGCTGGATATCAGTAACACAAACAGAAATTGTTGTAAAAACGCAGCAGGTCTGGCAGCATCTGTGGAGAGAAAGCAGGGTCCAATTACCCTGTGTCTTAAGAATTGTTTTTACCAAGATGTCTAATTGTGTGTTCTGATACTACACTTTCCTGCCAATATCATTTCAGGTGCCATTTCTTTCTAATGGGATTATTTACTTTTCTTATTTTAAAGCTTTTCAATTCTGCAGTGTATAAATGCTTCTTTATTGTCTTTACCTAAATCTCCTGCATAGCAAAGCATTTTGTCTTCCTTCACTTAAAAACTTTCAATTTTTAAATATAGCAATAAAAGCTTAAGTTCCTGATCTTTAAAGTTTTTAATTGCACAATATTGCAGTGCAGATTCTCTGTAGTGCTGTATCAGAGGATTTTAGTGTACTTATGAGATCATAAATGGTGCAGCTCAGTGAATGAGTTCCTTTTAGACAATGTTAACAAATAAATTATGTTTGCCTGAGGTTTTAAAGATGAATCCTGTTTGCTTAGAAGCATTCCCCAGGTGATTTAAGGTGTCACAGCACTTCTAAAAATGGCTATTGCTTTACAATTTTAATAAAGATCCATACTCATTCGCTGAATGTTTCTGCAGCCTTAATAAATTATTTCTATCTTAACTGTGGCTTCAAGTATGTATCTCTTGCTTTTTATTGCAGCTTCAATAGTCTCTTTGATTTCCACTTTTTTGCGACTGTGTCTGTCTAGTCATAGATTCATAGAGTTATAGAGTAATACACCATGAAAACAGGCCATTCTACCCAAACTGGTCCATGCTGACCATGGTGCCCACTCAGGTAGTTTCAGTTGCCTGCATTTGGTCCATATCCCTCAAAACCCTTCCATCCATGCATCTATCCAAATGTTTTTTAAATGTTGCTATTGTACCTGTCTCAACCACTCTCTCCAGCAGCCCATTCCATATATGCACCACTCTCTGTGTGAAGAAGTTGCCCCTCAGGTCCTTCTTAAATCTTCCCCCTCTCACTTTAAACCTATGCCCTCTAGTTTTCAATTCCCCATCCCTGGGAAAAAGTCTATATGCATTCATCCTATCTATGCCCCTCATGATTTTCTACACTTCAATAAGGTCACCCTCCATTCTCCTACGTTCCAAGGAATAAAGTCCTATCCTGGCCAACTTCTCCCTATAACTCAGGCCTACTTGTCCTGACAACATCCTTGTAAATCTCCTTTGCACACTTTCCAGTTTAACTATGTCTTTCCTATAACAGGGTGACCAAAACTGTACACAATACTCCAAATGCGGACTCACCAATGACTTTTACAACTGTAACACAACGTCCCAACTCCTATACTCAATGCCTCGACAGATGAAGGCCAGCATGCTAAATGCCTTCTTCACCACCCTGTCCACGTGTGACACCGCTTTTAACTAACTATGGACTTGTACCCCAAGGTCGCTCTGTTCCACAACACACCTCAGGAGCTTACCATTTACTATATAAGTCCTCTCCTGGTTTGACTTTCCAAAGTGCAACGCCTCACACTTATCTCTATTGAATTGCATTTGCCAATCCTCAGCCCACTTCCCCATTTGATCAAGATCCCTCTGTAATTTTTGATAACCTTCCTCGTTATCAATGACACCCCCTAATTTTGTATCATCCTCAAACTTACTAATCATGCCTTGTACATTCACATCCAGATCATTTATGTAAATAACAAATAACAAAGGCCCCAGCACTGACCCCTGTGGTACACCACTAGTCACAGGCTTCCAGTCTGAGAAACACTCTTCAACCATCACCATCTACTTCTTACCATCTAGCCAATTTTGAATCCAATTAGCTAGCTCTCCCTGGATATCATATGGCCTAGCTTTCATGACTAGCCTGCTGTGTGGGACCTTGTCAAAGGCCTTATTACAGTCCATATAGACAACATCTACTGCACTAACCTCATCTATACTCTTCGAAAAACTCTAAAAAATTTTGTCAGACATTACTATCCCTAATCAGACGTTGGATATCGAAATGTTAGTTGATCCTGTCCCTCAGAATCCTCCACAATAACTCGCCTATCACTGACGTCAGGCTCACTGGCCTGTAGTTCTCTGGCTTGTCTTTGCTAACTTTCTTAAACAATGAGACAACATTAGCCACTGTCCAGTCTTCAGGAACTTCACCCATAGCTGAAGATGAAGCAAAAACGTCTGCAAGGGCCTCTGCAGTTTCTTCCCTCGCCTCCCACAATATCCAAAGATGGCCAAGGGGATTTATCCATCTTAATGCAATTTAAGGCTGCAAACACCTCCTCTCTGGCAATGTGTATGTGATCCAAAATATTCCCACTTGTTTCCCTTATTTCCTTAGCAATCATGATTCTCTCCTCAGTAAATACTGAGGAGAAATATTCATTTAAAGTCTCCCCCATCTCCTGTGGCTCCACACATAGATAGCCATGTTGATCTTTATGGGGACCTGTTTTCTCCCTAGCCACCCTTTTACTCTTAATATAGTTATAGAACCTCTTGGGATTATCTTTCACCTTATCTGCCAGATCCATCTCATACCCTTCCAAATTGTCCCTTTATCACTTGAATTCTGACTTTTTGATATTCCCTGTGCTGGGATCTTGGTTCAAATTACCTAATTATTTCAAATTACTTCCATGGTTCTTAACTTTTCCTCTATTGCAGGCTGCTTCATGATGTTCACCTAATACAGAGATAGTAATCACTCTTATTTCTAGGTTGTTCAGCCTGTAAATGCATTACGTTTTTTTAGGTTTCTCTGTTGCCCACCAAGGATTTTGACTTTACTCTTTAAATGAGAGATAGGCAAAAGGAAAGGGAGGTGAAGTAGTACTTTTAATAAGGGGCATGATCAATACATTAGTAAGAAAGACTCTTAGTTTGAAGGATCGAGATGTAGAATCAATTTCTACAGGGTGAGGAAACATTAAGGAGCAGTAAACATTGATCTTACTGATAGGCTGTCAATTGTACTGGTAATTTTGGTTAGAGGATAAATAAAGAAATTAGAGGTGCATATAGTGTGGGTAATGCAGCAATAATGGGCAACGTTGATTTACACATAAACTGGTTAACCAAATCAGCACAAACACTCTGAAGATAGGCACCTGGGGTGTGCATCAGATGAGTTTCTGGTGCAGTATGTTAAGGAGTCTACTAGGGATCAGGTTACTTTGGATTTAGTGTTGTGTTATGAAAAAGAATTAATTAATTAATGAGCTTCCTATAAAGCAGCCTTTGGGAAAATGTGACCATACCACAGCAGAATTTTACATTGAAGTTTGAATATGATATAGTTTTATCCAAATCTGGAATCTTAAATATGAGAAAAGGAATTTCTGCAGCTGTGAGGGGTAAATTGGCTATAGTGAGTTGGTTTGACGACAAATAAACAATGGCTGATCCAGAAGATGAATTCACATGGGATCTGCAGCGTGCTGGTAAGATGGATACAGCACTGGCTTGGTCATAGAAGACAATGAGTGATGGTAGAAGGGTGTTTTACTGACTGGAGATCTATAACCAGTGGCGTTCTGCAGGGATCAGGGTGGGGAATGGTCAGTGAAGTGGGAGGGGCGGATAGGTGGGAGAGAAGATGGACAGGTTGTATCAGGTCAAGGAGGTGGGGATGGGAGGGAGAATTGGACATGGGATGAGGGCAGGGTTGGGGAGATTTTAAAACTGGTGAAATCCATGTTTAGGCCATTGGGCTGTAGGCTCCCGAGGCAGAATATGAGGTGCTGCTCCTTCAGTTTGCAGGTGGATTCATTGTGACACTGGAGGAGGTGCAGGATGGACATGTCACCCAGGGAGTGGGAGGAGGAGCTGAAATGGTTCACGACCAGAAGGTGTTGTTGTTTGTCATGAACAGAGTGCAGATGCTGTACAAAACGTTCTCCAAGTCTCCGCTTGGTCTCACGATGTAGAGGAGGCCACATCGGGAGCAGTGGATGCAATAGACCACATTGACGGATGCGCAGGTGAATCTCTGTGTGATGTGAATGTTATTTGGTGCCTTGAATGGAGGTGAGGAGTTGGTGTAGGGGCAGGTGTAGCACTTCCTGCGGTTGCAGGGAACGGTGCCAGGGTGGTAGGGCTAGTGGGGAGTGTGGAATGGACAAGGGAGTCGCGGAGAGCGCGGTCCCTACAGAAGGCAGATAAAGGTGGGGAGAGAAATATATCTTTGGTTGTGGGTTCAGTTGTAGGTGGTGGAAGTGGCAGAGAATAATGCATTGGATGCGGAGATTTGTGGGGTGATATGTGAGGGTAAGGAGATTCTGTCTTTACTTTTGTTGGGGGGAGGGGATGTGAGGGCAGAGACATCTTTTGGCTGATGGGCTACTTCAACTCTTGAAAACAATTAAAGGATACAACCTACAGACAGAATATAGTCAGGCAAGGTTGTACTGTTTGTCTATAATGTATTGATCGATTCCTATCTGGAGCACTACATGTAGTTTTGATCTCCTGATGATATACAGGATATTATTGATCTCTAGAAAATATGCAGCTAAGCAATGAAAATTTTCCTGTGTATTAGGAAAATCAATTATACAGAAAGAGAAGTGCTTCTTAGAAGTTTAATTGTGAGATTACCTGGCAGAGTTTTAAAGGCTATATTAACTTATATTGAAAAGTGTACTGCCAGGAATTATTCAGGGATATTTTATACTGTGAGAAAGGATTTCAATGCTTGTGAGCATATTTGCACAAGGTCAGAAATCACACAACACCAGGTTATAGTCCAACAGGTTTATTTGACAACACAAGCTTTCGGAGCCTCGCTCCTTCTTCTGGTGTTAAGAAGGAGTAAGATTTCGAAAGCTTGTGCTGGTGTCGTGTGATTTCTGACCTTGTCCACCCCAGTCCAACACCAGCACCTCCACATCACATTTGGACAGTAAGAGTAAGGAAGAAATTAATCCAGAGCTGTTTAGTCACAGAATTCTGCAGCAATTTGCCAAGAAGTAAATTGGGGTGGAAATGTCATAAAATGATCCAGCAGCCTTTTCAAGAGAAATCAGGAAGTTTGGTGAAGCTGCTTTATCTGTAAGGATATTTTTCATTCCTTTGTTGTAATTGTTATTTCCAGAATAGTACTGTTTCAAGCAACACTTGATATGGAAATAGTCCAAACAAGGCAAAGACCTGATTCAAGCTTATTACATATGTGGATACAGCAAGACGGTTCAACAGGCAAAAGTTTCTTTACATTCTTCTCCACTTTACAGTATACCATTTGTCACATGACCATTAACAGTATGAGACCGTTATAGTAGCAATGTGTCAATAGAGGGTTGGAGCAGTTCCCTGTGAAGATAAATGCTTTCCATTGTAAGGCTAATCAAGATCCTGCTGTGCCCATATCTACCGGACATGTCCCTTGAAAATGCAAACAGCTTACCATTTACAGCAATCATAAGATGTAAGAAATAAGAAAAGGAGTAGGCCATTCTGTCATCGAGCCCACTTTGCCATTCAATAGGATCATGGCTGACCCGACATTCCTCACCTCCACTTTCCTGCCCTTTCCCCATAATACCTGATTTTCCAACTGATCAAGAATCTATCTCAGCCTTAAATAAACACAAGGACTCTGTCCCCACAGCTCTCTGCAGCAAGGAATTCCAAAGATACAAAACCTCTGAGAGACGAAATTCCTCCTCATCTCAGTCCTCAATTGACACCCCTTTATTCTGAGACTGTGCCTCTGATCCTAGACTTCCCCATGAGGGGAAACATCCTCTCAGCATTTATCCTGCTGAACCCCTTACATTTCAATAAGGTCACCTCTCATACCTTTAAACTCCACTGAGTAGAGTCCCAATCTGTTTAGCCTTTGCTCGTAAAATAATCCCTCTATACCAGGATCATCTTAGTGAACCTTCTCTCATCTACCTCTAATGAAATGATAAGTTTCCTTAACAAGGGAGCCAAAGACTGCTCACAGTACTCCAGATGTGGTCTCACCAGTACCTTGTACAGTTGCACCTTGTACCCACTATTATACTCCAACTCATTTGAAATAAGGGCCATTATTCCATTAGGCCTCCTCATTGCCTGCTGCACCTGTGTGCTCGCTTTCTGTGTTTTGTTTGTATTCATTGATGGAATGAGGGCGTTGCTGGCTGGGCAGCATTTATTGTCCATCCCTAATTGCCCAGAGAGCAGTTCAGGGTCAATCAACCACATTGCTGTGGGTCTGGAGTCACATGTAGGTCAGACCAGGTAAGGATGGCAGTGAACTAGATGGGTTTTTCTTGACAATCGACAATGCATCTATGTTCATCATTAGACTCTTAATTCCAGGTATTTATTAAATTCAAATTCCACCATCTGCCATGATGAGATTCAAACCCGGGTCCCCAGGATGTTATCTGGGTCTCTGGATTAACAGTCCAGCAATAATACCGCTAGGCCATCGCCTCTCCTTAGTACATAGGTCTCTTTGTGTTGTAGCTTTCCGCAGCTTTTCTTCAATTCAAATCATATTATCTCTCAGTAACCTTAATGAGTTTTTACTTTTGCATACATTATTGTGGTCATATCTCTTTATGTGTCTAGATGATTTATGTCTCCTCTATGCCTGTGCAGCCCTCAATTAAGCTTACATTTAATGCATTTTGTTTCACAAAGAAACATAGAAAATAGACACAGTTGTAGGCCATTCGGCCCTTTGAGCCTGCACCACCATTCAATATGATCATAGCTGATCAGACAATCTCAGTATCCCATTCCCGCTTTGCCTCCATATCCCTTAATCCCTTTAGCTGTAAGATCCATGTCTAGCTCCCTCTTCAATATATCTAATGAACTGGCCCCAACAGCTTTCTGTGGGAGAGAATTCCACAGGTTAACAACTCTGAGTGAAGAAATTCTTCCTCATCTCAATCATGAATGGCTTACCCTTTATTCTTAGACTGCGACCCCTAGTTCTGGACTTCTTCAACATTCTTTCCACATCTGGGCTGTCCAGTCCCATCAGGATTTTATTCTTCTAAATTCCAGCAAGTACAATCCCAGTCGATCCAGTCTTTCCCCATATGTTTTAACCTCCCAGCCTGCTATATACCTGTATGATCTTTTGTATATCTGATCTTCTGTAGTTCTGGACCTGAAATGTTAACTCTGTTTTCTCTCCACAGATGCTGCCAGATTTTCTGAGTTTTCCCAGCAATCTTTGTTTTTGTTTCATATTTCCAGCATCTGCAGTTCTTTGGTTTCTTTGTATATCTGTCTGGTTGTCCAAATAATTTCTCTCCCTTTCGGCCCCTGCACTTACTCATTTTGAAAAGCGCAATGTGGATTTTTTTTTGTCCTAATTTAAATGTTCTATTTTGATTTTACTCTGAATAATAAGGTCTGCCAGCAACAGGATGGCATTTGGAAAGAACTACTTCTGCTGACTATGTGAATAATTCTATACTGCACTAGAAAGAGACACTGGAATACAATCTCATTTTCCTCACTTTATATTATGACAGGATGCATGCCTTGGGTGTCTCTCTGGTTCCTGTTAAACCTTTCATGATCAAGTGGCAATCTAATGCACAGTGTTCCAAAGAAGAGTTACATTGGACTCAAAACCTTAATGCTGTTTCTCTCTCCAAAGATTCTGCCAGACCTGTTGAGTTTCTTCCAGAACTTTCTCTTTTAATATATCATTATACAATTGTTCAGTTCTTGTGTTTCTTCCTTTCATGATAAATCATTCTGAGATTAAAAATACCTGACACAAGATATTCTAAAAGATGAATGTCAGGCACTGCTGAGCTATCTATCCTAACTTTCCAGCTTATGAGTCAGCGTGGTTTGAAATGCTTTGAGAAGAGCGCTGATTAATTCTGAAGGAAAAGTCCTTGACCTGAAATGTTAGTTTTGCTTCTATCTCCACAGATGTTACTAGATCTGTTGAGTACTTTGTTATTATTTCAGATTTCCAGTATCAACAGTATTTTGGTTTTGTTTGGTCCAATCAAGTGCGTATTGACAGTCAAAAATTCTAAATAACGACCAGTGAGACATCCTCTGATCAGAAGCAAATTGGGACATCACCAAGCAGAAGATTAGCATCTGACCATATCTATAGTTTATGACCAGAATTGAGGTACTTTCTGGACACAGTTAAAATAAACAAATTCACTTACTTTCTATTTATGGCTTACAAATATTCATTCTAAACTTAATGTTAATTTGGTAGGTAACAGCAAATATTCTCCCTCAATGTTGTCTATTCAATTATCTCTGTGGCATACCACTTGTGGTAAACCAAAACAGGAATTGCTGGAAAAGCTAACAAGTCACAGCATCTGTGAAGAGAAATCAGAGTTAGCGTTTTTGTTCCGGTGACCCTTCTGAGGAATTTTAATTCTGATTTTCTCTTCACAGATGCTGCCAGACCTGCTGAGCTTTTCCAGTAATTTCCATTTTTGTTTCTGATTTACAGCATCCGCTATTCTTTTAGTTTCCACTTGTGTTCAATATCTGTTGGGGGTGGAAAGGATTTCTTTCCCAATAGCTTGAAGAGAGTGCTGACAGCAGAATATATGTGGAACAAGAGGGTAGTTTATGGCATAATGCTTTCAATGATTAATGGTTAGCACATCAAGTAAGCCTTCACAGTCTCTCCATTGTCCTTCATTGTCAAAATCTTGAAAACATGGCCCAGATTTTCCAACACACTGACCTCCTGGGAATTACCCAGGAAGATAAAACTCTTAATGGCTAATTACCCAGTGTCTGGAATTTACTGAAGAGGTCTCTAACTCCGCGTTAGAATTGGAGGCTTCCAATTGCTGCAAGTTTCTTACCTCAAGGAAAAGTTAGAGGGATTAAAACCTCCTCAAACACTTGGATAAACATAAAAAGTGACCCACCTACCTGACTCTCTATTGAATCCAAAATACTCCTCCATGTTCCCTGACCTCACGAATAACCATGAATTCTGAGGAAGGGTCACCGGACCCGAAACGTTAACTCTGTTTCTTTCCTTCACAGATGCTGCCAGATCTGCTGAGCCTCTCCAGCAATTTTGTTTTTGTTCCTGATTTACAGCATCTGCAGTTCTTTCGGCTTTTATCATGAATAATCATCGCCAGTTGAGCTCAATACGTTCCCTAACAACCGCTGGCCTGACAAAATCACTTCCTGACTGACATCCTCCCTCAATCCAACCTGCTCACATGACCCAACCATACCACCTGACTTTCCATTCTAAACCTCCTGATACCCCTCAACAACTCTTATCTGACACACACCCTCCACCCACAGCATGGCTAACCTCACAAACTGATTCCCCCCTGCAACAAGAATTGACTCCCCTCAAAACACACTACCCTGTTACCCATGTGCCATCCAATTCCCTTCACTCATCTGCCATCCTCACTCCCCTGTCATGATAGCCCCTCACTCATCTTCCATTTAACCAGCTCTCACTTGCCATTTTTTCCCTCCCCAACGTGCCAAGGTATCCCTTCACTTAGATGGCCCTAACCGCTCACTCAAATGTGCTTCTGTCCTTTCACCTCCTTTCCATAGCATTTCAGTGAGGCTATGCGACATTTCAGATCTTCACCTACGAGAATACAGTTAGTGCTGTAAAGAGGAGCACAGTTTGGTTCCCCCTGAATATCCTACGCTGCCAGGAATCAGTGGGATTGAAACTATGCTGCATGTTCCTGAATCCTCCGGCATCAGAACTTCATTCCAGAAATGTGGAGCATGTATGCAGGATTACAAAAAAAGAAGGTACAACAGAAAACAGACACAAATGTGAGGAAAGTAGGGATAACAAGGAGTAGAGCTGGATGAACACAGCAGGCCAAGCAGCATCAGAGGAGCAGGAAGGCTGACGTTTCGGGCCTAGACCCTTCTTCAGAATCTACACCTTGTTATCTCAGATTCTCCAGCATCTGCAGTTCCTACTATCTCTGAGGAAAGTAGCTTGTTTTTGAAACAGGCATTTGTCAGCTAACTCAACCCTACCGCTTCTGAGTTAGAAAATTGTAGGTTCAAGTCCCACTCGAGGGTCTTGAGCACGGTATCTAAGGAATGCTGCATTGTTGGAGGTACAGTTTGTCAGGTGAGACTTTAAAGTGAGACCACAATTCTCCTCTCCAGTGGGCAGAAAAGAATTTGAAGAAAAGCAGATCAGTTCCCTCTACCGGGTCGATGTTTAGATCGAGGGAGAATCAGTCCTTGCCTCCAACATTCTTGCCCCCTCTAGAAACTACAGACCATAATCCCCAATCCATGAAACATGTGGTTTGGATTCTTCTCTGATCCTGCGTATTTTATGAGTGCACTGCTGACATCTGCCACCATGCCCAATGGCATTGCCTTCAATGAAGAGGATATAAACATAAATCACAGGAGCAGTAGTAGCCCACTTTACTATTCAATTAGATCATGGCTGATCTTCTGTTTCAGAACCATTCTCCAACTCTTTTCTTGTTTCACAATTTTTTTTATGCACAAATCCATCTCTCATAGTCTTGAATGTAATCGGCCCAACTGAATATCCACTGCCCTTCGGGGAAAAGTATTCCAAAGATTCACCACTTTCTGACTGATGAAATTCATCCTCATCTCAGTTCTAAATGGTTTGCCACTTATTCTGGAATTATGATGCTTGGCTCTGCACATCCACCAAGGAGACTTGGTGAATTTCTGCACTGCATCTTGTAGATGTACAGCCTGCTGCTACTGCATGTCAGTGGTTGAAAGATTGAATGTTTGTGGATGTAGTGCCAATCATGCAGGCTGCTTTGTCACGAATTGTCATGCCTTGTAGATGGTGGACAGGCTTTGAAGAGCCAGGTAATGATTTATTTGCTGCAGGATTCCTAGACTTTGATATGTACTTCTAACCATTATATTTATATGGCTAGTCTAACTCAGCTTCTGGTCAATGGTAACCCCAGAATGTTGACAGTGGATAGTAACATATTGAATGTCAAGGGATGATGGTTAGATTGTAACTTGTCGGAGATGTTCAATGCCTGGAACTGGGGTAGTGTGAATGTGAATTGCTACTTATCAGCCAAAGCCTAGACATTGGCTAGGTATTGCTGCATTTGGGCATGAATTGCTTCAGTATCTGATAAGTTGTGAATGGCACTGAACAATATGCAATCATTGGTGAAATCCCAACTTCTGACCTTATGAATGGACGGAAGGTCACGAGGAAACAAATGAAGGTGGTTGGACATGGGACCTACAATGAGAAACTTCTGCAGCGTTGTCCTGGGGCTAAGATAGCAGACCTTCAACAACCACAACAATCTTCCTTTATGTTAAACAAAACTCCAACTAGTGGAGAGATAACCCCCCTTCCATTGAGTCTAGTTTTCTGAGAACTTCTTAATGTTATACTTGGTCAAATATGACCTTAATAATGAAGGGCAGTTACTTTACCCTCACTGAACTTGATTGCTGACTTATAGGTAGACATTAAGCAACTCATGCATAAAAGTAATCAGGCTCATCTACAGCTGCTTCAGGGACATTGGACTGAGCTCAAAGCAATGCTGAAAAAACTGTCAGATGTGACAAAACAGCTGGAGATGCACAATGTACACAAAAGGAGCTGCAAATCACTCATGAGACAGTCTTGACAGAAATAAATGCCAGACATGTTCCTTTAGTGAAAGTACTGAGGTAGAACACACTGGAAACCTAAAAAAAATTGAAACAGAAAGATAAAGAGGTACAGGCATCAAAGAAAAGAGGAAAAGAGGCCAGAGATTTATTCTGTTATGGAACAGACCAAAACCCCTCAAAATATATTAAGGAGAATGCCTAGACCCTAACTTTTTCTTATTTTACAGGTAAATATAAAGCGTTGAATTCCAGATGCAATTCGATTTTTCAAACTACTCAACTTTAAGCAAAACATACTTTATTTTTAAACTACAGTTAAAATACAGACTATTTAAAAATAAAATAAAAGAATTGGCTTAACTGTGACCCTATTGGTTGATTTTCCACTGGTGTTTAAACCACAATAGGCATCACTCCAACCTGTGTTCCAGCTCTATCATTACCAAGGTTAAACAATATTTCCAGAACCAAGAATTTCTCTATTATTCCTACCACCACTTCAACACTTTTCACCGGACTCTCCAACCTCACTTAATATAATGGGACACTGCTCTTCTCACCATGAATTCCACATATTAACACTTTTTCTGGCAATACTCCTTCTGAATTACAGATTTCCTCACCTCTCATCATCAAAGATTGACTTGCTTCTGTATCTCTTAAATTTTAATTTCTTTACCTGCTCAAGCTGCATATATGAATAAACCGTATATGAATAAACATACAAGTAAATTCTTTAAAGAGATCTAGCACTTTTTCTCAACCAATCCCTGATCAGGTTGTACATTCTTTTGCAGCTTTTTAAGTTCCACTGTGCTTTCCTTTACCACTTCAACAAAATTCACTGGCTTAACCTGTTTTCCCAGAGCTTTAACTAAAGCACCAACACTGCGACTTCATGTGGGCTACTTTATTACAGTGATGACAGCTGAGCTTTCTTACTTCTCTTTCTCCCTCATCATTTTCCTTTTCACCCTGTGGTAAACCATCTTTATTATCTTCAATGAGATCTCGTTTTCCCTTACCACCTGAGGATTTATCTTTTCACCAGTTTCTATCCCTTACAGATTGAAATTGACGTCAGGAGCCAAACTTTGATTTATGAAGCAACTTGTAATCATCTGCCATTTCCTCTGCTAATCATGCTGTCTTAACTGTCTGCTCTTTTGCATGAATTCTCATAACTTCAGGAAGTGAACTTTTGAACTCTTCCGAATCCTCAAATGTTGACGCGAATACCTCACTAGCTCTACCTACCAAATTTGTTTGGATCAGCAACACCCACATGGTCACTGGCCATTTCATTTGTTTAGCCACTTCCTCAAATGAAATGAAAAAGGCTTCTACATCCTTCTCGTTGAAGTCTGGCACCACTTGGACATATTTAAACAAATTCCCACTAGGTGTTTAGCTGCAATGGTATTTCTCTCCATCACTGTCCTCATCACTCTCCCCAACTTCCACTTTTCCCTCCTCCATTTTAAGTTGACTTAGATTCAGTTCCAAATTCAGTTCCAACCTCCAAAGTTCAAAACCTCCCTCTTTCTTCCTTTCTTTTACTGGGCCCTTCCTTTCTTTTTCATTTTGTTCTGCCAGGGCTATTCTCTCTATTTGCTTTTCTTCTGTTTTCAATCATATTTCGAATTGTTTCATTTCCTTTCCACATTCAAGCTGCTTTATTCGCAATTGAATTTTAGCCATTTCCCATGATTCTGATGGCGTTTCCGGTAATCGTTAATGTCGAGCTATTCCTGCAATTATCTCCCCTTTCCACACAAATGAAGACAAACCCAACTCTAGCTTGTCTGCCAATTCCAAAAGCTTTGCTTTGCTCATTTTCTGTAAAACTCCTGAAATGGCTTCTTCCACCTCCAGAAAACTCTTAGCGACTGAAAGAGCCATTATTACACAAGCCACACCTTGTTTGAAAAAACTGAATTCAACACCTGAAATAAAAAGCACCAACACTCACCAGTCACTGCCTTTGAGTCCAATAATACTAAACTCAACCTGGAATTAGAGATTTTGATCCCAACAAGAACCCTTAATTTGTTATGAGCCAGACCAAACAGCCTCAAAATATATTAAGAAGATAGCCTAGATCCTAACTTTTCTTAGTTTTTTGAGTTTGACCTAACTTGGTCAAACTACTTGACTTTAAGAAAAACACACTTTATTATTACATTACAATTAAAATACACACAAAACATAAACAAAAGAATTGACTTAACTGTAACAAAGACAATAAGGTGCAGGGCTGGATGAACACAGCAGGCCAAGCAGCATCATAGGAGCAGAGAGGCTGACGTTTCGGGCCTAGACCCTTCATCAGAAAAGGGGGAGGGGAAGGGGGTTCTGAAATAAATAGGGAGAGAGTGGGAGGCGGATAGAAGATGGATAGAGGAGAGGATAGGTGGAGTGGAAACAAACAGGTCGAAGAGGCGGGGATGGAGCCAGTAAAGATGAGTGTAGGTGGGGAGTTAGGGAGGGGATAGGTCAGTCCAGGGAGGACGGACAGGTCCGGGGGCAGGATGAGGTTAGTCAGTAGGAGATGGGGGTGCGGCTTGAGGTGGGAGGAGGGGATAGGTGGGAGGAAGAACAGGTTAGGGAGGCGGGGACGAGCTGGACTTACTTAACTGTAACATTATTGATATGCTTAACAAAATAATGTATGTACATATTAACTACTACTAATTAATTGTTCCAATATAGTAACATCCATAAACACACCTTTGGCAAAGGCAAATTCAGTAAAATAGATTATCTCACGAGCAATTCTAGCAGCAGGAAGGGAACCCCAGCTTTTAGCTGTAACAGAGAGAGGACTATAAGCTTCTATATCCAGTTTCAAGACCCCAGCAACTGCTGAAAGATAAAACTAAAACTCCTGATTCTGTGGGGGCTTGACCCCACCCATTCAAGCTGCTTCTATTGTTCCAACTTTAAAATAAAACCCAAGGCTTTACAAGCTGTTTACTTTCTTGGATTTGAGCAGATCACTCACAACCTCTGTCTCAACCTCACTTCAAAGACCAAATACACCTCTTAAAGCCAGAGTATCATCGCTGTTAGAGTAGATTATGAAAGTGAATTTATATTGGATTAATGGAAGGGGTGAATTTTGATAGAATTAGAACAATCCAGATTGAAAACTATACGTTTTAAAATGATTTGAAAACTCTTTAAAAGATAAAATTATAAATATCAAGAAGATTTGAAGCATTCAAAAGAGCTTGAGGAACAAGATCTGTATTTTAACCAAAACTTGGCTGTAGTGTATCAGGATCAACAAATTCTGGAACAGTAACCGCACTTGACTACTTGACAACACAGACAAAATGACTGACAATGTCATTCAATACGCTGGAAATTAACAACACTTCCAGACAAAGTCACCATCACAAGATCTAGATGCACATATAAGCATATCATCTATGTATTGTAGAGAGTAATGGAATCATTTGAAATTGTAAATAGTTAAACTTCCTTTTGGAAAGGAGAGGAATGACGTATGTATATCTTGCCTTTTAAAAGTTATTTACCTTTGAGGACTCCATGTACCGTGAATGCAGAATGTTGTCACCCTGCCTTTTTGTTCAGGGAATGTGAGCTCTACTAGTTGGGCCAACATTTACAGCCCATCCTAATTAGCCTTGAGAAGGTGGTGGTGAGCTACCTTCTTGAACCGCTGCAATCCATGTGTTGTAGGTAAACCCCTGTTGGGTAGGGAGTTCCAGGAAGCAGATCTAGTGACAGTGAGGGAACAACAATACATGTACACGTGGGTTCTTATGCTCAGTAGTAAGGAATTGTGTCTCCCTGACTATAACAATACATTTATTTTAACTCCTTTCACTTGAAAGGCTTCATTGTGTCTTGGTGAAATTTCTCATCCACAGTATGTCTTCATTCTCATCATTAAAATTTGCGAAATCCTCAAACCTCTTGAATTATTGCAAACATTGAGGTTTCTCCATTGCCACATTCTCAATCCCCTTGCCTGCCTGAAATGCAATCATACCCATTCTGTCCCTGACCACTGACAAAATTCGCTGACACAATCCTAAAGGGTCTGACTGCTTCCTGGAACAAAATGTCCAGGTAATTTTCCGCTTCATTTATGCATCACAGTGAGTTGAGTCTCCAGCTCAAATAGTCTGAGATGAAACTCTTCAAGTTGCAGACACTTATCACAGAGGTGTTTGCGATGATTGTCGCAATCATCCAGGAGCTTCCATGTACTGTATCTGTGATCTATCACCAAGTAATTGACTGTAAAATACTTTGGCATACCCTCAGGCCATAAAAATCATTATATAAGGGAAGCTAATTTATTATTTACTTTATAGACCATTATTATTTCTTCTCCTGTCAGGCCAATGAACAGGTCATCTGTGAGATGCAACTGGGGACATTTAACTAATGTAAATTGTAATGTGAGATACATACCTTTCTTTCCCCTTTCAACATGATTCTTCTGTCACTAAATTGACATATGAGGTCTTTTTCAACTGGAAATCAGTCCTTGACCCTTAATTGCTTTTCTTGTTCTTGTTAGAATCTAGTGGTATTTTCTGCATCTTAATTGCAAATCAATACTAAATCCTTGACTTGTCTGTATGGCATCATTATAATCTAATTTATATGCCTCTTAATTACATTTCCCCTTTTATTTGTGTACACAAAACTGAGAGACTGAATAAATTGAGTCTATATTCTTTGAAGTTTAGAAGAATACGACATGATCTTACTGGAATATTCAAGATTATATAGGGGTTTTACAGAGCTTTGCAAACTGAGATTTTGTTTTTCGTGGCAGAGAGCCTAGAATAATGGGCACAATTTCAGAATAATGAGCTGGTCATTTCGGACTGACATAAGGAAAAATGTTTTTACAGGCAGTTCCCGATTTACAAATGCTCATACTTACAAACAAGATCCCATATTAAGATTAATTTTAAAGGTCTTATATGTGCATATTTGTTTGTATGAATGGCTTTTTTATATTTTACTACATTGTGTTCTGACTTATGACATACTGAGGAGTGGAACCTCTCCATAACCCAGAGACTGCCTACACTTAACTGCCTTAGAATGTTATTTGAAGCTGAGATAAATAGGTTCTCTGGCAGGCTCAAGAGATTCAGGTTGTGGGTCAAAAAGTGAAACTGGACCCCAAGATCATATGGAATGATGGACCAAACTTGATGAACTATATTGTTTTCTCCTGTTCCACTTTCTTTTGTTTGTAAGTTAGTATGTTATGTAATGCATAGCAAGTAAAATGTTACAATGTCAGAGCTCTTTAACAATATGCATATTCAAAAAGATGCTTCCAACACAAAGGAAGTAGAAGATTGAACCATGTTTATAAAACGTCTAGGTAAGAATCAGTGACATTGTCTACTTAGAGATTGAAGTACTAGACTTTATTTGTAAATGTATTGCACATACTTGCTGGTGGGTTTGGAAAGATTCAAATAATGTTATCATTATTGCAAATCCTTGGCATAAACAGAAATTGTTAATCAGTGTATCTTACTTCAATTTATCAAAAAGGTTTCCAGAAAATTCTTTAAACGTTGATTGAAATAATTAATTTTTAATGTTCTCTGATGCCAGTCACCCTGTGGATAACAAGGCATGCAAGTGAGCTAATGCTCGTATTACACAGCAGTAGAGTATGCTGTGCACGTTACACAGTCACCAACTTGTGTGGGGCAGAAGAACCTATTTGGTCCATCATGCTCATATCATTCTCTTTAATTTCCAAAATGTTACCAATATTTAAAAAATGAGAATTACTAACCTGAATTAGTGACACTATTACATTTCTTCATTCAAAGATGTTTCAAAAGCACATCTAATGTTAAAACAATAAAAATCTGTACATAATTCAATTTTAAATGGGGTCAGGGCCCCAACCCAACCTTTAACATTTTTTTCCATGTAAGTTCAGGTCAGCCAGCAGCAGGCTTCAGCACTCTGGTCAGGAAGGGAAGAAAAGAAAGCAAAGGATTCTTGCCCATCCTTGCAATCCTGTGAACCCCATTGAAGAGGTACAAGGGTAACTTGGAGGTGACTTGGAGCTTTATGCAGTATCCTTCCATCATTCCCTGCATCTCAAACTCCAAAATCATGACACCTTGAGAAGCAACAGTATTGTTGATCTGAATTCCCAACATCAGTATCTTGAGGAGGGTGTAAAAGAGAAGTCTTTGCTTAGCTGCCATCAGCAAGAATCTCTGAGTACTCCTCTCAGAATGTATTACCCATGATATCCACATGAAATGGAAGAGAAATTCAGCCATTGCCATTCTCCCTAAAACTCTGCACATTCTTTCCTGTTTGGTAACTATCTAACTCGCTTTTGAGAGCTACAGTTGAATTTACCTGCACCACACTGTATAAAACCCATTCTTTATTCACAGCTCTGTCAACTTTAAAGAAGACCCAAAGGCAGTCATTACTAGTGAGAATAATGGACAAAAGGAGAATATGGTGGAAGATGCTGGCAATTTGGAATTGGTTCCTACTCTAACTCAGAGGAAGAAGTAGCTGTTTGGTGTGCATCTGGTGAAAAAAAAAGGTCTAATTTATTCCAAAGTGTAACATGAAATTTGAACACATGGACGGTCCAAAAAGATCATGAAACAGCGATTCTTCATTCCGCTGAAATCAAGTCAATACAAAGTGAAGGGAAATTAAGGTTAAACAAGGAAGTAATTACAGTTTTTACATGGAATATGAAGCCTGTGAATTTTATTGGATTGAGGAATCCTTTTGCTTTCTGTTCCTCCTTCCTATCTGTTCTCTATCTGCCTCAAGATACTCCTGTTTTTGCAGAGGGTCCATTTAACTGCTCCAGTCGTTGTCACTCACTGTGGCCACCTAGTGGTTGCGGTCTTGGCACAACTGTTTGAGCTCCCTTACTCAGAATCTTATCTCGCCATCACTACCTGCTGCTGGATGGAAAGAAATAACTGAATAAATTATTTAAGTAGTGAAATAACAATTAAGAATGGCAGGACAGGCAGTGATGCATCATAAAACAAAAACAGAAATTGTTGGCAAAGCTCAGCAGGTCTGGCAGCATCTATGGGAAGAAAGAAAAAATAACGTTTTGGGTCTGGTGACTCTTTATCAGAACTCAAGTGATGTGTCACGACTGCAGCATGTGGGCGTTAGAACAAAAGAACAAGAACAAAAGAGAAGTACGGCACAGGATCAGGCCCTTCGGCCCTCCAATCCTGTGCCAATCACCACGCCATGACTAAACTA
This sequence comes from Rhincodon typus, assembly GCF_021869965.1. Lineage (NCBI taxonomy): Eukaryota > Metazoa > Chordata > Chondrichthyes > Orectolobiformes > Rhincodontidae > Rhincodon > Rhincodon typus. The sequence goes on along the minus strand of NC_063332.1, from coordinate 55,546,547 downwards.
AAAAACAAACCTTCTGCCTTTATTCAGTCCTATTCCACTATTCCCTCCCTATTCATGTGACCATCCAGATGCCTCTTAAATGTTGCCACATGCCTGCTTCCACCACCTCCTCTGGCAGTGCATTCCAGGCTCCTACCACTATCTGTGTGTAAAACTTAGCTCGCACATCTCCCTTAAACTTTTGCCCTCTCACCTTGAACCTGTGCCCCCTTGTAATTGAAACTTCAACCATGGGAAAAAGCCTCTGACTATCCAACCTATCTGTGCCTCTCATAATTTTGTATCAGGTCTCCTGTCAGCCACTGTCTTTCTAGCAAAAACAATCCTAGTCTTTTTAACCTTTCCTCATAGCCAATGCCCTCGAGACCAGGCAACATCCTGGTGAGGGATAGTAGGAACTGCAGATGCTGGAAAATCTGAGATAACAATCTGATCTGATGAAGGGTCTATGCCCCAAACATCAGCCTTCCTGCTCCTATGATGCTGCTTGGCCTGCTGTGTTCATCCAGCTCTACACCTTGTTACCTCAGAACATCCTGGTGAACGTTCTCTGCACTCTCTCCAAAGCTTCCACATCCTTCTGGTAATGTAACGACCAAAACTGCACATAATACTCCAAATGAGGCCTAACAAGGGTTTTATACCGAGTGTTCCTGAATTCCAGTATGATGCAGAGCAAATATATCTGCCAGAATGTTTATAGCTTGAGCAGCTTCAGCTGAGATTTTATGAGCTGTAGGTGAACAACAGACACAATGATGCATCAGGGAAGGGGAAATGTTGCCGAGATATTTTGTACCAGGAGGTAATCACACCTCTCAGGATAAGAACTTGTGATTTAGTCAATGGTCAGAGAAAGGAGAATGTGAGTACGAGTGAAGCAGGTAAGGGGTCCAACTGTGCAGGAGCCTCAGTTTTTGCAATCCTTTTATGTGTTTAAGGTTCTGTATGCTTGCTTGAATGAAAGTGAGGACTGTGGGATGAATGAGCAAAGTGACCATTGTACAGGAAGCCATTCAATTGGTGGGGAAGGGGTGTAAAGGAATGTAGTGTTAGTTGAGGAGAGTATAGGGAAGAAGATAAGCACTGATCTGTGCGACATGAGCATGACTCTAGATAGCTATGTTGCTTACTTGGCATCAAGCTTCAGGATATCTGCTCAGTGCGGGACAGAAAGCTCAAATGACAGTCGTAGAGTCATACAGCATGGAAACAGACCCTTCGGTCCAATTTGTCCACACTAGCCAGACATCCCAATCTTACCTAGTCCCATTGGCCAGCATTTGTCACACATCTGTCCAAACCATTTCTAAATGTATACCCATCTAGATGCCTTTTAAATGTTGTAATTGTACCCACTTCCACCACTTCCACTGGCAGCTCATTCCATACATGCACCACCCTCTATGTGAAAAAGTTATCCCTCAAGTCACTTTTAAATCTTTTCCCTCTCACCTTAAACCTATAGCTTTGGACTCCCCCACCTTAGGAAAACGACCTTAGCTATTCACTCTATCCATGCCCTTCATGATTTCATAAACTTCTGTAACATCATCCCTCAGCCTCCGACTCTACATGGAAAAAAGCCCCAGTCTATTCAGCCTCACACTATAATTGAAACCCTCCAGTACTGGCATTATCCTTGTAAATCATTTCTGCGCCCTCTCAAGTTTAACAACATCCTTTCTATAGAATTGTATGCAGTTTTCCAGAAGTGGTTTTGCCAATGTCGTGTACAGCTGCAGAATGAGATCCAAACTCCTAAACTGAGTGTTCTGACCAACGAAGGCAAGCGTGCCAAATGCCTTCTTCACTACCCTGTCTACCTGTGACTCCACTTGGAAGGAAGATCTACAGAGTGATGGTGAAAGATTGTTTTTCAGACTGGAGGCCTGTGACAAGCGGTGCGTCACAAGGATCGATGCTGTGTCCATTGCTTTTCATCGTTCATATAAATGATTCGGATGTGAATATAGGGCATATGGTTAATAAGTTTGCAGAAGACACCAAAATTGGCAGTGTAGTGGACAGCAAAGAAGGTTAATACAGTGTGGAGCTGGAGGAACACAACAGGTCAGGCAGTGTCAGTGAAGCAGGAAAGTCGAAATTTCGGGTCGGGACCATTAATCAGGATGAAAGGTCCCGACCCGAAATGTCGACTTTGCTGCTCCTTTGATGTTGCCTGACCTGCTGTATTTGTCCAGCTCCACAGTGTATTGACTCTGGTTCCAACATCTGCAGTTCTTGCTATCTCCGAGTGAAGAAGGTTACCTCAGAATACAATGGGACCTTGATCAGATGGGCCGATGTGCCGAGGAGTGGTAGATGGAGGTTAATTTAGATAAATGTGAGGTGTTACATTTTGGAAAGGCAAATCAGGACAGGACTTATACTCTTAATGGTAAGGTCCTGGAGAGTGTTGCCAAAGAGACCTTGGAGTGTAGGTTCGTAGTTCCTTGAAAGTGGCATTTGAGTCGACAAGGTAGTGCAGAAGGCTTGTCTTTATTGGTCAGTGTATTGGGTACAGGAGCTGAGAGGTCATGTTGCGGCTATATAGGACATTGCTTAGGCCATTTTTTTAATATTGTGTTCAATTCTGGTCTTCCTGCTTTAGGAAAGATGTTGTTAAACTTGAAAGGATTCTGAAAAGGTTTGAAAGGATGTTGCCAGAGTCAGAGTGTTTGAGGTACAGGGAAAAGCTGAATAAGCTGGGGTTATTTTCCCTGGTATGTCGGAGGCTGAGGGGTGACCTTATAGAGGTTTATAAAAGTAACGGATAGGATGAATAGTCAAGGTCTTGTCCCCAGTGCACGGGAGTCCAAAACTAAAGGGCATAAGTTTAAGGTGAGGGGTGAAAGATTTAAAAGGGACCTCAGGGGCAAATTTTTCACACAGAGGGTAGTGCATGTATGGAATGAGCTGCCACAAGAAGTGATGGAGGCTTCTACAGTGACCACATTTAAAACGCATCTGGATGGGTACATGAATAGGAAGGTTTTAGAGAGATTTGGGCCAACTGCTGGCAAATGGGACCAGATTAACTTAGGATACCTTGTCAGCATGGACAAATTGGATCGAAGGTTCTGTTTCTGTGTGGTATATGATTGTAGTTACCATCGTCAATGTAGGTGCCAATAGCATAGGTAGGACAAGAAAAAAATTTCTGCATGGATAGTATGAGCAAATAGAGACTATATTGAGGAGCAGTACATGAGCTATCTGCTAAATTGGCAGCGGAGATGTAAGATTATTGAAACAAGTGTATAGCTCAAAGACTGGCTCTGATTCACGGGGTACTATCAGTACTAGGGATGGTCTGCAGATGAACTTTGCTCTAACAGTTAAAGTTGCCATAGTTCCAGAGCGCTACAGGATTTCTCTCTCAATTGGGGAAAGACAGCTAGTGGCGAGTTTAACCTAAGGGTTACCACACCTCCAGAAAGAGGTAAGTTTGAAAGGCAGGGTCTTCATGGTGACCTTAGCTAATGCAGGAATTAAGCCAACGCTGTTGGTATTTCTCTGCATCACATACTAGCCATCCAAGCAACTAAGATAACTATGGACAAATAAGCCTCATGTTCTGATGGATTTGAACCTAGTCTTTTAAAAGAGATTGTTAACAAGGTAGTTAATGAGTTCATGTTGATTTTTCAAAATTTGCTAGATTCTTGAAAGTTCTGTCAGACTGTAAAATATCAAATATAACACCACTATTCAAGAAAAGCAGGAGGCAGAAAACAGCAAATTATAGAACTGTGAGCTTGATGTTTACTGTAGGGAATGTGTTAGAATCATTTATGAAAAAGGTTATAGCTGGGCACTTAAAAAATATCAAGGTAATCAGTAAGAGTCAGCATTGTATTGTGATAGGGCTTTATATTTTACCAATTTATCGAAGATCTTTGAAGGAGTATTATGCATGTGGATCAGGGCGAGCCTGTATTTGTACTGCACTTGGATTTCTAAATGATTTACATAGAAACATAGTAAATAGGTGCAGGAGTAGGCCATTTGCACCTTCGAGCCTGCACCACCATTCAATATGATCATGGCTGATCATGTAATTTCAGTATGCGCCTCCCATTTTCTCTCGATACCCATTGATCCCTTTAGCTGCAAGGGCTACGCCCAGCTCCTTCTTGAATATATCAAACAAACTTGCCCCAACATATTTCTACCAACATGGTAGAGAATTTCATAGGTTCACAACTTTCTGAGTGAAGAAATTCTTCCTCATCCCTTATTCGTAGACTGTGGCCCCTAGTCCTAAACTTCCCCCAACATCGGGAATATTCTTTCTGCATCTAGCCTATCCAGTCTTATCAGGATTTTATGTTTCAATGAGACCCCTCCCCCGCCCCAATTCTTCTAAATTCCAGTGAGTACAAGCCCAGTCGATCCAGTCTTTCTTCATATGTCGGTGCTGCCATCCCAGGAATCAGTCTGGTGAATATTTGCTAGACTCTCTCAATAACAAGAATGTCCTTTCTCAGACTAGGAGACTAAAACTGCACATAATGGTCAAGGTGTGGCCTCACCAAGGCCCTGTCTAAACGCAGCAAGACATCCCTACTCCTATACTCAACATTGTCCTCTATTTGACAAGATGCAATAATAGATTATTGCGAAAAATTGAAACCATGGAGGAGGTTGTAATGTATTAATATGGATAGAATATTGTCTGTCTTGTGCGGGTTCTTGTGGTGCAGTGATTATGTCCCTATCTCTGAGCAAGGAGACATGAGTTCAAGTCCCACCTGCTCCAGCGTCCAGTGTCTTATAACATCTCTGAACAGGCTGATTAGAAAATATATTGTTTGGTAGAAAATAGATAATGTGTATAAATGGTTCTTTGTTGGATTAGCAGGATGTGATGAGTGGAATCCTGCTGGAGGCTATGTTGTGATCTCAGCTTTTCCAATTTATCTCACTGAATTAGATGAAGGAAGCAAAGGCCTGGAAGCTAAATTTACATGTGACACAAAGGATGCAGGAAATGATGTTGTGAAGAGACATAAGGAGGGTGCCGAAAAATATCGATAGGTTGAATCAGTGGTAAGAAAAAACCTGATAGATGGAATATAAAGTAGGAAAAAGATAAAGTTATTCACTTTGACAGGAAGAATGAAAAAGTAGTTTCACTTAAATGGAGAATGTCTTCAGAATTCCAAGATACAGGGAGATCCAGGCAGTGTCAACCATAAGTCAGGAGAATGTAGTAGGAAGATGCAGCAAATAAATAAAACAAATGGAATGCCATCCTTATCATGAGAGGAATGGAACATAAATAAAGGATGTTATACAGAGCATCTCAAATATGGTATAACAAGGTGCAGAGCTGGATGAACACAGCAGGCCAAGCAGCATCAGAGGAGCAGGAGGCTGACGTTTTGGGCCTAGACCCTTCTTCAGAAATGGGGGAGGGGAAGGGGGTTCTGAAATAAATAGGGAGAGAGGGGGAGGCGGAAAAAGGATGGATAGAGGAGAAGATAGGTGGAGAAGAGACAGACCGGTCAAAGAGGCGGGGATGGAGTCAGTAAAGGTGAGTATAGGTGGGGAGGTAGGGAGGAGATAGGTCAGTCCAGGGAGGACGGACAGGTCAAGGGGGCGGGATGAGGTTAGTAGGTAGGAGATAGGGATGGGACTTGAGGTGGGAGGAGGGGATAGGTGGGAGGAAGAACAGGTTAGGGAGGCGGGGACGAGCTGGGCTGGTTTTGGGATGCGGTAGGGGGAGGGGAGATTTTGAAGCTTGTGAAGTCCACATTGATACCATTGGGCTGCAGGGTTCCCAAGCGGAATATGAGTTGCTGTTCCTGCAACCTTCGGGTGGCATCGTTGTGGCACTGCAGGAGACCACATCACCCATCTCAAATATGGTATGCAGTTTTGATGTTCTTATTCAAGGAAGGTTATAAATGCATTGGAGGCGGAATAAAAAGCTTGTATAAACAAAGGCTAAACAGGGCTTGTTTCCATTGACTTTAGGAAGTGAATTGTAACTTGATTGAAGTCTATAAGATCATAGATGGTCTTGACAAGCTAGACATGGAAATTATGTTTCACCCAGAACTAGGAGGAGCCATTTAAAAAGTTAGGGGTTCCCCTTTTGGGGCAAAGATGATAATTATTTTCTCTTGGAGACATGTGAAACGTTTGAACTCTGCCTCAGAAGGTAGTGTAGGGGGTCATTTAATATTTTTATCTTGGGATAGATAGATTCTTGTTAGGCAAGTGAATCAAATACAAGGGGTAAATAGGAATGTGAAATTCAAATACAAACAGATCAGCTATGATCCTATTGAATGGTGGGGCAGGATCGAGGAACCAAATGGCCTACTTCTGCTCCTAATTTGAATATTCGTAACTTATCCTGCTGCCTTCAGTAACCTATTTACATATACACCTGCTTCCCTCTGTTCCTGTATTCATTTTAGAGAAATACCCTTTATTGTACATTTTCTCTTCTGGTTCTTCTGACAGAAATCAATCAGCTAAATATTTTGCATTATTTTTATTTAGTTTCACAGCAATCCTTTTTCACATTTAATGGAAATTATGTCATAAATTCCAATTATCGATGAACATAGGGGAAGTGTTATTGATTGTGTATTTCCCAACAGTTTAAAATTTAATTAAACAAAACTACTTATCCCATCAACTAGATTAGGTTTTTTTTTGCATATGCCCCTCAAAACTCTATAATTTGTAAATCTCTTGTCTTCAATCATGTTATTACCTCTTTTTTTCCCAGTTTAGTATTAGATCATCAGCAAAACATCTATTCTGCATTGTTGACATTCTTCCCGGGTCATTGAAGCTGTGGGTAACTGGGACAGTAGCAATTCATCTTACACGTTGTTATCTAACTGTTTGACAACTGCATGTCAACAAAATGAGCAGGAATCCCAGTAGATGACAAGTACGGCTCTGTCCTTGAGACGTGGCTTTTCTGAGGGAACGAAGTGAGTAAATCTGCTGGCTGCTTCAATATCAAATCACAAACATCAGATCACAGAATTGAGAAAGCATTCAATGACAGTTCAATGAAAATAAAGATTTATAATTTGTAATTTTATAACAGCAATCATTTAACATGTGGCATTTATTTCCTTATTGGGATCTAGAGGTTGTTGCTAGTCAAAAGGTTTATACACACAGCAATCTAAGGAGAATGGATAGCGATGCTGAAAGTGTGTATAGTGCTCATGCTTCTCAAACCTCATTGAAAACTATGCTGTAGCTTAAGAAATAAAGATTGGCAAACAAGCAGTGAATCAGATGATCAGCAAATAAGCTGGGAGATAATGATGTTTAGTGGGACATTCTGTCATATATTGGCATACAAAGCATTGCATTTGAAACAAATGAACCAACCTTTGATGGGGAGGTACAGGGAGAAAGCCAAGAGCAAAGGCCAACAGCATCAATTGCGGAATTTATTGTGTGAATGCTCTTTCAGAAACCCCAAGATTTGGATTTTCGTAGAAACGTAGAATCTAGGAGCAGGAGTAGACAATTTGGTCCTTCGAACCTGCTCTGCCATTCATTATGATCATGGTTTATTCTTTATCTCAATGCCGTATTCCTGCTTTCTCCCTACACTCCTTGATATGCTGAAAATCTAAACGCTTATCTACCTCTTTCTTGAATGTATTCAGTGACTTGGCCTCCACAACCTGCTGCGGTAAAGAATTCCATAGGTTCACTACCCTTCAAGTGAAGCAATTTTCCCTCATTTCAGCCCTTAATGGTCACATAAGGAAATCTGGAGACAACAGTAATCCTGCTGTTGCAATCCCACTTCAGTCTCAAACCTGCCAGCAATAATGGGACATGGGCCCAGCTCTAATTGGCTGAGGTGGAAGTGGGCTGAGTCTAAAGATGGCAGGTTAAAAGTCCTACTTTTGTTCCAAAAACAACTTGACCCAATGCTTCCAAGGCAATCAACAGGGAATGTATACATGATTGAAATTTCTGACCAATTTAAACCTCCCTCTCACTGATCCCTGACATCCTGTCATCCTCACCCCCGACAGTGAAGGCACAGTAATATCGTTTCAAATGAAGACATTGTGTGACTTGAAGGGCAATTGCAAGCTGTGGCATTTTCATGCCCCTGTTGTTCTTGTCTTTCTAGTAGTAGAGGTCATGGGTTTGGAAATTGCTATTGAAGGAATGCCTTTTTGAAGAAGGCCAAGTAAGTTTATCTAGTATTCTTGCCAATATTATCATTATCTCTAAAACAGGCTAAGCATTATTTATGTCATTGTGAGACCTAGCTGTGCTCAAAGTGGTCAATGCATTTACCCAGATCAAGCTCATCACCTTACTGTTTCTCTGGCTAACATAATAACCAGTTCTGCCATATTTTGCAAGAGAAGAAACATTTTTGATAGATTTCAACAGTGATATACAGAAATATGAATGATACGATAATGGCCTCTGAATAAAAGCCAGACAAAAGACTGTTTTCTGCTTACAAACAATGCCAGTGAATTTTTAATGAAATAAATTCTGACAGAGTTAATCAGGTTCCCATTGTGCCTGAGTTGCAGCTCTAATTGAACAATCTCACCTAATCTGCTGTAAAACAGTCAACAATTGGCAAGTGTTCATCCAGCTCTACACCTTGTTATATCAACAAATGGCAAGTTTTTTTTAATTCAGCCAAGCAAAAATATGGAGTTTGGCTGCAAAGCTCTATTCAGATGAAACACAATTTAATAGGAGCTTCAAAATTCTACTTGTCACATGGCCCACTCCTGCCCCAGCATCTGTCCAATGTGCCAGTCAGAAAATTGCGTGAGTGAAAACTAATCATTATGAACAGCTCAACTGCATGCTGTCATCGCATGGTTCATCGCTCTTTGCTACTGCATCATTAATAAGAAGGAAAGTGTAGACTCTTCTGAGAATTAAGAGTCTAAATAAATTATGTAAGAAATTTTAACGCTTACTGTTACCATTCGGTCCCTTGATCCAGCAGTATTAATTGCAAAAGCCAATCATGAGCTCTCGGCATTCAGATCATTGACATTTTCCTGCATTAAAAGTCCTGTTAACATTAGACATCCTCAGCCTTGGATTGTTCAGAATTTAAATTGTTCATCCAATTTCACATCAAATGTTTGTTGGCGCCACAGTCCCGTAAGCTGCTGGACAAGTACAACATAGACCACAGGCCAAAAGTGATGAAAGTGCTAAAGAAAATTAAATCATCTCGTTTCTTCCTCTTCTTCTGGGGCTGTACAGACTTATTTTGATTCCCTAGAACCAGACAGCACTGAGATTGGCTCCTGCATGACCCATGCAGTGTTCTTCAATGACATTCACTCTCATAGAAACTTAGAAAAATAAAAAATAAAGCAGCTAGGCCATTCAGCCCTTTAAGTCTGCTTTGCATTCAACATGATCATGGCTGATCATTCAATTCAGTATTCTCTTCCTGCTTTCTCCCCATACTTCTATACCTTAATTAAATTTCCTTAATTAAACAATTTCCCAATGACAGACAATAAACTAACTGGTCTATAGTTTCCTATTTACTGCCTCTCTCCTCCTTTGAATAAGTGTGTCAGATTAACATTTTTAATACACTGGAAACTGTCCATTTTTCAGAGAATTTTGGAATATTTCAACAAAAGAATCCACTGGCACTGCTCTCACATCCTTTAAGACCCTAGGATGTAGGCCATCAAGCTCTGGGGATCTACCTGCATTTAGCCCAGTTAGTTTGTTTTGTAGTTTTTTTCTTCCTTAGTCATGGCAACTGTCTTAAGTTCCTCCTTTTCTATAATCTCTGCACTACCTGTAACCATTGGAATGGTTTCAGTGTCCTTCATTGCGAAAACTGAGGCAAAATAATAATATATTATTTCTGCCATGTGTGTTCCCTATTAAATCCCCAGTCCCACCTTCTAAGAAACCAGCTTTCACTTTAGCAACTCTCTTCCTTTTTTATATATTTATGGAAACGTTTACTGTCTGTTTTCATATTTTGCACTAGTTTTTTCATAAGTAACCTCTTGTCTCTCTATGACTTTTTTAGTGACATTGTTGCTGTTTAACTTTCCCAATCCTCCAGCTTGCCACTGGCCTTTGCAATGTTGTGTTCCTCAATTTTTGTTTTTATGTTTCTTTAACTTCCTTGCTTGGTTGTGGATATTTTTCCCTCTCATACAATGTTTCTTCCTCCCTGGAATATATTTTAAATGGGAGAAATTAAATATTTCCTTAAATATCTGCCAGTGTTCATCATATATCCTACCTTTTAGTCTTTCTGCCCACTCCATTTGTGCCAAACCTGTTTGCATGGTTATTTAATTACTTTTGTTAGCACTGGAACTCTAGTGCAGGACTCAAGTTTCTCATCCTCAAACTGAATTTGAAACTCCAGCATATTTTAACCACTCTTGTCCAGAGGATCCTTTGTTTAATTACTTATTAATCAATCCCATCTCATTACACTATACTAAATCCAAAATAGTCTGCTCCCTGATTGGTTCCCCAACAAGTAGCAATCACCAATGCATTCTATTAACTTTCTCTCAAGGCTACTCTTGCCAATGTGATTAATCCAGTCTATATGCATTTCAAATCACCCATGATTATTGTCATACCTTTCTTAGAAGCCCTCAATATTTCTTAGTTTTTAATGTGTTCAACTAGGGAATATGGGGGCCAATAGATTACTCCAACTAAGGACTCCTTTCCTTTGCTATATCTTATTTCTCCCCAGACTTATTTAATTCTGTAGAGAGAAAAGCAGAGTTAACATTTTGAGTTCAGTGATCCTTCATCAGATCTGAAACATCAACTCTGTTTTTCTCTTGAGTTGCTGCCAGACCTATTGAGTTTCTCTAATACTTTCTCTATTTGTATCAGATTTCCAGAATCCACATTTCTTTGTTTTATTTTTATTCTATGTCTTTACTAACAAAATTACACCTGTCCTTCAGAAACAGAGTAATCACACCTTCCTGTACCTGACAATTGACCACATTTGAGATACTATGTCTAAGAGTGTGACTACCTCCTGAAACACAGCGTCCAGGTAAATCTCCCCCTCCCTGATGCATCACGGTGTCCAAAGGTTCTGCGAGTGATCAACTCCTACTGTTATCATGAACCATAAGGGGGCCTATCAGCTTCAACATTTTGCAGCTAAAACACATTGCCTGGACCAGGATTAATATTTATTTGATCAGATTTCATTTTGTTTTTAACTTATTACTGATCTTTAGTTCTCCATGTGTAGATATTTTCCTGAATCAGAGATAGTAGGAACTGCAGATGCTGGTGAATCCGAGACAACAAGGTGCAGGGCTCGATGAACACAGCACGCCAAGCAGCATCATAGGAGCAGAGAGGCTGACGTTTCCGGCCTAGACCCTTCATCAGAAAAGGAGGAGGGGAAGGGGACTCTGAAATAAATAGGGAGAGAGTGGGAGGCGGATAGAAGATGGATAGAGGAGAGGATAGGTGGAGAGGAAACAAACAGGTCGAACAGGCGGGGATGGGACCAGTAAAGGTGAGTGTAGGTGGGGACCACAGTCCCCTCCAGCTCCACCACACCCGGCACTTTTCCCTGCAACCGCAGGAAGTGCTACACCTGCCCCCATACCTCCTCCCTCACCCCCATCCCAGGCCCCAAGAAGACTTTCCACATCAAGCAGATGTTCACCTGCACATCTGCCAATGTGGTATACTGCATCCGCTGTACCCGGTGTGGCTTCCTCTACATCGGGGAAACCAAGCGGAGGCTCGGGGACCGCTTTGCAGAACACCTACGCTCGGTTCGCAATAAATAACTGCACCTCCCAGTCGCGAACCATTTCAATTCCCCCTCCCATTCCTCAGACAACATGTCCATCCTGGGCCTCCTGCAGTGCCACAACAATGCCACCTGAAGGTTGCAGGAGCAGCAACTCATATTCCGCTTGGGAACCCTGCAGCCCAATGGTATCAACGTGGATTTCACAAGTTTCAAAATCTCCCCTCCCCCTACCGCATCCCAAAACCAGTCCAGCTCGTCCCTGCCTCCCTAACCTGTTCTTCCTCCCACCTATCCCCTCCTCCCACCTCAAGCCGCACCTCCATCTCCTACCGACTAACCTCATCCCGCCCCCTTGACTTGTCCATCCTCCCTGGACTGACCTATCCCCTCCCTAACTCCCCACCTACACTCACCTTTACTGGCCCCATCCCCGCCTCTTCAACCTGTTTGTTTCCTCTCCACCTATCCTCTCCTCTATAGATATTTTCTTATTTGGCTTTAAATCTGAAAATAAGACTGAACAGGTGGAAGAGAGAAATACTCACTGTCCAATCACCTAGCAAAGAAGTCAGACTAGTGTTTTCATGTAATGTTCCAGGTCTTGTTTATCTCCCAGCTCTCAGGCCTTCATCTGCTCCAGGCCCATTGATCGGTGGAAGTAACTCCCACTTTCACGAAACTCTCAATTTCCACTCTGTGCGGCTTGCACTCTTAGTCTCATCATAATCTTCCTAAAGAAGATGGTTTCAGCAATTGCCATTTCAGACATCATTGTTTCCAATTTGCTATTCGCCACAATTTTACTAACAAATGTTTTCAGTATTTTACTGCATCAAACTATTTTGTTTATATCTGTCACAAAGGTATCCTCCAGCTAATGGAGAAGCTGAGAAGAGGTTTCCACAACCAAAGGGCCGACTGAGAAACAAGGCTTTTCACCTGGCTCTATAAAGCCACGTGGGGAGGCGGTGGCCCAGTGTTACTATCGCTGGACTGTTAATCCAGAGACCCAGATAATGTTCTGGGGACCTGGGTTCACATCCTGCCATGGATTTATTTATTGAATTATCTGGAATTAGGAATCTAATGATGACCGTGAATCCATGTTGATTATTGGAAAAACCCATCTGGTTCACTAATGTCCTTCAGAGAAGGAATCCTTACCTGGTCTGGTCTACATGTCATTCCAGACCCACAGCAATGTGGTTGACTCTCAACTGCCCTGTGGGCAATTAGGGATGGGCAATAAATGCCACCTAATCAGCAACGCCCTCATCCCATGAATGAATAAAGAATAAAGAAAAACATCTTTGCTAAACAGTCCAACCCAGGCAAATTCCTGATGGGTTGAAGGCTAGGATACCAATCCCTTTCTTTACTCACACAGTGTTACCAAGCATTGCCTCAGGTAAATATGAATGAGTTAAACATTGTGAGGAATGGTCTTTAAGTGCTGTAAACTGCAGTGCTATGGGCCATGCAGGAAAGTGGGATAAGCAGGTACATCTGGGTTGACATGGACAAGATGGGCCAAACACCTCCTTCTGTGTTGTCTGTGATCCTATGTTTCAATAGTTATTGACCAGGACAAGATTATACATTTAATCAACACCACAAAAGCTGGAAAGATTGTGTGGATCAGGACAAACAATGAACTAGCATTATCACAGAAAAGAAATAGAAGCTGAAATCTCTTTTTCAAACAGAGTACAGTAATCAGCAGATGAAACAGGAGTGGACTGATATTAATGAACAGCAAATCATTGGTAAGACTGACTCCCTGGAGAAGGATGCAAGTAAAGAACACTAACGCCTCTGTTTCTCAGAGATAATATGTGTTGGTTTCTCCTATCTACATAATCTTGTCTGAAGTTCTTTTTGAGATTCTTTGGGATCTGAATTCTCCAAACCCATTCTTGTACTCTGAGCGTTGATTTTTCATCACTGTCACTGTTTGTAAAATGTACGTGGATGTGTACAACATGTACAGAGACAAACACTTGGTGGGGCGATGTTAAATCAAAGGTTAACTTTTGAGCATGTACGTAGGAAGTAACGTCATGATGAGATTATGTTCGGGAGAAACTGAAGAATGAACACCAAACTTCGATCTAATGCTTGGCTAGAACACATATAGGTTTAAGATAAAGTAAATTATTTTGAAAATTTATCAGAGCCTCATCTCATGGAAAAGTGTATCTTAAACATTCTCTAAGGCACATATAACAGCAACAAAAACAATGGAGAAGGTGTGGACTGAAAGGGAGACCCTTATGCATTTTGTTCTCTTTTTTCACATTGTCATTAGTCATTGGTTTGGATTAAAAATGAGAAGCAAACTAGCTCGCAACAGCAAAAAGCACGCTGACCATCTTTCACTCACTCACCAGTTATCACTGACTTCTTGGACACAACTCGTGGGGTAATCAAATTGAAAGTATCAGGAATGTACAATTTTTCCAACATACAATTAATTAACAAGCAAAGTGTGTTTCTTAAAATAAATTTTCATTTATCCAATTATTTTGTCTCATTTTATACTGCTCTTACTTATTAAAGGTCAAAGCAACATAGAGCTGAAGATTGTAACCTGCAAACCGTGAGGAGATTCCCAAGAAGAAGTCACTATTAAATTGATGGAGGCAAAGTATGCGAAGGTATGGTGCCTTCAGTGATTGAATATGGGTTCATGATATAAAGTACATTATGCATATGTACTACTTATTATTTTCACAACACAATACATTAATTTGTCTGCACGCACTTCTAGAGAAAAGTCACCTTTTGTGTAGTGTGTCATAACATTTATGTAGATATGTGGGCTCCACTTAAGATTTGGTACTTGGACCATGATTTAGATCACTGAAGAAATAAGGTATTTAAATTAAATTTTCTCTTCACCTCATGAAAAGGTACTGAAAGTCAGAAGTGGTTGCAACTGTACAGTGTCAATGGTAGGGGTCAAAGGTGGGCCATCCCAAACTCTCATCAGTGATAAACACCTCTGGATTTTTGGTCCTGGCAGAAGCATCTCTCATGAATGTGTTACTGCTAACATGATGACTATGGCAAGACTTCAAAGACTTGCTTTCTGTTGTGGAGCAGTTACAGGCAGCAATGCTCCATATTAATAGTGTTCAGTTGGCATGATGAGGTATCTGTTGTGCGTTCTGCTTTGTCTACACAGGAACAGCCATTTGGCACAGGTATTAGTAATAATTCAGTCTCAATAAATAGCCTTGCAGAAGTAACATCAGACACTGTCATGGAAATCAGTTAATGCCTATCAGAAGAAACCTTTTGTCTTGATGCAGATGAATCGGAGTCAATTGCAGAAACAGGAAGTGAACTACAAGGTTTTTATGTGGCTCAGGATTAAAGCAGTGAAATGGTTGAAGAAACAACATCATAAAATTCATGGTCCACTAAAGGAAAATATTATTGAGAAACACATAATTTACAATACAGTATAATAATTGTCTCTGCTCAGAATGGAGATAATAATGAATGGAAAGTACTCACTACAACAACAATAATTTCATTTATCTAACATTTTTATTGCAATAACATAATTGAAGCCACTTTACATCATCATTATAAAATAAAATGAGATATGAAAATAAGGAGCAATTGGGTATGTTGACCAAAAGCGTGGTCCATGAGAGTGATTTTAAAATAAATCTTAAAGAACAAAAGACCAGTACAGAGGGAGAGAATCTTATGGAGGATATTTCAGAACTAAGGCCCACATAGCTAGAGGCAATGACCACTAATGGGGCAGAGTATCCATTCTAATGCTGTAGCTTTATCAAAATGTGGAATTTCAGGAAGTTGTATGCCTATACAAAAGACTTGGAGCTGGTTGCTGAATCATTCTTCACGGAACATTCCCATAAGGTTTTATTTTTAGCTTAAAGAAATTCTAAAATCTAATGGTTAAGTGAGCTAAAGAGACAGAAATAAACAATTGGGAATATTGAGTTGAATGGAGATAAGAGACACTGATGTGATTTTTCATTTTAATTCAGCTGATTTATCTGTTACTTAAAGGAAAAAGACAAGAGGATTCTTTGAAGCTGGTCTTAGTTCGTCAAGTTCTGTGATCTTCCAACATCAGTCACCAAATTCCCAAATCATCTAATATCCAAGTTGAGAGGAAAACTAGGGTAATTAAAAGACAAACAGAGAAAAGCTTTCATGAAGAGAAATCAGAGTTAAAGTTTTGAATCCGCTGACCCTTCCTCACCGGCCTCGAAAAGTTAACTCTGATTTTCTCTTCACAGATGCTGCCAGACCTGCTGAGCTTTCCCAGCAATTTCTGTTTTTGTTTCTGATTTATACGGTTCTTTCAGTTTTTAATATATTAGCTTTGTTTTTAAGAAAGCCTTAAAAGAATTAAAGTTTCTTTAATCGGACAATTACCGTTGATTTTGTTAAAAACCAATACAAAATTAGTCTGGAATGCATTCACTAATTTTTAAAGGGCACCCCTGATATGGTTAAACCTTTGTTGTAAAAAATGTCAAGTTATGAAGATTCACTTCCATCGTAATCAATTTGCAGTTAACAACATCACAAACGTATTCACAAATAGACTGTAGCCCACTCCTGCATTCTTGAATTCTTATTGTACCTAATGGGTGAAGTAATATAGAGGCCTGAATGTGGTTAGCTATGGCATATTATGTGGTAGAACCATGTGAGAAGATCAGTGAGGACTATCGCAAAGTCAGGAGCAACTGGCTACATCGTTTAACACTGTTCTGGTTCCCAGGCAAGACTCTTGCTAGGGAGCAGCAAATTGCCTATTGAGGGGATTATTAATTGTTGACTACTTTAGTAATTTTACATCTCACCTCATTAATATGCAGTCTCCTACCCTACCACCTAACACTGTATCTCAATGGTGGCCAGTCAGGGGAGTGGAACAAACACAGTTGGGGATATGTGCAGACATCAGTCGGGGGTTTGGGCGCTTCTCATCTGGGACTGTCTGGTTAGGTCATACAGTCATAGAGTTTTTACAGCACAAGAAGAAGCCATTTAGCCCACTGTGTCTATGCTGGTCATCAAACTTCCACCTATTCTAACCCCATTTGCCAGCATCTGGCCTGTAGCCTTGTATGCTATTTTCTATAAAGTGTTCATGTACATAGTGTGTAAATGTCTCGAAGGCTCCCGTCTTTAACAGACTTTCAGGCAGTGAGATTACCTACAGCCCTACAGTTGAAAAAGTCTTGACTCAAGTCTTCTCTAAAACTCTTGTCTCATACCTTAACACTGTGCCCCTTTGGTTAGTGGGGGCAGAGAATCTTCTCCCTATCTATCCTGTACATGCCCCTCAGATCTTTGTAAACTTCAATCAGATGCCTCTTACAATCCTCTGCTCTAAGGAAAACAACCCCAGAGCCTATCTAGGCTCTCCATAGGTGAATCACACCAACCTAGGCAACATCCTGGAGAAACTCTTCTGTACCCCATCTGTGCAATCCCATCCTTCCTATGGTGTGGCAACCAGAACTGCAAACAGTACTTCAGCTGTGGCCTAACTAAAGTTTTATACAATTCCATCATAAACTCCTTGTTCTTGTGTTCCATGCTTCAACTAATAGAGCCAAAGATCCCATTAATGTTCTTAGCCACATTATCCAGCTATCCCTCTGCCTTCATGAATTTATGGACATGCACACCAATGTCCCTCTGATCCTCTGTACTTTTTAAAGTACTTTAATTTTTAATATTCATTCATGGAACATGTGGACATGGGACATGGGATTTGGGAAATGTTTGTTCCTGAGTGGGCCAGCATTTATTGCTCATCTGTGATTACACTCGAGAAGGTGGTGGTGAGCTGCTCCTTGAACCATTGCAGTCCACATGCTGTAGGTGGCTCTCAATGCCCTTAAGGAGGGAATTCTAGGATTCTGACCCAGCAACCCATATGGCGAGATGCGAAGTCTCTGATTTTCACAGGAAAGGTTGCCAGGAAGATGTGGTGCATGTTCAGTGCATGTAGAGGTGGAGGCTGGAAGCCACTAGCCGAAACATGTTCACTGTTGCCTTTCATTGTGCTGGAAATCAAAAGTACACAATCGGAAAAGTAATGGCTGGGACCATACGGGGCTGTGAGTGAGGGGGCTGCAGGACCCACTGATGTCAGGCCCTGTAGAGGGCAGCAACAGGACACACTGATTTATGCATGACAAGAAGGCACAACAACATTCTTCTTCCTCAGGCGGCTCAGGAAATTTGACATTTCCATCAGGTCCCTCACCAACTTCTACAGATGCACCATTGAAAGCATACTGTCCGGGTGCATAACGGCCTGGTATGGCAACTGCTCTGCCCAGGACCGTAAGAAACTACAGAATGTAGTGTGCACAGCCCAGACCATCATTGAAGCCAACCTTCCATCCATGGACACCACTTACACAGCTTGCTGCTGTGGAAAGGTGGCCAATATCAAAGACCCATCACACCCTGCTAATGACCTCCTCCAACCTCTTCCATCAGACAGAATATACAGAAACCTGAATGCACACACAAGCTGGTTCAGGAACAGCTTCTTTCTGGCCATTGTCAGACTGTTGAATGGAATTTAGCCTGAATAACGTAACCTGCAATGTAACCTATAAGCCTCTAAGTCTTTTTGGGCCTTTGCTTGTTGTAATCTGCCTGTACCGCTCACAATAAAAGCTTTACACTGTATTTCGGTGCACATGACAATAAAAACAATCAATCAATCAATCCATCAATTTGATTCCTCACTGAGTGGCAGTAAGTAGTACCTGTTTCTCTGGTTCCCTTTCCTTGTCATAGTAAGGTTTTAGCATATTCACATGCAATACCTGATAAAGTTTTCTCCTATCTGGCATCTTTACCAGATAATTCACTTAACTCAACTTCTTCTCAATCTGATAGCGACCATTAAACCTTGCTTTGAATGGATGTATTACCACTGATAACAGCATCAATACTTTACCCCACGGGCAAACGTACAAATTTTTTGATTTCTTGTCTGTTTCTTGCATCATTAGATGCTGTGCCACCTTCAAATGTTGTCTAGCGAATTCACCTACTCTGTTTAACCTTTCTCTCACCTCAGATACATAATCCAACTGTGAGATCTCTGAGTTCAGAACTATCAGCTTTTCCTTAATTAATTTTAAAGGCCCTCTTACTTTGTGTCCAAATATCAATTCAAATGAAGTAAACTGAGTAGATGCTATTGGAAATGCTCCAAATGAAAACAATATAAATGGAATACCTTTACCCCAATCATTTGGGTAATCCTGGCAATAAGCCCTCAGCATTGTCTTTAGGGTCTGATGCCATCTTTCCAATGCTCCCTGGGATTCAGGACAGTACACACTTGATTTAAAGCGTTCAATGCCTAAACTATCCATGACCTCCATTCATAATTTGTCAGTAAAATTGGGCCCTTGATTTGATTGAATCTCCCTGGGTAGCCCGTAGTGGGTAAAGCTGGGAAGCAACTTCTCCGCAACATTTTTTGCCTTGTCATTCCATAATGGAATTGCCTTTGGAAATCTGGTAGACACATCCATTATTAGCAAATACTGGTTTCCACTTTTGTTTAGGGAGGGGACCTACACAATCAATCATAACCTGCATGAAATGTTCTTCAAATGCGGCAATTGGCATCAAAGGCACTGGTTTTATTACTGCCTGTGGTTTTTCTACCATCTGACATGTATGGCAGGTACGGCAAAATTCAACCACATCCTTATGTAATCCAAGCCAATAGAAATGCTTCTGTATCTTAGCCTGAGTCTTCCTGACTCCTAGATGATATCCTACAGGTAATTTATGTGCTACCAGTAATACTTCTTGTCTGCATGCTACCAGCAACACAATCTGTTGAACTTCCGCCTATTCCTTCCCTGCACTAACCTGCCAAGGTCTCCATTTCTGCCTTAGGATTTTACCCCTAAGATAATAACATTTGGGAACACATTCTCATTCCTTTTCCAAGTAAACTTTATGACATAAATCTTTTATTGTCTTATCTTTTTGTTGTAACTCCATTAGTTGTTCCAAGAACAAACTGTATTACTGGAATAGACATTCTTTCAATCACTCCCATTGTGACTTCCCATCTTGATTGGACTTTCTAACCTTATCTTACACAGGGGAATGCTAAATCTCTCTCTATTTATTCCACAGATTATCACTTTCTCGGGTAACATTTCAGAAGGAGTGAAAATACTTTCATCTCTTACTATAACAGACTGACCAGCTCCCGTATCTCTCAATACTTTAACTTCTTTACCTTCTCTCCCTGTTCTTCCTGAGTAAACCATACTCAAAGAGGTGAAGTCTTTGAAGAGATCGAGCACTCTCCTACTATCCAGCCCATGACTCGGCTGTGCACTCTTCTGCAGCTCTTCAACTTCTCTTGGGATTTCCTTCACTACTTCAACCAATCCCACTGGTTTAACTTCTTTTACCACATCCTTTTTCCCAGTGCCTCTTTTAATCCACCACCACTGTGACTTTGTGTGGCCCCCTCTATTACAGTGGAAATACCTGAGGCCTATCGCCTCTTTTTTATCCTATTGAGTCCCTTTTTTCACACGTGGTAAGCTGTTCTCAGAGTGATCTACTTTTTGTTTTTCATTGAAGGATCTCCCTTTTTCCCCAATTTCTATCCCTCACAGAATGAAATTGCTGCCGGAAGCTAGATTTCGATTTATGCACTAATGCATATTCATCCGCCATCTCTGCGGCTCTTCTTACTTTGGTAACTTTCTGTTCCTCAATATGAGTTCTCATCATCTCTGGAAGTGAGTTTTGAACTCTTCCAGCAGAATAATCTCTGAGATTCTCATATGTCTTTTCTATCTTAAATGCTCTCACTCTTTTATCGAAGTTGCTGTGTTTAATTCTTTCAGACTCAATATAAGTATGATCTGGTTCCTTCCTTATATTTCTGAACCATTGTCTCTCTGCTACTGGTGCCAATTCTTAGGCACTCAAAATAGCCTGTTTTAATACAACATAGAACAATACAGCACAGTACAGGCCTTTTGGCCCATGATGTTGTGCCGAACTATTATCCTACTAAGATCAAACTACCCCGTATTCCCTACATTTTACTATCCTCCATGTGCTTATCCAAGAGTCACTTAAAAGTTTCTAAAGTATCTGACTCCACTACCACTGCTGGCAGCACATTCCACACGCCCACCACTCTCTGTGTGAAGAACCTACCTCTGACATCTCCCCTATACCTTCCTCCAATCGCCTTAAAATTATGCCCCCTGTTAATATTCATTACTGCCCTGGGAAAAAGTTTCTGACTATTCACTCTGTGTATGCCTCTCATCATCTGGTACACCTCGATCAAGTCACCTCTCAACCTTCTTCGCTCCAATGAAAAAAGCCTTAGCTCCCTCAATCTTTCCTCATAAGACCTGCCCTCCGTCCAAGCAGCATCCTGATAAATCTCCTCTGCACCCTCTCTAAAGCTTCCACATCTTTCCTATAATGAGGTGACCAGAACAATATTCCAAGATAGTAGGAACTGCAGATGCTGGACAATCTGAGATAACAAGGTGTAGAGCTGGATGAATACATGAGGCCAAGCAGCATCAGAGGAGCAGGAAGGCTGACGTTTCGGGCCTAGACCATTCTTCTGAAGAAGGGTCTAGGCCCGAAACATTAGCCTTCCTGCTCCTCTGATGCTGCTTCGCCTGCTGTGTTCATCCAGCTCTACAACATATTCCAAGTGTGGTCTAACCAGAGTTTTATAGAGCTGCAACATAACCTCACCGCTCTTAAACTCAATTCCCTTGCCAATGAAAGCCAATACTTCACTTCTTCATATTCTCTTGATACCTCATCTGACAGCTTTGCAAACACTTCACCAATCCTGCCTACCAACTTGGTCTGAAACAACATTACCCACATACCCTCTTGTCAGTTCATCTGTTTATCCAATTTCTCAAAGGAAGTGAAAAGTCTTCCACATCTTCTTCATCAAAGTTTAGTAATGTTTGGGCATATTTGTATATATCCCAACCAGGCTGTTGGCTACAATGGGTTTGCTCATCATCACATCAATCTTATACATTTACCTCTGTCACTTGAAGTCTTTTTGTTTCAAGTTCCAACTTCAACATTTTCAACTCAAAAGATTTTTCCCTTTCTTCACTCTCAGCTAGGAATCTTCTTTCCCTTTCTTTCTCTTCTGCTTTTAACTGTAATTCAAACTCTCTTTCCTTCTTTTCATTCTCTAACTCCAGTTATTTCATTTGCAATTTGTTTTATTCTAAATCCATTGCACTTGACTGTTTCCCTGATATATCTAAATGCTTAGCTAACTCTGTTACATTTTCAGCTCTCCTCTTATCCCTAGTTAAACCCAAGTTTAACCTGTTTGGTCAGAATAAAAGTATATCCTTGCTCTGTCCCTCTAAACTTTCTTGGCAAATTTGGGAAGCATCCTCAAACCCCAGAACCTCTTTAGAAATGTTAAGAACCATTTCGCCCACTTTTGATTTAACCAACCACAAGTAACCAAACTTAGACAGATTTTCCACTTCTCACCTAAGTTTTATTTGAAGATCTAGGGCATTAATCCTTTACTCTGTTTAAATCTGTTAAGGCCTTTCATACCCAAATCTGTTCTAATCTGTCCAAATCCATTTAGATCCGTTCAGATCCCATCCACAAACTGTCCAGATCCTGGACTCGAGCCCACAAACTGGTATGGCAGGTATGTTCTAACCTCTCTGATAATTAAAACTGAAACACTCAGACAAGCTTACCCTTCTTCGTGATCTTCTAAAGGAAATGGGAAAAATGGTATAACCTGCCTTTCACCTCTCAATCTGTTACAAATGAGAGATCAAATGAAAGAAATCCCTGATACTCACTTTTTAAGCAACAAGTAACAATTTATTTATCTAATTTTAACAGTGAACAAATTAACAGACCTACTCACAAACCAAAAAATTCCTCCTTAACTACCAACTATTCCTGAACAGAACTTCCACCATCTGCAATCCGACGCCACTACCAAAGACATTTTTCCCTCCCCACCCGTATCTGCTTTCCGGAGGGACCACTCTCTCTGGGACTCCCTTGTCCGCTCCACACTCCCCTCCAGCCCCACCACACCCGGCACTTTTCCCTGCAACCGCAGGAAGTGCTACACCTGCCCCTACACCTCCCCCCTCACCTCCATCCCAGGCCCCAAGAAGACTTTCCACATCAAGCAGATGTTCACCTGCACATCTGCCAATGTGGTATACTGTATCCGCTGTTCCCATTGTGGCCTCCTCTACATCGGGGAAACCAAGCGGAGGCTTGGGGACCGCTTTGTGGAACACCTACGCTCGGTTCGCACCAAACAACTGCACCTCCCAGTCGCGAACCATTTCAACTCCCCCTCCCATTCCACAGATGACATGTCCATCCTGGGCCTCCTGCAGTGCCACAATGATGCCACCCAAAGGTTGCAGGAACAGCAACTCATATTTCACTTGGGAACCCTGCAGCCCAATGGTATCAATGTGGACTTCACAAGCTTCAAGATCTCCCCTCCCCCTACCGCATCCCAAAACCAGCCCAGCTTGTTCCCGCCTCCCTAACCATTCCTTCCTCCCACCTATACCCTCCTCCCACCTCAAGCCTCACCCCCATCTCCTACCTACTAGCCTCATCCCGCTCTCTTGACCTGTCCGTCCTCCCTGGACTGACCTATCCCCTCCCTAACTCCCCACCTACACTCACCTTTACTGGCTCCATCCCCGCCTCTTTGACCCGTCTGTCTCCTGTCCACCTATCTTCTCCTTTATCCATCTTCTATCCGCCTCCCCTTCTCTCCCTATTTATTTCAGAATCCCCTTCCCCTCCCCCATTTCTGAAGAAGGGTCTAGGCCCAAAACATCAGCTTTCCTGCTCCTCTGATGCTGCTTGGCCTGCTGTGGTCATCCAGCTCTACACCTTGTTATCTAAAATTCTAATGGAATGCTGTTTCAATAAATACAACTCCCACTTATATAAACAAAGGTAATAAGAAACATTAATTAAAATTTAGATTCTCAAAAGTACAGACAGGATGTGTCTTCCAGAATGTTCCATGCCTTTTCTATAATTCTTCAGTCAGGAATTCTTTCTTCGTCGAATCCTTGTGTCGGGAATATTAGCTAAGAGTGCTGTGGTACCTTCTGGATGGTACTTAATCAGAGAACTTAAAGATTCCTGTGAGAGCCGGAGTTTTACTCTTCCAATGGCAGTTTGCTCTCATCCTGATTGTCAAAACTCTCTTCTTATATACCCTTGATGACCTGTCAATTTTCTTGTAATAAGATTGGTCCTAGGTTGTCAACATCATCAGATTTAAATTCAATTGGTTTTCAGTCTCTAAGCACCTGGTTTAAATTAATTGGCTGATATTCAAGCTGTTTTCCTGAACATCAAAACAAGCCATGGTTGCCAACCACACAGCAAATTGATACATATATTTCAATTTCAGAACTAACTGTACATTTGCAGCTGCTTGCAGACGTTTTTATCTTCAAGCTTAGAAAGCACATCCTCTCTTAAAAGGACCATGCACTCTTCCCCCCCTAACATTTTTACAAACAAATTCTAAAATCCTGTCTTCTAATTCACAAATACTGTATCCAACTTCACAACAGAAGACTATAGGAGATAGCATTGCTGATGCTTCCACTGAGACCATAGTGTTCTTTCAACAGAGTGTAAGAAGGTGACTTCTGGTCGAGCAAGTCATTTCTCTGTGGAGGTTGTAGACATCCCACTGGTACCTGCAAGATACAAGAGAAAGAGAAGCTGACACAGTCAGTACTTAGAAGGGGTGTACAATGAATGACACTGACAGCAGGTTTATGGTGAGAGTTGCAGTGGAATGAAAAATGGTAATTAGTTGGTTGGTTGGACATTGGTACTTTGGAATACCTGCAGGAGCAGTTTTAGTCACCTCCTGTGATGGCCAGGATTGTCTCCTTGCAGAGGGTGAGGAGTTTAATGTCATCACCCCTCCACCCATTCAGACTCGTTCTACAATGCAGATGAATCTGAAAGTGGAATTGAAGTTTGCTACAATTAATCAATCAAATGTTACTTTCTCCATTGTTCTGTTTGCAAATGCTAAAGCGGAAATGTTTTTTTGATGAGCTGATGATTTCTCAGAGTCACAGGGACATGTATTTAACTTGTGCTTCTTCTTAAAGAAATTATATATAACAACTAAGTGGATAAAATGCAAATCTGAACAATTTATTACAGCCATTAGTAAACTTGACTGACTGTTATCTTATGTGATGATTAATTTTTTTCCAACCTGGTTGTGGGTACCTTTTAAATATTAAAAAGATTTTCACTGAAGTTGATGTATTATCTGACTTTATTTAATCATTTTTCAATATGTTTGGAAAGTCTACAGCTTGTACATATAAAGGAAGTTGATTTGCAGCAGCTTTTTTATACTTTCAGCTTCCACACAACCTAAACATTCCATTTCAGGAGAGTGTTGTATCCTTTGTTTAGATGTAAACATATTAATTCCAAAGTAAAGCTGAAAACACAATAATGTGTGATCTTTACTTGAAGCTTTACCAATGCTATAACCGGGAATGAAGTAAAATATGTTTTGTTTCCATCACTGCTGCTTCAGGCTGTCTATCAACTTATGGAGATAATACATTGTATCCTATTTAGGTAGATAATACCAGACAGCAATTTGACATATGCACCCCACTCTACCTTAAAAGCTTATGAAGAACATATCGGAATATCCCCTTTTCTCAAATGAAAAATTTACCCTTAAGAAATTAAACTGCTTACATGACAACAAAACAAAATAACACTGCATCAGAATGTAATTTAGCATAGAACAATACATTTCCAAGCCTCTAAATTATATCACCAGGCTTTATGCTGACCATTCCTGGAAGCTGCTATCAATTTTCAGAATGGTGGTTAGGATAGCTTTGTTTGTGCTGCATCTTCAACCACGTGTTTATCGCGACAGTGTTATTTGACGTTTCTGGTTGAAACATTGTTCTGGTTTGGCATTTTTTTCATTACACTGACACCCAAAGTTCCCTCTAAGTTGTGTAAATGCACACTCCAAGGTGCCCTGCATGGTGATTGGAGTCAGCACACTGATTGTGGTATTGACTTGTGGTTCCAGAAGCCGCTGCCATGCTGTGCTGCCAGTAAGGAAATTAGAGGGAACGCTGTTGGCATGCTATTTGGTGCTCATACTTGGTCAGATCTCAACCCATTGTAATAGATTATAAATTTTAGTTTTGTAGTTTAGTTACCTTGTGACAGTAATTGAATATGTTCACAAGTCAATGTCCTTTGAATATAAAACAATTTTAGTACACAAGGAGAAAAGAGCTTTACATGAGACAATTTAGAAAAATCTTAACAGAAACAGTAAAAAAAACAACCCTTCTCCCAGCAATATCATTTAAAGTCAAGAGATTGATAAAGTTTTAGATATTAAAAGCATAAAGACACATAGCAAGAAAGCAGGAATATGGAATCGAGATAAAGGGTCAACTACGGTCATATTGAAGGAGGGGGCAGGCTCAAAGGCCCAAATGGCCTACTCCAGCTCCATGTTTCTCATTTTCAATGTTATTCCAGAGAAATATCATTCTGAAATTAATTCGTTAATTTTTAATGTGAGTGGTGACGTTGCAAGTATTTATTTTCAATAAATTTCTATACATTCACTAGATCTGCCACTTCCTTTACTTGACTGAACTTTAAGAAAAGTCCTGATTACTTAAACTTCTAAAATAATTATAAAACTTTCTTCCAACTTGGAAAACAAGGTGTAGAGCTGAATAAACACAGCAGGCCAAGCAGCGTCAGAGGAGCAGGAAAGCTGACGTTTCGGGTCTGGACCCTTCTTCAGCTGTGTTCATCCAGCTCTACAGCTTATTGTCTCAGATTCTCCAGCATGGGCAGTTCCTACTATCTCTCTCCAGCTTGGAAAGCCTGGTCTAAAATGTCTTCCTGCTGATGTGAAATTGTTCTTCTCATTGAAACCTGATTATGGCCACTAGTCTGCCTTTATGTTTATTATAACAGTTCAACTTTGCATACATTTAAGGTGAGAGGGGAAAGATTTTAAAGATTTTAAAGGGGCAATGTTTTCATGTACAGGGTGGTACAGGGTGCCAGAGGAAGTGATGGAGGCTGGTACATTTACAACATTTAAAAGGCATCTAGATGGTACATGAATAGGAAGGGTTAAGACGGATATGGGTCAAATGCTGGCAAATGGGACTAAATTAATTTAGGATAGCTGGTCGGCATGGACGAGTTGGACCGAAGGGGCTGCTTCCGTGCTGTACATCTCTATGACTGTTTGACTCCAGCTCAACAATTAACTCTCTGGATAGTTTATGTGGTCAATTAGCAGAAGTAATATGATTTCTCAAAAATTATGTTTGTAATCACTGTTCGAAAATGATGTCCTGGCTTTTAAACAAAAATGTTACCTTCACAGAACTGAAATCAAAGCTCCATTTACCTGTACATTAAAAACCAAATTCCCAAATGATAATAATATGTTGTAAACTTTTATAACAGCACTTTTATAACAGGATTTTGACTGGATTCCATGTGTCATTGGCTGGTTGCAGCACTCATGATGTCTATCCGCTGTTAAGGTAATTTGTTATCTGCACACGTTGCATGGTTCCAGATGCAAAGGAGACTACCCATTGGACCCTTCGATTTCCTGGGAAATTTCCATGAAGCCTGCTGCATCTGAGGATCTGGAGGGTCCTAAACAAAAGGGAAGGTTAAGATAAAAAGATGTACTCATCCTTTGCCATAGTGAATCCAAACCACGCTGCAGCTGCAAAGTCAGAGGCCTGTAAATGAAATTATACAGACCATACCATTGGGAATGTTTCAGACTAGCTTGAAGCTGATAAAACGGTAATTTAAAATATAAAGAAGATAGATAATGAAGTTCTGAGGAAGGGTCACCGGACCCGAAACATTAACTCTGTTTATTCCTTCACAGATGCTGCCAGACCTGCTGAGCTTTTCCAGCAACTTTGTTTTTGTTCCTGATTTACAGCATCCGCAGTTCTTTCGGTTTTTATAAAGAAGATAGAATTTGACAGAAGAAAAGATTTAGAAGAATTTTAAGATTTTAACAAAATTGGAGAATAATTCAGTTAAACCGTGGATTTGGCAGGAAGCTTTGTTAAGACTGAACACACAGAACTTTATTTGAAAAATCGGGGACAGAGTCGTGCTTTGTGTGCTAGACCATGACAGTTGGGAAAACATTCAATTGACCCAGGAAGAAGCATAAAATCTTCTAGGCTGCAGATGGTGAGTAAACCACCACTTTGTTTATGGAAAATGTGGGAATAACCCTAAAAACCAGAACAAAGATATAATTTTGGTACTTAACCAAAGAATAAATACAAGAATAATACAAAATTGCCATAATAGAGTTTTATAGCTTGAAGAAACTTTAAAACAAAGGATTTAAAACAGCATTGATTTACTGCAAGATTAAAACCTAAAAACCCATGAAAAGTGCTCAGAACAGTTGAATAATTATCACTGGAAAAGATACCAAGAGCATCCCCTGGGGAAATTCACAATTCAACTGAGTTAGGTTTGACAGAACATGTTTATGTCAATAGACACTTCAGTAAAATTAAATTTATTACAGAAATGACACTGTCATAGAGCCATGGAAACATTACAGCACAGAGAGAGACCATTCAGCCCATTAAGTCCTCCTGACCGAATTAATTGGCTACTATTCAAATCCCACTTATCAGATCCTGGTCTGTAGCATTGCGATTTACAGCATTTCAGGTTGCAGATCCATGTTCCTTTAATGAGTTGTGGTGTCTGACCTCAACCAACTAATTTAGCTATGCAATTAAATGTTGACTTTTCCTTTTAAATGTAGACTTTTATAAAGCTAACATTCATGTGAAAACCTTGCCCTGGACTACAATAACTGATACTTAGAGCACTTCCATCACCTCACACTCATGGATATTTGAGTTTAAGTGGGTCTTGTGCCAAAGGTGTCCAAGTCACATCAGGGAATCAAATCTCTGGTGAATACTACCCTGTTTTATCACATATTAAGAGTACTCCTTATGAGACTTATACCTTCTCTATCCTTGCAATGCTCCAGAATATAATGTGCCTTCACTGTACTATTGTAATGCCTGACCATCCCCACTGGCAACAATTTCAGTACTATGGCCTATGAGGTGTGGATCTGTTTCTTCCATTCTGCTTACAGGAACCTGTTGCCCATTGCCCACCTCTCAGCCTTAAATGGTGTAGTCTCTTTGAGGGAACCGATGGGACCGATCTTTCCCTCTTGCAGCCTGTAGACCGATTCTGCCATCAGCATGGGTGGGGTCCATCAAGTTGACATTCAAGACTTAGTTCCTCTATTAGATCTTATCATTACCCACTGTGTCCCCAAGGTTCAACTGCAGTGCCTTGATTGCAATCCCTGAATAATAGGTATGTGCTTTCCTGACAAATCAGGTGCAGTTCAGTAACTCAGTTTACTGATTATGAGAAAAGTGTCAAGACGAGTGATTGAAACACAGTTGAAGATATTTCAAATCTTTTACTTTGGAGAGCCTTCTCATGCCCTATTGGGGCAATAAGACTATAACAGATGTGAGAACAGTCCAAGTGAATATATATTTACAAATGTGAAACTTATTTACCTTGGTTGGACATTGTGTTGTTGATGTGCTCTTAAAGGTTTGTTTTTTTCCTCTTCCTCCTGCTACATTGAGGTGCATGCCTGACGCCCACAGTTGGGTAGGGGAAGCCTGCTGCCAAGTACACCCTGGTGACATTTAAGACTTTGGACTGGGTCTGGACCTAGGTGGTATTGGCCTGCTGAGATATTTCTGCACTGGTTCAGACTCACCATCCTTGACTGAGCTGTTCAAGGCAATGGGGTCATGAGCAGAGAGGAGGTGGTGGTGCAGCACACCTCTGGAGCTTCCTGAGAAAATGTTACTATGGTGTCTGTCTACTACTCCTCCTCCCTGACTTCTTGGAGTCAACTCAAAATGCATCATCCCCTTTTGCGATGCTGTTGGTGCTAAGCACTCACTGGTCTGTAGGCGTAGTTGGCTGATTCTGAGCTGGACCTGGGTGCCAAGGCCATTGGCAGCCTGTCCATGAAGACAGTCAGGTAGTTGCATGCTGGAGGCACCACAGCAGTTAACAGGTGAGCAGACTCCTCTATCCTTTAGCTTTAGCCTACTGAGGGCCCCTGGCACACCTTGCTGATGTTCCCCTGTCTCTCTCTGTCCAGTCGACCCTGTCACTCATGGTCAAGTACAGACTCAGGTTTTCTGCATGGGGCTCAGCAAATGACTGGACTCTGGCAGAGCACAGAAGACTATTTCTTTATTGCGTGGTCCTGTTTGCTTTCTCTTTTGTGTCGGTCAGTGGCATTGACCCACGCTGTGATCTGCTTCTAGCCTAAAGAAGTCTGATGGGATGTCTCCTGAGTATCCTAGTAACAGGATAAACTTTCTCTTGGTAACTGTCTGACAACATATGCAAGGCAGCATTTGGAAACCATAGAGTCTTTATTTACTTCACAGGCATTTCTTGATTTCAGGCAGGCAACTATGTCAGGTAGTTTCAAGATTTCAAGAGAGCTAGAATATAAGAGCAGGGATGTACAGCTGTGGCTGTATAAACTTCTGGTCAGATCACATTTGAAGTATTGTGAGCAATTTTGGGCCCTGTATCTAAGGAAGGATGTGCTGGCATTGGAGGGGGTCTGGAGGAGATTTACAAGAATGATCCTGGGGTGGAAGAGCTTGTCATCTGAGTAGTGGTTGAGGACTATGGAACTGTACTCAACGGAGTTTCGAAGGATGAGGAAGGATCTGATAGAAACTTAGAGGCTTGGATACAGAGAGGCTTGGATAGAGTGGATGTGGAGAAGATGTTTTGACTAGCAGAAGATACTAGGACCCAAAGCAGAGCCTCAGAATGAAGGGATGACCCTTTAGAACTGAGATGAGGAGGCATTCAATCATGGCTGATATGTTTCTCAACATCATTCTTCTACCTTCTCTCCATTATCTTTGATTCCCTTACCAATCGAGAACCTATCTATTTCTGTATTAAATACACTGAATGGCTTGGCCTCCACAGCCTCTGTGGCAATGAGTTCCATAGATCAACCACCCTCCAGCTGAAGAAATTTCTCCTGGGACCATAGAACCGATGAAATGATACAGCACAGAAGCAGGGCAGACCATATTACAAGAATGTCGTACTTTCTCCAGAGAGAGAGCAGAGAAAATTTATTCAAATTTTGCAAAAGCTGGAGAATTATAGCTTCGAGGAGAGATTTGAGAGGTTGGGGTTGTTTTCCTTAGAACAGAGAAGGCTGAGGAGCGACATGACTAAGATATAAAAAATTGTGAAGGGTAGAGATAAAGTGGACAGGAGGAACCTGTTTCTCTTGCCAGAGAGTTCAAAAGCCAGGGTTCATAGATTCAAGCAAGGTGTCAGAAGGATTAGAGGGGACATGAGGAAATACTTTTTTATGTAGTGGGTGTCTGAGAAATCGCTGCCTGTGTGAGTGGTGGAGGCAAAGACCCTGAACGGTTTTAAAAAGTAACTGGACATTCACCTTAAGTGCTGTAAGCTGCAGGGCTATTGGCCGTGTGAAGAAAGGTGGGATTAGAAAGGGCATCTGAGTGTCTTTGTATCAGCATGGACAAGATGGGCCAATTGGCCCCTTCCTGTGCTGTATCATTTCATTGGTTTGTAGATGTCATGTGTATAGAAATGCAATACAATTATCTTCAATTATTTCACCTTTTCATGCCATATAAATATCATACAAGTTCATAATGAACTGTTTTGAGATATTTCCTAAAATCGATTATAAATAATGTCCTATTTTCTCTATGTATAACAAAATCATTCATCCATTGATGAAAACTTGGAACTCCATTACATGTTACACATATACCCATTATTTTTATTTCAGTCCTTTTCGCTGAAATGCAGGAAAATTCAATGAAACAAAAATATGGAGGTCAGGTTTTGTAGAAGAATTGAAGCCATTGGAATCGTTTGACCATTAGATTTTATAAAATACTATATATGTTAACTTTGCAAGTTATTGGCATAATGTACACTCCCCTAATTCTCATGGATACTATAAAAAGCCATTACTTTTAGACAGGTTGTCACATTACTGCATATACATCTTAAAAACCTTCCACAAACTAGTATTTCAAAGCATTGCAATTACTACTGGAATTGTATCACATTGACCACTTTGGACCATGAGATTGGGTTAAGTGTTTCAATTTTCTCCATTAGTTTTGCATCCAAATTGGGGAACCACAGAAAAGATCAGAGAATTTTAAATCTACTTGAGCTACACCTACTTATTTCAAGATTGTCTGTGATGGTTCTATATTGTTTCAAGCTTCAATTTTGCTTGACCAGGCCCCATCCAAGTCAACAATATAAGTTTCTGCTCACTGCGCTCATTAGGGACACCTTTCAAATTGCACCCAACTTCTGAGTGACACAGAGATAGTAGGAACTGCAGATGCTGGAGAATCCGAGACGACAAGGTGCAGGGCTGGATGAACACAGCAGGCCAAGCAGCATCATAG
>NC_063332.1:55491278-55509078 GCF_021869965.1 Rhincodon typus | reverse complement strand
CTATGATGCTGCTTGGCCTGCTGTGTTCATCCAGCCCTGCACCTTGTTGTTTCTGAGTGACACAGACATGTTTTGAAGCTTTTACCTCACAAAAATATTTGATTAAGAAACTGACAAGTGTATTCCAATGACACCAGTAAATAGTTCGATATTTTTCATGTCATTTTCAGTGTTTAAGTTCCGATTACTCATGGATGAAGGAGTAAACACTAATTCAAAAATATGTTGTGCTAATCCTATTTTCGATTGTATTACTAAAAGTGCACTCTGTTACCACTCTTAAACACAGCACTAGCTATTGTCAAAACACAAAAAGCACAAAACGTCATCTTCAATTACATTGCTCGATTAGGAGGCACAATGAAAATTTTTGGCATTACAGAAATGCGTTTTGGGAAATGTAAAATGGAACTAACCAGTAGAATTTCAAGCACATTTTGAATGTAGTTTCTTCATTGCGGGCAGAGCAGAGAATCTGTTTTCAGAGACATTGTTTTCATTCTTATTTCTTGGAAGTCTATAGCAGTTAAAATAATTTTGTATTCAATCTATAATTCAAACGGAATCAAAATTAATCTCACGACATTAATGAAGTCAAAATGAAACCAGTGGTTAAACTACAAGCAATCAGTTTATTTTCATCTCATGGTAAACCCTTTTGGGTTATACCTCATGGCAATAAACTGTAGACTACTGTCCTTTTAAAACTATCCAAGAATTGACACATAAATTGAAACATATTTCTATTGCTTACTGCTTCCGTTTGCTAATGTTTTGCAAAGCTTTCATCAATGTTGGAATGCAAAACTGAAATAAGATTGGGATTTAAATCATTTGGATTTATATAATCAGTACATAACTAGATTGGAATAATTCAAGGTCACTGCACATTGTCTTTTCAATCTGCTGTTTTACCTATTGGATTAACTATTTCCTTTCATCATTTTGTGAAGCTTCAGCCAAATTCTCTCAGTTCAGAAAAAACAACTTGTAGGAAAATCAAGGAAAGTCAACATGAAACAAGTATGCATTCGTGTAAATGTGACATCAGAGCCAAAAATAAGTGATCAGTGCAGTTAGTACTCATATTTGTAAATGTTGAAATAATGTAATTAAACCAAAAATACTGTTAAATATGGAATATAATCTTCACACAATGTTGCCATATCGGTGCAGCATCATGATGAACCCTTCATGGTCAGCAAGTTGTCATGCCAAACGCCAGTATGTTACACTCTGAACTTCACCTAATTTTATACTTTTGAAACTAATCACAAAAAGGCTGAAAAAGGTGGACACCTAAAGTTGCCTAACCTTTTCAATGGATTAGAAAACTTAACAAATCTAAAGAGGGAATAGAACAAATTCCAGATTTCTGTGAATCAATGCACTTCCCTGAAGCCAATTCAAAGAATATTTCTGAAGAAGGATCCCGACCCAAAATGTCAACTTTTCTGCTCCTCTGATGCTGCCTGGCCTGCTGTGCTTCTCCAGCTTCACACTGTGTTTTCTCAAAGAATATTGTCCTATTTGAATGGGTCAGTCTAAAACAAAGACTCTGAATGTCTAAAGTCCCCAGGATGAATGTTTTGTCAGAAGCCACAACTCAGGATATGAAATTAACATGAACACAACACCCTATTTGGAAAAGGACTTGAATGACTGAAAAGTAACATGAACACAGACATGTTTTATTTGCCCATTTTAAGGATCATCTAAGAGCTGTTTGCAAGCACGAAATACATCAGAGCCATCAATTCAGTCAGACTGTGAAATAGGCTGCAGGAAATTATGTAACCTGATGCAGTTTGAAGTTTACCTGAGAACCAAATTTCTAGCTATTCAACTACAATATACCTCACAATCTGCTGTGAACCATTTACCTTACCCTCATTTCAAATGTAAACCATCAAATCTATTCCAGAGACCACAGGCCAATCATATTGGAGGGCAGAGAACATAAACTGGAGACTGAGTTAACTGCAATCTGTTAAGATGCACACCTTCTCGTACTAACAAAACTACTGCACCACACTTCCCTTTTTGTTTGTCCTTTTCAAAAATACCATACCCCTGAATATTTAGTTTCCAGTTTTGATTTTCTCGTAACCAAGTTGCCATAATGACTATAGGGTCTGATCCATTAACCTCTATTTGTGCCATTCATTCATTTATTTTGCTCCAAATACAATACACTTTATCATTTTTCCTAAGGGTCTTGGAGACAAACAGCACAGAAACAGATGCTTCGGTCCAACTCATCCATGCCAACCAGGTATCCTAAATAAATCTAGTCTCATTGCCAGAATTTGGCCCATATCCCTCTAAACCCTTCCTTATTCATATACCCATCCAGAAGCCTTTTAAATGTTGTAATTGTACCAGCCTCCACCACCTCATCTGGCAGCTTATTTCATACTCGCACCACCTGCTGCATGAAGAAGTTGCCCCTTAGATCCGTTTTAAATCTTTCCCCTCTCACCTTAAACCTATGCCCTCTAGTTTTGGACTCCCCCACCCCAGGGAAAAGACCTTGTCTGTTTATCCTATCCATGCCCTTCTTGATTTTATAAACCTCTATATGGTCACCCCTCATGCCACTTTTTAAAAATGTCTGTATACCATGTCCCTTCCTATCGCACTCTGGGTATCATTATCAAAATCATTGCCCTGCTATGATATCAAATCCTTTTGCTTTGTAATCCTATGTATTCACTCTCCCAAAGCCTCGCTCCTCTCTAATTAGTTTAAAGACCTAGTTATTCAATTTGATAGGACCCTGGCCCCAGCACAGTTCAGAAAAAGCCTGTCCCACCAAAATAGCTCTCTTCAACCTTGGTTCCCAACACCTGAACAACATGGTAATGGTGAGAAATTTGGGAGAATCACATGAGACGGCCAGCAAGGAGCTTCCCAACATTGAGGTCAAAAAGTCCCAATTTCCAAACCAACACTGAACAGTGACACAAGATTGTGATGAGTGAGCAGTAAGGGACTTACCACTCGAAGAGAAAACCGGATGGCAAACAATTCCTGATTTCAAAGTCAAAGCAGTAACCTGGTGACTCCAACTCACCATTTGATCCTCCAGCCACCAACATTTCAGGACACACTCACTAAGCAGTGAACGCCTGCACCTTCCATCTTCCAGAACCTCCGGGTCCCCATAAGGCAAAGGAGGGTCCTAAATTGCCTCTCCTTGACACATCTGGGGCAATTGGCAGGAATCATGCAGGGCAGCTGCAGACCACTGACATTTGAACGGGTGCACATTTGGATTTCAAAGAAAGCGATAGTGCCAGGAATCCTGGGACATCCGAGCAGTCGCCAATGCCTGTGTTGCCATAGGGATGTGCTGTATCGGTAATAAGGCAGCTTCAAGAAACGAGCATGAGAAAACTTGCTGGGGCTTGTAGGGGCTTCCATAAAACTCACCAAAACCGACACTGCCAACTTCCAATTAAATACAATCCCAAAACATCATAATTTCATAAATCTTGTATTGGTAACAATGCCTCATGGAAGCTCATTCTGTAAGGTACATTTCAGATGTTATTGGTATCAGGATCCAAAAATGGTTCCAACCTCCAACAATTTTACAAATTGATTTCATCCTGTAGCTCTGATTGTTGCCCTCTAAACAGCACATCTGGAGAAATTAGGTATCAAGCACCATTAATTGTGATCATATTTTTTCTTCAAATTAAAATACTTATTTGTTTCTTGCTCACCACTGTACTGTGTAACATCTAAAGCAAGTGTGTACCAAGAGCCAGCCTTTTCTTTTAATCTATAGCTGGCTGAGTCAGAGAAATCCAATAAGGGTGATGCAAAATATTTACGCAGTTGAAGCATTTCATGAAATCTCCTGCAAACAAGTGAAGCTGTGCTCCTTATTTTATTGCACATGCAGCAGATAGGAATGAAGGCACCTCCTCAGCTTTCCTTCCCCTTTAATGATAGTGTTCAATTTGGAGAACCATTTGTTTTGGCATTATTTGTACTACATAACTTTTATGTGATTTCTTCTTCACACCAACCATCTTAAATATTCAAAACATGAATAAAGCAGAGAATAAATTATAATGGAGCATATATATTCTAGTAATGCCTTACCATGTTTTAATTGAACCATGATCATTACGCCTGAAAAAATCTTTCCAAACAGTTGCAAACAGCTGAAAATAAAGAAATGGTTCTTGTAGTGATTGTAATGAGGTCAGCCAGGTGGACCTCTCAGAACATGAGTTCCCTAATTGGGGCTGTTAGCCTGGTCCAATCAGGGAGCCCTGGCTGACAGGTAAGAACAGGCATGTCAGACATCCTGTTCACTCTGAGGGAGCTGGATTAGTGTCAAAGACTCACTATGTGTAAATAAAGTGTGACTTGGGATGGGATATTAGCCTCAGTGGAGTTATTTCAGTTCCATTCATCTTGGTCCTTTGTCCTCTGCTAATGTTCCAGTACTGTACGTGCCAGGAAACTCTGCAGCTGACTCTGAGTGACTGTCTGAGATAGAAACGTTCCTCATTTTACATGAAATTATGGAGTGCACGTCTTCGACTACTTTAGCCAGTGCTACACCTAATTGATTCCTCCGTGGAGAATAAAACATAATAACTGGTTTTCAGGTGCCAAAACTGTAACACCATTAATGAGCTATGAGCAATATATCCTGATCTATTCAGACACGACAACAGGTAAATAGTGAATTTGAAAAGAAGTACTGGATGCAGTATGTGGGAAAGGAAGAATACAGATCTCAGTTGGTTGTAAGGATAAATTAATATCTCCAGTGCATGAACAAGTGTTTGCAATCCTATTCATTTGCCTTCAGATGCAAATTTATTGAAAGTATCTCTGATAGAAGTTTAGTTCAACGTCCCAATGAGTTTCTCTTCACTATTGGCTCTTAGTCCTTCACTGTGAGCAACATCATGTAGCATGCAGCAAGCACCATTAATTGTGATCATATTATTTCTTCAAATTAAAATACTTATTTGTTTCTTGCTCACCACCGTACTATGTAACATCTAAAGCAATTATGTACCAAGAGCCAGCCTTCTCTTTTAATCTATGGCTGGCTGAGTCAGAGAAATCCAATAAGGCTGATGCAAAACGTTTACGCAGTTGAAGCATTTCATGAAATCTCCTGCAAACAAGTGAAGCTGCGCTCCTTATTTTATTGCACATGTGGCAGCTCAGAATGAAGGCATCTCCTCAGCTTTCCTTCCCCTTTAATGATAGTGTTCAATTTGGAGAACAATTTGTTTTGGCATTATTTGTACTATATAGTTTTTTTTGATTACTTCTTCATACCAACCATCTTAAATTTTCAAAACATGAATAAAGCAGAGAATAAATTATAACAGAGCATATACATTCTGGTAATGCTCACTTTAAATGCACCATCCAACAGAACCATGCTGGAGCAGTCGAATGGATCTTTGTTCAGTCTATGCAGTGTTTGCAAAAATTCAGCCATTCTAAGTGCTCTCTCTCCTTCTACTCTACTATAATGTTGGAGTTTCCAATGAAAGTTTCTGAAGGGCCATCTATTCATTCTCTTGCTATCTTTAGATAATACAGGCAATGCTAGTTTGGAACAGAAAAACTGACTTTAAACACTAACAAACAGTGCTGTTCAATGGTCAGAAATGTCGTTTGTATTTCATTTAGTAACCTCTACCATTCATGCATGCTTTGGGCTAGGCAGATGGATTCCGTCTATAATGTCCTAGACTTACGGAATCCTGTTAGCTATCTATCCAGTTGGAGTTCCCTCACTCACAGGACAAGAGACAAAGAGATTTCTTTGACAAGCATAATTCCATTTAATATTTCCTGCAGGAATTATCTTCAGACTAGTTTATCCGGCAGATGGCCTGTTAGGTGGCATAGAAGCTTAAAAGCTTACATTCCACAGAAGATCTATGTTGTGGTGACCTTGACAGCTACAGGAAAAAGCTTCCCCAACTCTATCTGAAAGTCAGACTGCAGCCAATGGTAGACCTTAGTTGCAATAATTGGAGGTTCCAAAAACAGGACTTTCCTCATCTACTTATCCAGGTTAATATGGTTTTAGCACACAGGTACCTAGTAAGTAAAAAATGCTCCAGGTGCTCAAGGTGCCCAACAAGAAAGGCTTATACTTATCTATGCCATTTTACAACATGGAAGTGAACAGTTCCACAACTTCGTGTCTTTGTGTGTTACTTTTTTGATGTAGCTCTTTCCTAGTCTAAATAGAAGAGCACATTCCAAAAATAATGATGGCCAGGAAATGGTAGGTCTAGAGAACAAAACAGCTTTGCAAATGTTCAATATTTCAGAATTGCACCCAAGCAAAACAAAACCTAATGGTCTTGATCTAACTCCGCACAACACCTATGTGCTTCTATTCCAAGAAGTCATGTATAGTAAAACGGAACTTGATGGTGTTCTGCCCAATCTGCTCCAATGCATCAGGTGTGCTCCTGATGTGACATATCAGGAGGCAGAGCTCAGAATTCCTGAAAGAAATAACACATGCAAATCTTAATAACCCAGGAACTGCATTGTTTCACAGAGGAACACTTTCTTCAAAGGTACTAATTCAACAGGCAAGGATAGAGGAAGCTTCTGCCTATACCCCCCACCGCATCCCCAAACCACCCCACCTATTACCATTAAATCTGTTGATTAGCTCAGGTTCAATGAAAAATGTAAGAGAGCATAAGACCATGAGAAAGAGCAGAGTCTATGTATTCTTTGGTAAGTAGTGATAGTGCACAGGAATACTTTCTATTCATCCTGGTGGGACTGATGCAGATTCACTTGATCAGCAATTCATCTATTTGTTCTGTGGTTAGACAGAAGAACTGTCTTATGGTGCACATGTTTTTTCTCAGGGGATGGAAAGATGGAACTCCAATTGCAATGTAGCATTTCCATCAGTTAAAAACTTCATAGCATCAAAGGTATCTACACATATGTTGCTTACTTCAAGCATTAGTTTCCTTGTCTTTTTAGGATTTTTAAAACAATATCACTACTATTCTTAATATTAGAATGAAAGTGATCTGTTGTCCTGATGCCAGTACTCCTGTAACAGTTTGGCAAGAGTTTGGGAGTATTTAAAGCTGAAAATGTAAGGATCACAACCTCTGTACACCACGACAAATTTACATTGAAATTCCCCCATTGTAAAAATGCCAAACTGAAATGTAATTGAGTGAGTGAGTGAGTGATTGGGAGAGTGAATCGCTCCTCATTAAAATGTTTAAATTGTACTCACATAATGCATCGAGAAACACCTCAAGCCCCAAGATGTAGATCAAAAGGCTCTTAGCAGTAACAGGGAGACAGGAGTTGTTGACTCCAGAGGGTAAATGCCTTTTATAGCGTTATGCGTAGACCAGGAGGAACAGGAATATTTCCTTACCTGCCTACCCTACTGGCCACTAGCCCTTCAAGAGATATTTTGATGTTCTCTCTATCTGTTACTACCTCTTTTTCCAACTGTTGCAATCAGCAAAACTGCCATGTCCCCTCTGATTGTTGATCTCCAAGCCCCATTTGTGGATACTGCTCCCCCTGATCGTCAAGAGTTTTGTGACTGACCAAGGAGAGGATGAAGAGGAAAACAGACCTGAAAATTGGAACAATACTCGAAGGGCTCTAATTTATCACCTGGTGTCCGTGTCCCATCAGCTAAAACTCAAGCTGCTGGCTAATTGCCCAATGACCAACCTGTGCAGGTGAAAGTGGAGGAATCTCTAGCAAAGCCATGAGGGATTCCAAACACAAAGGATGTACATCAAAATCAGCTCAGTAGTTAGGGCAGGGATTTGAGTTCATTGTCTCTATACCAAATGAAGCCACAAGGGTGGCAATGAATAGAAACAGTGGAAGTGGAAGTTCAAGAAACTGTAGGGTATAGGATTACCAAAATGATCATAGACTCAGACAGAACAGATTAAGACCTTCAATCCATCCACTCTGCACTGATAAAAACTACTCTAGATCTACACTTGTCCCTCTTTACAGCACTTAGAATACCTACAGTGTGGAAGCAAGCCATTCAGCCCATCAAGTACACACTGACCCTCCAAAGAGTATTCCAGCCAGCCCCCACCTTATCCATGGCCAATCTACCTAACCTACACATCTTTGGGCTGCGAGAGGAAACCGGAAAATCTGGAGGAAACCCAGGCAGACACAGGGAGAACATGCAAACTCCACACAGATAGTCACCCAAGTCTGGAATTGAACCCTAGTCCCAGGCGCTGTGACACAGCATTGCTGACCACTGAGCCACTGCGCCTCCCATAGTGCTGGCATTGCAAGTGTTTGTCCAAGTACTTTTTAGAGGTTGTGAGGTTACATGCCTCAACTAGCCTCCCAGGGAGCGCATTCCAGATTCACACCACCCTCTGGGTGAAAAAAAAAGTTTCCCCCAATTCGCCTTCAAACCTCATGCCTTTCACCTTCAAATTATGGCCCCTCTTAATTGACCCTTCAACTAAGAGGAATAGCTTATTTCTATCCACCCTGTCCATGCCCTTATAATCATGTCCCATCTCAGCCTTCACTGCTCCAAAGAAAACAATCTGAGCTAATCCAGCCTCTCTTTAACTGAACTGCTCCATCCTAGACAACATACTGTCAATCTCCTTTGCACCTCCTCCAGTGAACTCTTAACCTTCTTAACCATTCTTTACCCATCCTGCTACCTTCAGGGATCTGTGGGAAAATAGCCCAAGATCCCTGTATTCCTCTGAGCTTCCTTGTGTCCTGCCATTCATTGAGTACTCCCTTGTCTTGTTACCTCTTCCAAAGTGTATCAGTTCACACTTATCACGGTTAAATTTCATCTGCCACTGATATGTCCATCTGACCGAAACATTTATATCCTCATTCTTCAATAATCTAGTACCTTCTTCCCAACCACTAGTCAATCTTCGTATCATCTGCAAGCTTACTTATCATGTCCCTCATATTTTCTTTGATGTCATTTAGATATATCATGAACATATATACGTATCTGTTTATATATAATAGATATGTCTCCTGCCTCTCAGCCAATTTTTAATCCAACTTTTGAAGTTGCCCTGGATCCCAGGTACTTTTACCCTCTTTGCTGAAATCCATATAAGCTACATCAACTGCAGTGTCCTCATCCACACATCTGGTCACCTCCTCAAAAAATTCAATCAAATTTGTTAAGTATGACTGCCCTCTGACAAAACTAAGAGTCCTCTCCCCATCCCACAGACCATTTTTCCCAGCTCCAACACTCTCCCTCCACCTGGACCCCTCCCTCCGGCCTTTTACCTGCACTCAAGCTGTTCATACAGAACTGTTGACATGACATTGGTCACCTCAATTTCTCTGATCCCTCACCCAATCCAACCTATCTCCCTTTGAACTGACTGCACTCCATATGCTTAGATCCAAGCCTGACTTTGTTATTAAGCCTGTCGAAAAGGGTGGGGCTGTTATAGTCTGGCGTACTGACCTCTACATTGCAGAGGCTGAGCGCCAGCTCTCAGATACCTCCTCCTATCTTCCCCTGGACCATGACCTCACTATGACACCTCAGGTCATTGTAGCAACTATGGTCACTGACCTCATTTCATCTGGTGATCTCCTCCCGACTGCCTCCAAGCTGATAGCTCCCAGCCCCGCACAGCTCACTTCTACCTCCTTCCAGAAATCCACAAGCAGGACTGGCCGGGGCAGACTCACTGTTTCAGCCTGCTCCTGCCCCACAGAACTCATCTCTTCCTACCTTGACTCAGTCTTTTCTCTCTTGGTCCAGTCCCTGCCCACATACATTTACAATTTCTCTGACGCTTCACGCCAATTTCAGAATTTCCAGTTTGTGGGCTCCAGCCGCCTCCTCTTTATCATGGGCGTGCAATTCCTTTAGACGTCCATTCCCCACCAGCATGGTCTCAGGGATCTCCGCTTCTTCCTGGAGCAAAGGTCTGAACCATCCCCAACCACCACCACCCTCCTCCGCTTGGCCAAGCTCATCCTCAGCCTGAACGACTTCTCTTTTAACTCCTCTCATTTTCTTCAGGTCTGAGGGGAGACCATGGATACCCGCATGGGCCCCAGTTATGCCTGTCTCTTCATGCAGTACGTGGAACATGTCTGTCTCTATTCCTAGTTCCAGTCCTATTCTGGCCCCCACCCACAATTCTTTCTACAATATATCGACAATATTATTGGTGCTGTCTCCTGCTGTCATCCAGAATTGGGAAAGTTCATCAACATTGCTTCAAATTTCCAACCGCCTGCACTTTCACCTGGTCTATCTCTGACTCCTCCCTTCCCTTCCTCGACATCTGTTTCTATTTCTGGGGATAGACTGGCCACTAATATCCACTATAAACCCATTTACTCCCACAGCTACCTGGACTCATATATCCTCACACCCTGCCTCCTGTAAACTCTCCCTCCCATCCTCCCAGTTCCTCTGTCTCAATCGCATATGTTCCGCCGAGGGCAATATCGACAAGGGAGCCTCTGAAATGTCCACCTTCTTTCTCAACCAAGGAATCCCCAGCACCGTTATCGACAGGGCCCTCAACCAGGTCCGACCCATCTCCCGCACTTCGGCCCTCAGCCCCTCTCTTCCCTCCCACAACAGCAATAGGGTTCCCCTTGTCCTTACTTACCAACCCACCAGCATCCACATCCAGAAGATCATCAGTCTCCATTTCTGCCATCTCTTGCGAGATGCCACCACCAGACACATATTCCCCTCCCCTCCCTTGTCTGCCTTCCACAGGGACCATTCCCTCCAAACAGCCTGGTCCACTCTTCCTTCGCTTCCAACATCCCCTTCACAGGCCCATGGCACCTTCCCCTGCAACTGCCCATTTACCTCATCCCTCCCCAGTATCCAAGGCCCCAAACATACCCTCTAGGTGAAGCAGCACTTTACCTGCGCTTCCCAGAATCTAGTCTACTGCATCCACTGCTCACAACGTGGTCTCCTCTACATTGACTGGTTGACCACTTTGCAGAACATCTACGCTCCCCCCACAAAAGAGACCCTGAGCTACCTGTTGCCTGCCACTTTAATGCACCACCCTGTTCCTTGGCCAATATCTCTGTATCAGGCTTGTTGCACAGTTCCAGCAAAGCTCAACGCAAGCTTGAAGAACAACACGTCATTTTGCCCTTGGGGACCCTGCAGTCCTCCAGACTCAATATTGATTTCAATAATTTTAGGGCCTAAACTCTACTGTGCCCTAGCACCCACTAACCCACACACTGGGCCTTGTTATCACATAGCCTGCAATTACACACTAACTACTGTTTGCCAATAACAGTCTCAATTAACAGCTATTCACCCTCCCAGCTGGTGGAATTTAAAATTCAATTATAATGAAGGAGATATCTGCAATTGAAAGACAGTCATCATGATGGTGATGTTGAAATTATCATGGATAGTTATAAAATCTCAATTGATGACTCCAGACCCACAGTAATATGGTTTCTCTAACCATCCATTGAACTTGCCAAGCAAGTTAAAAACCAAAAGAACTGCAGATGCTGTAAATCAGGAACAAAAACAAAGTTGCTGGAAAAGCTCAGAGTTAACGTTTCGGGTCCATTCTGAGGAAGGGTCACCGGACCCGAAGCATTAACTCTGTTTTCTCCTTCACAGATGCTGCCAGACCTGCTGAGCTTTTCCAGCAACTTTGTTTTTGTTGCCAAGCAAGTTATCCAATTCAATGGTATTTAGGAACGGGCAACAAATGCTGACCTTCCCAATGAGGTTCACATCCATGAAAGAAGAAAGCCTTTAAAATTGCTAACTAAAACAGATTCCAGGGTTCTGGCACTGAAATTGCTTTTCTTGTCTCACTGCTTTAACAGAAATGAAGGTGCCCTTTCAATCTCTCGTTGAGCCAGGTGTAGCATGTGCATTCATCTCAGTAAGGTAACTTTTGTATCTGCACATTAATTTATGGAATATTATTGATTATTTGTAATTGCAGGTAAAAAGAACATTTTTTAAAAAAGCTATTAAACTGGATCGGCAAAACAAAATTGTCAGATAAGTATGTCGTGTACTTTTACTTTGAGTGGATTTAGGGTGATGCAAAGACTATATGCAAAGAAGCATTTGCATGATGGCCAAGACATGCATTTGGGGATTTACACCCATCAGTTACCCCTTCTGTTTTGTTTAGCAGGAATTTGCACCACTGATTTTCTCAGAGGAGAAGTGAATTGGAAGTGAGA
The DNA here is from genome assembly GCF_021869965.1 of Rhincodon typus. NCBI lineage: Eukaryota > Metazoa > Chordata > Chondrichthyes > Orectolobiformes > Rhincodontidae > Rhincodon > Rhincodon typus. The sequence goes on along the minus strand of NC_063332.1, from coordinate 55,496,832 downwards.
TTTAAGTAGGGTGAATTAGGACTTTTATGAGATGCAAATGCATGAAAATAGTTGATTGCCACTCAAGGATGAGATTCCGAATTTTCAATCCAGGGTCGTTATATCTGCATCACTGCCACAATGCTATCTCCACGTGCAGATACTGATTCGGCCATTGGTGAACTGAGTGCCAAATTAATGGCTTTGGCCACTGCCAGGAGGCAGGAACTGATTATGCAGCATCACCCTCATTGCAACGCCCACCACTAGCTTGTTCTAAACCAGAGGGTCAGCAACCACAAAACATAGATAAATAGCCAACTTTCCAATGAAAAGATACTTCACATGATATGATTGATGGTTTGATTATTGTCACATATACCGAAGTACAGTGAAAAGCTTTGTTTACGAGCAGTACAGGCAGATCGTAGTAAGCAAGGATGTACAGATCAAAAAGACTTATGCAGAGGTATACAGGTTACATTGCACAGAGCATGCGCTGACAAGATCAACATTAGCAAGATCAACATTATTTAAGGCTAGAGAGGGCCAATTCATCAGTCTGATAATGACCAGGAAGAAGCTGTTCCTGAATCTGCTTGTGTGTGTGTTAAGGCTTCTGTGTCTTCTGCCTGATGAAAGAGGTTGTAGGAAATCATTACCAGGGTGCGATAGATTTTGATAATGTTGGCAGCCTTTCCACGGCAGCGAACCATGCAAATAGAGTCAATGGATAGAAGGTTGGCTTCCATGATGATCTGGGCTGCGCACACCACCTTCTGTAGTTTCTTACAGTCCTGGGCAGAGCAGTTGCCACACAAGGCTGTTATGCACCAGGACGGTATGCTTTCAATGGTGCATCTGTAGAAGTTGGTGAGGGTCCTTAAGGACATGCCAAATTTCCAGAGCTGCCTGAGGCAGAAGAGGCATTGTTGTGCCTTCTTGACAGTTGCATTTACATGGGAAATCCAGGATGTGTCATTGGTTATCATCACTCCAAGAAACTTGATGCTCTCCACCCTCTCAATCTCAGCTCCATTGATGCAGATGGGGGCGTGTTCTCCTTCTTTCTTTCTGAAGTCAATGATCGGTTCTTATTTTTGCCGATGTTGAGAGAAAGGTTGTTTTTATTGCGCCATGTCGCCAAGCCCCCTATCTCCCTTCTGTATTTTGACTCATCATCGTTAGATATCCGTCCCAGTACAGTGGTTTCGTCAGCGAACATGTAGATGGCGTTCGTTTGGAATTTGGCAACGCAGTCGTATACGTACAGGGAGTACAGTAGGGGGCTGAGAACGCATCCTTGAGGGGCTGCAGTGTTGAGTGTTATTGTGGAGGAGGTGCAGTTACCTATCCTCACTGATTGCGGTCTTTGGGTCAGAAAACTGAGAATCCAGTTGTAGAGGGTGGAGCTGAGACCTAGGTCTCAGAGTTTTGAGATCAGTCTGGAGAGTATAATGATGTTGAAGGCGGAGCTGTAGTCAATGAGCAGGAGTCTGACATAGGTGTCTTTGTTGTCCAGATGTTCCAGGGATGAGTGCAGGGCCAGGGATATGGCATCATCTATGGATCTGTTATGTCAGTAGGCAAACTGTAGGGGATCGAAGTAGACTGGGAGACTAGAGTTGATGTGGGCCATGGCCAGCCTCTCGAAGCAATTGATATGAGACAGGAGTTCTGATTTCTAGCATACATTTTGCAGAGAAAATCTTACTTAATGTCTGGGAATAATGCCTGAAGACATAACGTCTGAGATCTGAACAAGACGCGTACTGGACTTGAAATGACAAACTTGTTTTTCTTTCTGTATAGATGGCGCCAGACCTGCTGAGTTTCTCCAGCACTCTCTGTGTTTGTTTCAGATTTCCAGCATCCACAGTATTTCGCGGTCATTTTTACTTAAGTCCTCCCTGGCTCTTCATGTTTGGTGAACCATGATTTGAAGATTACTTTCTGGCCATCCTCAACATGTTACAAGCTCCTTAAGGAATTAAAAAGACAGTTATTTAGAAGTATGTGAGTTCCAGGCTCCACCCTCACGTACTCACTTTACAAATAGCAATTCACACCAACTGAGATTACAACGAAGGACTCTCTTTCTTAACCTCTCCCCTGTCCTGAAATGTGGTGATACAGTCATCTCTCTCTAATGAGAGAGCAGTCTGATGGTCCAGTAGGACTTTAGCGACTTTACTTTTGTATCCTGGAGGCATTGGGATACTGACACTGCATTTGAGTGCTATTTCCAACATGTGCTCCCTCCCATTCTCACTCCAATGTATAACTGAAAATCAAAGAAGACCAAAAGACATAGGGGCAGAAGGAGGCTATTCAGTCCACCGAACCTACTCAGCCATTCAATTAGCTCATTGTCGATCTGATGACCCTCAACTTCACTTTCCTGCCTTCATCCCATATTCCCTGGATTCTCTTAATGATTAAAAACTTCTTGATCTCAGCCTTGAATATATTTAATGACCCAGCCTGACAGCTCTCTGAGGTAAAGAATTCCACGATTCACCACCTTCTGAGAGAAGAAATTCCATAGTTTAGTTGAAGAGTGGAGCAGATTCGGTAGGGAAAAATAGCCTACTTTTACTCCTACACCGTACAGTCTTACCTTTTGTGATTTGTGTGTAATACATGAGTTGAAAAACCAAAGATAAATTTAGATTTCACAACTGCCTGCTGTCAGCTTCAGGTGCAGACCTCAGTTGGCACCTGAGACCAGCATGACAAACAATTAGCAGGTGCTTTATTCCACTGAGGAAGCAGTCCTATGCTGATAAATTAAAACGCTGACACTATCATGCTTCTCCGTGCTTGCTAAAACATGGCCTAAAGAAAAGCATTTCTATTCCATTCAGGTGAAGAATGTTACCAAATGTAAAGAATAATAGAAAACCAAAGATCAGAGGTCCTGCCTGCTAAGTACAGTTTGAACTGGCATTCACATTTAGTTGCCACCTCAAGTCAATTTTACTTTCTAGCATTGGAGGGCTGCAGTTCAGCACATGGAACATGAGATCAACTTGACAAACTATTTGCTTCCTTTTACAGGCGATAGAATTTGGAGAATTGAAAAGAATAGGCCATCCTGATCTTGTAGAACAACACAGAGGCAAAGCAAGGGAATAAAAAATGAAGAAAAGTGCTCCGTTCTTTCTATCCTTAAATTATTATTTAAAAGAGAATTTGTAGATGATATTTGAACTGACATCTTCTTTAAAATAATGACAATCTGAATTTAGACTAAAATCATTCAGCTTTTATATCCTTTATTTGCTGCAAAATTTTAACATCTCAGACTTCCTCTTAATGATACATTACAGTAAGCTGTACGTGTTAACTAATTTTCCATTCACGCAACAAGAAATAAAGTAACTGTCAATTTACTATTAAGTTAAAAGTTTATTAAAACAATTGCATAGGAGGTTAAGCAACCCAAAGGCAAGAATATGTTTTCTGGATTTCTGTCTCCTGTATTACAAATTGATTTTGTGAGCTGCAGTTAAGGCATCCAGTTCCACCAGATTTAGTGAAAAGCGTCTTCATGCCTATGAATACAAAGATACGACAATCACTGGATGGCACATCAGTCAGCTGTATCTCAACACCGGTGGCTTATTGAAAGCTTATCTTTTCCAACTTTAAAGAATAATGGTTGCAGCCCCAAACAAATCCTTCCTGATAAAAGGCTTTAAGTGAGAAATTGCACGGATGGATCAGAACTCCTCAAGAATTCCAATCAGAAAAACGTAAACAGTCTCCATCATGTTTGACAAAGCTGATTTTAATACAAAGAAACAGCTAGCCCAGCCACCACTAAATAGAAAAGGTAACTTAAGCACTTGTCATGTCTATTGGTAATGTTAATGATTGGCTGATAACAAGTGTAAATTTATGTCCTACACACAAAGGACATATTTAGTAGACTACTATTTTGATTTGAACTTAAGACAGTGATAAATATTCATTCCTGAAACCAAATTTTTATGTCAAAGGGAGAAATCATGAGACAGTACTAACTGCGGTCATCCTGCCTACACTTCATGTCTGTCAGGAGGCGGAGGTTTCTAGGCTCCAGGTATTAAATGGCTTGGAGATGGTCTGGCCATCTGTGGTAGAAATAGAGACAGAATGAAACAAGAACTGAATAGGTTAAAAGGCCTCATCACAAAGTTGTCAGCTTGATGCCCCCATATAGTCAGTAGTTCTGCAGTAACACACCATTTCATCACATCACTCTCATGATTCTCACCTTCATCCTGTCGCCTTCCTTCCCTAGCAATCCATTTTCCCCAGACCTTCCTCATACATACACACTTAACCCACATCTGTTACCCCTCAAACTCTCATCCTCACCCTCACATGTTATCCATCTTCAGAAGAGAATGTAAAAGCCTTATGACAAATGAAAGCTGTTGAGTAGCACAAACATGTAATCAGACATTTCAAAACCATTGTTGGGTAATCAGAAACAAACATGTGTAAAATAATTAGGCAAGTTGGTTTCAGCTGAAAGCCCATAAAACTCCTCTTGCAAACAAACAGATATCAGAACTATTATCTCAATGAATATATAGACCAAATATATCATAGAATCCCTACAGTGTGAAAACAGGCCCTTCAGCCCAACAAGTCCACACCACCCTCAGAGCATCGCACCCAGACCTATCCCCCTATAACCCACCCCTGAACACTATGGGCAATTTAGCATGGCCAGTCCTCCTAACCTGCACATATTTGGACTGTGGGAGGAAACCGGAGCACCCGGAGGAAACCCACACAGACACGGGGAGAACATACAAACTCCACACAGACAGTCGCCCGAGGATGGAATTGAATTGGGGTCCCTGGCTCTGTGAGGGAGCAGTGCTAACCACTGAGCCACCGTGCCACCCAGATGAATGCATTGAAAAAGGATTAAATGTTTACGCGCTGTTATCATCCTTGTCTGTCCTTTCAATAGTATAAAGTACTTTGGGTACCAGGATTTTCATGCACAACGATGAAGTAAAAGTAATGTAGTCTACTTTGGGTTGTTGGGTAAATAAGAGATATTATATTCGTGAAACTCAGAAGTAATGATTGAAACAAGTTAGTTATAAAACAAAAACCTATGACTTAAAAACTTGTGGAAAATAGTGAGTATCTAACTTTATAGTCAATAAAGTTGAAGTGAACAAACAATTCTATTTTCTTCTTCTTTTAAATTTTTCCTTGAACAAATCAAGAGTATTGGACCAAATTTAGCATAAATCCACTTTGAGAGCATCCCAATCCACCATCTATTACACTAGAAATTTGAAAAACTTCTCCTTTATACACTTTTTCAGGGGTGGACCTGGTGTTGATTATTGGCAAGACAACATGTAAAAGTTTTTTTCGCTACTGTGTCCAATGGCATGTAGAGATCTTTGACTAAATCATGATGTAAAAGTCCACCCATATGTTAATTTTCACCATCTATTTACCTCAATCAGGGGCCTCATTGTTCATATTTTGCTTTCCTAGTTGTTTATGCTCATTCACCTTATTCATCAGACAAACCATCCAGCCTAACTTATTCAGA
>NC_063332.1:55485907-55486278 GCF_021869965.1 Rhincodon typus | reverse complement strand
GTTGCAGGGAAAAGTGCTGGGTGTGGTGGGGCTGGTGGGGAGTGTGGAGCGGACAAGGGAGTCATGGAGAGAGTGGTCCCTCCGGAAAGCAGATAAGGGTGGGGAGGGAAAAATGTCTTTGGTGGTGGGGTCGGATTGCAGATGGCGGAAGTGTCAGAGGATGATGCGTTGGATCCGGAGGTTGGTGGGGTGGTACGTGAGGACGAGGGAGATTTTGTTTTCATTGTTATTGGGAGGGGGTGTGAGGGATGAGTTGCGGGAAATGCGGGAGACATGGCTGAGGGCGTTCTCGACCACTGAGGGGGGGAAGTTGCGGTCTTTGATAAACGAGGACATCGGAGATGTACAGGAGTGGAATGCCTCATCCTGGG
>NC_063332.1:55484561-55485807 GCF_021869965.1 Rhincodon typus | reverse complement strand
AGGAATTGGGAATAGGAGATGGCATTTTTGCAGGAAGGTGGGTGGGAGGAGGTGTATTCTAGGTAGCTGTGGGAGTCGGTGGGCTTGAAATGGATATCGGTTTCCAAGTGATTGCCAGAGATGGAAACAGAGAGATCCAGGAAGGAGAGAGAGGTATTAGAGATGTTCCAGGAGAACTTAAGGTTGGGGTGGAAGGTGTTGGTGAAGTGGATGAACTGTTCGAGCTCCTCGTGGGAGAACGAGGCGGCGCTGATACAGTCATCAATGTAGCGGAGGAAGAGGTGGGGTTTAGGGCAGTGTAGCTACGGAAGAGGGATTGTTCCACGTAACCTACAAAGAGGCAGGCATAGCTTGGGCCCATGCGGGTACCCATGGGCACCCCCTTTGTCTGTAGGAAGTGGGAGGAATTGAAAGAGAAGTTGTTGAGGGTGAGGATGAGTTCGGCTAAGCGGATGAGGGTGTCAGTGGAGAGGGACTGGTCGGGCCTGTGGGACAGGAAGAAGCGGAGGGCAGAAGGGGAATGCAGATGTATAGGGACTGGACATCCATGGTAAAGATGAGGTGTTGGGGACCGGTGAATTGGAAGTTTTGGAGGAGGTGGAGGGTGTGAGTGGTGTCACAGACGTAGGTGGGGAGTTCCTGGACCAAGGGGGAGAAAATGGAGTCTAGATAGGTGGAGATAAGTTCAGTGGGGCAGGAGCAGGCGGAGACAATGGGTCGACCAGGGTAGTCAGGTTTGTGGATTTTGGGAAGGAGATAGAAGCGGGCGGTGCGGGGTTGGGGAACGATGAGGTTGGAGGCTGCGGGTGGGAGGTCACCTGAAGTGAAGAGGTTGTGGATGGTTTGGGAGATGATATTTTAGTGGTTGGGGGTGGGGTCATGATCAAGGGGGCGGTAGGAGGAGGTGTCAGACAGCTGGCATCTGGCCTCGGCAATGTAGTCCCTGGAGGGACCACTCTCTCCGTGACTCCCTTGTCCACTCCACACTCCCCTCCAGCCCCACCACACCCAGCACTTTTCCCTGCAACCGCAGGAAGTGCTACACCTGCCCCTACACCTCCCCCCTCACCCACATCCCAGGCCACAAGAAGACTTTCCACGTCAAGCAGATGTTCACCTGCACATCTGCCAATGTGGTATACTGCATCCGCTGTTCCCGTTGTGGCCTCCTCTACATCAGGGAAACCAAACGGAGGCTTGGGGACTGCTTTGCAGAACATCTACGCTCGGTTTGCAATAAACAACT
>NC_063332.1:55484182-55484461 GCF_021869965.1 Rhincodon typus | reverse complement strand
GTTTGCACTAAACAACTGCACCTCCCAGTTGCGAACCATTTCAACTCCCCTCCCATTCCTCAGACGACATGTCCATCCTGGGCCTCCTGCAGTGCCACAACGATGCCACCCAAAAGTTGCAGGAACAGCACCTCATATTCTGCTTGGGAACCCTGCAGCCCAATGGTATCAATGTGGACTTCACAAGCTTCAACATCTCCCCTCCCCCTACCCCATCCCAAAAGCAGCCCAGCTTGTCCCCGCCTCCCTAACCTGTCCTTCCTCCCACCTATCCCCTCC
>NC_063332.1:55444917-55484082 GCF_021869965.1 Rhincodon typus | reverse complement strand
CGCCCCCTTGACCTGTCCGTCCACCCTGGACTGACCTATCTCCTCCCTAACTCCCCACCTACACTCCATCCCCGCCTCTTTGACCTGTCTGTTTCCTCTCCACCTATCTTTTCCTCTCTCCATCTTCTATCCACCTCCCCCTCTCTCCCTATTTATTTCAGAACCCCCTTCCCCTCCCCCATTTCTGAAGAAGGGTCTCGGCCTGAAACGTCAGCCTTCCTGCTCCTCTGATGCTGCTTGGCCTGCTGCATTCATCCAGCTCTATGCCTTGTTATCTCAGATTCTCCAGGATCTGCAGTTCCTACTATCTTTGAGAAAAAGATCTGCTGTACAGAGCTCACAAAGAGCTGCCCTGTGTCAGCGCATCTTGAATCTACATCCTGTCCTCGGGCCTTGATCTTTCTGCTTCTGCAAACATTTCGTCTACGTTTTCATATGTAGTTCTTTTTAGGCTCAGACAGTCTCTAAGCAGAATGCAAAGCCTTGTCTGTTCTCTCATTAATACATTCTTGCTGATGATTGACAATCTCAGAGTTTCTGCACAAGCAGATAGCTTTCTTGAGAGTTAGTTTCCCCTGTCTCAACAGATATGCTGTCACAGTGGCATCTCCAGTGCTTCAGGCAAAGCATCTCTAATGATTTCACCTTTCAGTGGTCCAAACTCACAGGGTTCAGTTAGATATTTCAGTGCCACAACACTGTGAACAATATTCTCCCTCTCGCCTGATCTCTGATGTTGAAGACATCCCATTCATAAATTACATTAGTTAAGAATGCAAGATGTGTCATCAAAAACTTCAATATTCCTCAATTCTGGCTTTTCTACTTTTCATTGAGTTACGGGACGTGTAACCAAATTCAGTGTTCTCTCTCCCATCGCTTAGAACTGAGTTTCTATTCTTACTGTTTGTTTTTTGTTAATTCTGTCAGTACCTCATAATTCTGCCTTTGTGACTGTACTAAATTGCAATTCTGGCTCATTTAAACCTTTATTTTCACAGCACTTGGGATTGGAAAATTCACAGCTATTCTTACTTACCCAGTCAATTTGCAAACTGTAATCCTCTGCTCCTATGATGCTGCTTGGCCTGCTGTGTTCACCCAGCCCTGCACCTTGTTGTCTCGGATTCTCCAGCATCTGCAGTTCCTACTATCTCTGTTAATCTACTTCTTCCTTCTTGTTTCTTATAGTGGTTAGCTCTCTTACAGCTCTGAAAATCCACTCAATTTTAACTGCACATTTCTGATGCTATGTTTCACATGGAGATTATTAATGGCTTTTCCCTCTAAAATGAAAACACTTAACCCAGAGGGCATGTGACAATTGGAAGTGCAATATACTCACAAATGCATTTCTCCAAACAGAGTGTGTGATTGTCCTATTCTTGGTACAAGTATCCTATCACATAGTGAATGCATGTCATTGATGACCAACAAAACTGTGGCAGAGAGAAAGTAAAAGAAAAAGGAAAAGAAAAGTGCCCTTTATGTTCCCAGATTGTTTGAAGCGAAGAAATGTCTTTTGAAATATATAGTGTTGTAAAATGCAGAAAAAGCAGCAACCAATTTGTAATGCCCCTAAACAGCACTGATCTCTAGTATTTCATGGTATTATGGCACCTTTTTGTGAGAAAGCAGAAAAGAGATTTAAATTGGATATGTCTATGACTGCCTTTGCAAGTCAACATTCATGCTGTTGTACTTTCCCATTTGTCATGGTGTGCTTCATTTATTGACCTATTGTGAATTTCTCTGGATTCATTTTATTTTGCAGGAGTCACAGTTTTCAGTTGCAGTTCACGTAAGAATGTGATTGATGAGTTTCAATTAAAACAATCCTGTACAGACCACTTGGCTTGTCGGAATTGATTTTATTTGATAATATTGTAAATCTTCAGCAAACGCTCCCATAGCCAAGTATCCTCCTAATGTGTAGTGCCTTACACTATTAAAAATGTATTTTTGGAGAAATGCCCTTGCATAATAACCGCTGTGTATTTATCACACAAGAACTTTCTGATATATGTAGGCAATATTCAACTTTGTAGGAGCTGCCAAAAGGATTGGCCACCAGATATAATTTGCTTCAATTTCCTTCTGAATTATTGTGACTGTGTGGTTATATAGGTTATTTCATATCTTATGTAAACACAGGAGGTGTTTGTCAAAGCCTATTGCAATGTAGTACATCAGCAGTAATCACAAACAGCACAATGGTTTCTTCTAAAGATGTAAGAATTCAAAACTTGTGTGATAGGAGGGGATTGAAAGGGCACCCATGGCTATTTCAAAGTAATTAGCTGCTTTGCTGTGGAAATTGAATGGAATTTCCCCCTCTCTGATATGGCAAGAATGATGGTGGCAAGATGGTTAGGTTTTTGACTGCACAGGCAAGATAGGCTGAATGACCTTTTTCTGTACTGTAGAATCTATGACTCTATGACTTAATCAGGTGAGAGTCTAAAAATCAGATTCTCCACAGTGAGAAAACTTCTCCTGTTTAACTCCACATGGCTTAGGTGGCAAGTTTAGAGTCACACCATTGGGTGTTGTGAAGTTTATTTCCATGCATTTGCATCTCAGTATTAACTCAATTCATGTATTAACTTTGTACTTCTAATTTCCCTCTCTGCAATTGAGTAACTGCCATCCTTACCTGGTCTGACATACATATGACTGCAGACCCACAGCAATGTGGTTGACTCTGAACTGCCCTCTGGGCAATTAGCAATGGGCAATAAATGCTGCCTAGCCAGCACTGCCCTCATCCTGTGAATGAATAAAAGGAACTCCATGGTGCAAAATCTCAACTCGTAGAACAGATGATATCTAGTGACTGGTCTCAATATTGCCCTTTGTAGTTTGTAGAAAGGTGAGTTGGCCATCAGGCCTCTCTTACAGGAAATCTCTTCTTCTGCACAAAGTGCATCCATGGTAAATGGTCACATTCTTCCTGGACCCTTCATCTGCACAACTCAACTAGCAGCAGCTCTCAATAGCATCATGATTCATTACAACCCAAATTAGTAGTAACCTGAGGGCTTCAAACATCTACTTTGGAGTTGAAGGACAGCCAGACAACTTATGTACATCTATACGGGATGTTTAGCACTGACACTGAACCAGGCATCTTCTGTGACCTAGCCTGCTACATGAAAAGTGCATGAAAAGTCTTTAGCATTCATTAGAGACAGGCAGCTTCAGTCATTTAAAAAGCAAAAGAACTGCGAATGCTGTAAATCTAAGGAAGGGTCACCGGACCCGAAACGTTAACTCTGATTTTCTCTTCACAGATGCTGCCAGACCAGCTGAGCTTTTCCAGCAACCTCTGTGGTTTCACATGCTTTTTGGTGCAGGAGGAAAGGTAGGCAGTTTGCAGTGGTGGGGAGCGCTGAGGAATAAATATATCAGTCAGAGAAAGAGCAGACATGTTGCTGGATGGCACAGTGCTGCTACAATGGAGCCAGAGCTCCTTCACGTGGCAAACACATTGCACATGCTTAAAGGGCATGGGAAAAAGTGTTTACTGTGGGGAGGATGGATTCAGTCAGTCTGGGAGTTTGTCACAAACTTACTCAAGGGGATTGTTCAAGTCCAGTCCATTGGTTAGCCACACTTTGTTGGATGATTGGCCCTATTCTAGTCTGTGGATCTGTGCCTTTGCAGTATGGAGTTTGGGCAACAGTCAATGCTTGAGATCGAGTACAGGAAGTCCAGGGATTGCTTGCAAGTCATTCATGGTGCTCCTGAAACTTCAGTCTGAGGACTGGACAATGATCAGCTGGGACTGTTCTCCCAAGGCCCATCAGCTCAGGACTTTGAGTGTGGTGGTGGTGACACCAGCTTTCAAGATGGCTCTGACAGCAAGGTGACCTCTGCAGTCAGTGGAGAAGGTTGTCGGTGGCAGAATCAGGAAGTTGGGCTTCAGCTGTGACAATGCTGTACTCCTGGTGGATTGATAGTAGTGGCAGTTACATTAGCGTTGATGTGTTAGACCCGATGTGGTGCTCCTGGTGATGGAGCCGTGATGGCAACGGTGGTCCCAGAGCAGGACTGCTAGAATGGGGGCTGGGGGGATGCATTTATGGCACAGAGCCCGTTGTGGAGAACCCCCGCGCAGCAACTCCGCCCACCCCACCCCTCCCCAATGTCGAGCAGAGCACAATAAGGCAAGAAGAACTCTGTTTTTAGTTATAGTTTAGTTATATCTCAAAATCTTCTGTAACTCAAAATGGCAAAGTGACATATTACACTTTTCACTATTTATTTGTCAAATACAATTGACAATAAGTCATTCCATTGAGTTCAACTAAATTCAGTCCAGGTGTTACTTGGCCTGTCATATGGGTGTGATCACTAATAGTCAGGGACCTTATCAGGAGCAGTTCATGCCATCCTGGGAATCATGGCAGCTAAAACCTAGAGTTGCTGTATTGCTGTACAAAGCTGCTGAGGGAATAGAAACAATGGGCAGTTGGAGATAGTAGGGTGGAATCTCATAGTTAATCAAAGCAGCCTGGGAGCTCTCAAAAGGTAATTTCAATAGGTTATGATTACGCTGGCTGCTACAGTAAGGATGTGGATCTAGCAAGGGCACAGGAACATGCAGAGTCATGGGCCCCTGGGACCATCAGGCACATTAATAGTAATGTGAAGGGACTGAACTGAAATGGGGGAGGCTGAAGGGTCATAGAAGTGACAGCAACAAAAGGGGAACACAAAGATTGGGGCAAATTTATGGTCACAGGTGAACGCTGCAAGTCACACATATGTACACAAAATTGGAACCTCACTATATCAAATTGAAAATTAACCGTGCAATAAGTTGACAAAACGTCTCGTCTGCATGCAAACAAAGAAGAGTAATTTACTGTGTTTTTCATCAAGGATGAAATTTGCAAAATAATTTTGAAGGTCTGCAAGGGACAATTGAGGTTATTGTGTCTTCACTGATTAAGTAATGCTATGCCATGTGACTTCAATTCTCACTTCATCTGGAGGCCAGTAATTATCAAAAAATGCGGATAACAAATTATGACCTCAAGCCATCATGAACGTTAAATTGTGCCTACTGATTGCTACCTCATGATATAACCTCAACACGTCCAAAAGTTGAACCTAATGAATCCAATTGGCCACAACAAGTACTAGGTAGGGCTCTTGTGGCACAGTAGTAGTGTCTATACGTCTGGACTGTGGTGGCCTGGGTTCAAGTCCTGTCTGCTCCAGAGGTATGTAATAATATCTCTGAACAGGCTGATTTAAAAAAATATATATATAACAAATACTGGAAGACAATGCACAGCAGTTGCTGTATCCTCACACAGTAAAGTATGTGTTATGGTGGGAGAGGCAGATCTGGGGGTGATGCCTGGCACGAGCCTATTCCCAGTGGAACACTGAGTGTTTTTGATTCTCCATTCTGCATTTGGTAAGGCCACAATATCTCAGATCTCCTTATTGAGGAAAAACTACAAACTTGTTGGAAAGCAATCATGCCATCCTGTTTGAAGGCATAACGTTCAATTTGATCGCGAAGGGTGTGAGGATTCATGCACACTTCAATAACACTGCATGTGCTCTCTGCATTACTCAACAAATTACCTTCTAATGGAGCCGAGATATCCGATGTTATGCCTGCCTTTCTCATGGCAGTCAGCAGCACCTACAGGGGTAAACGAGAGAAGGAGCTTGAGACAGGCAGTCAGTAGAATCTGGAGGAGTGGGTGAGACGACAGGCAGTCAGAGATAGAGTCACTGGAACAAAAACAGAAGTTGCCAGTAAAGCTCAGCAGGTCTGGCAGCATTTGTGAAGAAAAAAATCAGAGTTAATGTTTCGGGTCCAGCGACCCTTCCTCAGAACTGGGTCTGGGCATCCACATTTCTTTCGGTTTCAATAGAGTCACTGGGAGCTGATCTGAGTTGGGCTTTTCAGTGTACTTGCCATAGATGGAGAGCAATGAGGTTCACCAGAATGATCTCTGTTTGGCACGTTTGTTGTATGAGGAGAGATTGTATCAACTGGGTTTGTATCCACCAGGATTTAGTTCCCGAAGGGGAACTATATAAAATTCTGACAGGCCTGGACAGACTGGATGCAGAGATGATGGCTAGAGCAGTCCAGACCAAATGGTCTCAGCATACACAGCAGGCCATTTCAGGCTGAAATTAGGAGAAGTTGTATAATGAGAGAGGATTAATTAATGAAGCGACATGATTTGATTGAATTTTATATTCAGTTTGAGGAAAGGAGGAGAGAGGTTATTTTATAAATTGAAGTGAATTATGAGGGCATGAAAGCAAAGCTGGCTAATGTAAATTGGTAAATTAAGTTAGAGGATCTGTCAATAGAGATGCAGTGGTAGGCATTTAATGAAATATTTCAGAATGCACAGAATAGGTATTTTTTAACAAGTAAGAACAATTCTAATGGATGCACCCACTATCTGTGGTTAACTAGGAATGTTAAAGGTAGTATCAACTAAAAGAAAATGTTTATCATTGAGCAAAGACATGCGGCAGTGCAGAAAATTGTATGGGTTACAATAAAAAAGGAAAGAATGACCACCACATTAATAAAGAGGGGAAAGCTAGTCATGAATATAAAAAACAGATAGCAAGAGTTAGTATAAATATTTAAAGAAGAAAAAAAATTAAGAGTGAGCATTGGTCCTATAGAAAGTGAAATTGGAGAATTAATAATGAAAAATATGGAAATTACAGGTGAATTGGACAGATATTGAACATCTATCTTCACTGTCCAGGATAAAACTAATATCCCAGAAGCAGCGATAAATCAGGAAATGGAAGGAAGGGTGGATCTCAGGAAACCCATAAACACCAGAGATGTAGTACTGAGTAAATTGTTCGAACTGCAGTCTACAAGTACACAGGTCCTAACGGATTTCAACCTAGAAACTCAAAAGGAGAAGCCTGTGAGACAGTTGTTGTAATGGTTTTAGTTTTGCAAATCTCCCTTGATGCAGGGACAGTCCCATTAACTTGGAAGATACTGAATGGAACTCCTTCATCTAAAAAGGAAGAGAGACAAAAAGCCAGGAAATACTGGCCAGTTAGCTTGACATCTATCATAGGGAATGTTTTGGAGCCTATTATTAAAGATGTTATTGCAGGGCATGAACAAAACTTCAAGTTAATCAGCCAGACTCAATATGGTTTGGTGAAATAATGATTGACCAATCTAATAGGGGTTTAGGGTGTGTCCTCTTCTTTGTGGATGTTCCCTGCATGCTTCTGGTACCTTTATAAAAGAAGAAAGGGACTTATTTGGAGTAAATAGATAAAAGCTTGTGGAGAGCAAGAATTAAATTAGAACTGGTTGTAATTTGAGACCAGCACAGCACAAAAGAGCTCACTGGAACATTGGACTTTCTGAGTAGTTGGGGTCTTCTTTGGCCTTCATTGATCTTCTTGCTGGGTATTCCTTCTTTACATGGGAGTCAGCACTGACCTATGCTGCTACCTTTGTCCAGGCTAGCTGGGCCTGGTGACATCGTCCATTCTTGCCATCATCCGAAAGAGGACTAACCTTCTCTCCATGACCCCGACTGGCAACGCCCTGAGGTATTTCTCCATGACATGAGGAGCATGTTTATTTTTCTTCCATGACATATGTTGAGAATTTAGAGGCATACCCTATAGTGTGAGGATAGTTCCTAGCTTGCAGCATCTGAAATAGTGTTGAGTTGGGCTTTAAATATGGCATCAGAGTCTTCAAAGCTAGAAGGCCCTGGCAGCAGCGAGCACTTGCGTCTCATTCATCAAACCATTCGCTGTGTATTGTGTCCAGCGCTTGTATAACCAAAGAGGTGAGAAGCATGTGATTGCACAAGATAACTTGCCACACACCATGACCGAAATCTTGAAGCAAACCAGGCCCACCATGACAATAAACTGATCTTGATTTCATTCTTATATGTTTCTTTTATCCACATTCATTTTAATCTTTGCATGTATATTTTAGCTGATGACTGCATCAGTTTTTACTGAATACTTCTGAGCACTGAATATTTACTTTCAATAATAGTTGTGTAGCAAACTGACCTTTATCTTGGTTAAGACTAAATCTTTGATGTTGGTTATTTTTAAATTGAAATATTCAAAAACTGAAAGAGGACTAAATGAACTGTGCAAATTTGCAGTTCACTGATCACTCTGAGGATGTCTAGTATCCTTGTGACACTATCCCCATAGTTTGAAGTTATATTGTTATTTATTGGTAACAATAACTGTTTTAGTAAAATACTTGACCCCTTTAAATTTGGATTAATAATAGCTTTGAACTAGTAGATAAAGGAATTTTGTTATGAATGGATGAACGCATTTATTAGTATCACAGCATTTTTTTTTAAACAACAATGATGTCAAAATATAGATAATGCAAATTAATGTTATTGTATAGAGAAAAGCTGTACTTTGTGACATCTACAGTGTAGCACTTTGTCACCTCTGATTTGTATTTTTATATAAACGCTGCAGTGTTTATATACTGCATTTATTTTTTCTTTTTACTTTTCTTTGCTTCTTTGATGCTGAGTCATTTTGAAATATAGTTTCATATGTCATTCAATTCCTTCAACATTCTTCATATAAACCTCGATGGCTGACAGACTATTTACCACTGAAAATGTTGCTTTGATCCACACATTGTCTTAATTTAGAAAAGTAAGAGGAAACTTGATAGTTCTTTACAGGGTAGATGTGGAGTGGATGTTTCTCCTGGGAGAATCTAGAACTAGGGGTAACAGTTTAAAAAGCAAAGGTTGCCTATTTAAAACAATTATTAGAACATAGAACATAGAACAGTACAGCACAGTACAGGCCCTTCGGCCCACAATGTTGTGCCGAACTTTTACCCTAAACCTAAGGTCTATCTAACCTCCACCCCTACCTTATACTATCATCCATATATCTATCTAATAGCCGCTTAAATGCCCCTAATAAGGCCAACTCCACTACCCTCTCCGGCAATGCATTCCACGCCCTTACTACTCTCTGAGTAAAGAACCTACCTCTGACGTCTCCTCTATAACTACCTCCACTCACTTTAAAACTATGCCCCCTCGTAATAGCTACCTCCACCCTAGGAAAAAGTCTCTGGCTGTCCACTCTGTCTATACCTCTGATCAGTTTGTACACCTCTATCATGTCACCTCTCATACTTCGTCGTTCTAAAGAGAAAAGCCCTAGCTCTCTCAACCTTTCCTCAGAAGACCTTCCCTCCATTCCAGGCAACATCCTGATAAATCTCCACTGCACCTTTTCCAATGCTTCCACAGCTTTCCTGGAATGAGGCGACCAGAACTGGACACAATACTCCAGACGTGGCCGAACCAGGCTTTTGTATAGCTGGAGCATAACTTCACGGCTCTTGAACTCAATCCCTCTATTAATGAAAGCTAACACACCTTTCTTAACAACTCTATCCACCTGGGAGACACATTTCCTTTCTCACAGAAAGTCATGACGGATAGAAATCTCTTCCTGAAAAGGTGTTGGAAGTAGACTTTTTGAATATTTTTAAGGCAGTGGTAGATCAGTTCCTGTGAAGCAGAGAGTTATAAGGTTATCAAGCATAGGCACGAGTAAGGATTTGTGGTTATAATCAGATCTGCAATGATCTTGTTAAATGGTGGATCATGCTCAAGGGGGCTGAATGGCCTACTCGTATTTCTTTATCATAAATTCAACAGATTGAAAAACAGAGTTTTTTTCCAAAAGATAATATAAGCAGCTACAAATGCAAAACAAAAACATGGCCTGCAGTCATGTCAAAATGGGTTTAATCTATTGTTTCTCACTTGTTACTTAGATCCAGTAGATTAGGCTCTGATTACTCCAATGTATTAATTCCAAATGTGGATGCAACCAATAGTGCCACTCACTATCATAAAGCAATGAAAAATATAGTTTTCCAAGTTATCTGTATTTCTCTTAAAGCAAATTATTAAACCATAGTGGAAGAGTTTCATGAAACAATAATTATGCCAAATAATGTTATTCATTTGTGACGCTACTATGCTTTTAAGTGGTGTAATTGTCCTGGATTTTTATTTGAAGAGAGGTTTTGAAATGTACAGCTTCTCCTCCGAGCCAATAAGGTAAATAGCTAGTGACACTTTGGGTATTTTTTTAAGTTGGAACAATAGAAGCATCACAAGTGGGTGGAAACAGAGTCCCACAGAACCAGGGTTTTAGTTTAGCTTTCAGTATTTGTTGGGGTTTTGATGTTCACTGTGGAAGCTGTTATACATCTCCCTGCCCCAGCAAAAAAAATCTTGAGTTCTTTCTCTGCTGCCAGAATTGCATGTGAGACACTCTGTTTTACTGACTTTGCTTTTGCCAAGGGGTGTGTTTATGGGATGTTACTATATTGGAACTATTGATGTTTAACAGTTAAATAACCTGTTATTCTATTAAGTTTTTCAATAGAGTTAAAGTTATACCACTTCCTTTTCTGATGAAGGGTCTAGGCCCGAAACGTCAGCCTCTCTGCTCCTATGATGCTGCTTGGCCTGCTGTGTTCATCCAGCCCTGCACCTTGTTGTCTCACTCTCTTCAACCACTGTTTTAAATGTATTTCATTTGGAAAGAAGCTAAGAACAGCATGGAAGCTGGATTTTAATTACAGTACTGTAGAATGTGTTACATTCTTGGTAGATAACTGAAAATGTTTTTATTTTGTTTGCTTTGGTAAAAGTTTTTGATATGCCAAACTGCTTAGCGATTTCGCTCTGGAAATCTGCGAAATACGCAGTCTATTCAGCATTGCAATTACTTTCACCTTCTTTAGAACTGGCTTTTCCATCACTCATGGAGACTCTGATAGCTCGTTGTCAAAGTCCAGAACAAAGGTTAAGTCACAAGCATTAGAAAATTTAAGCATCGATATCCAAGGAGACTCTTTTCACACTTTACACAGCTTGTTGCAACTTGATTGGCAAAGCACATTGATTTGCAAAGCAGCTTAACATGACTTTAGTGAGACAGCATTTAAATAGATGAATTCACGCTTTCAAATTTATTTGAATATGTTACCCATTTGACAAGGAGTGCTATCATCAGAAAATATAGAGGAAAGGATTTGTGCATGGGGATTTTATTCTCTTAAACATTCAATTCCTGTATTAATAACTTATGTAATTGAATTGACCATAGTACTAAAATATTTACTAACCCATTGAGTTTTTGCCTCTTTTCTTAATCAACTCCAATAAGATTAACTTTATCCAAAGTAGTCAGTAAATTAATAGATATTTGTTTTTCAGAATCACGTAAAAATTACAGCATGGGAAGGAACAGTTTGATCCAACCAATCCGTGTTATGTGTTTTTGCTATGACAGTTGAGGGATAAATATTGGCCCAGATACTGGGTGTATCTTCCCTGAACGTCTTCAAAATGGTGCCACTTTTTACATCCACTTAAGGGGGAAGACAGTCCACAGTTTTAAAATCTCATTAAGAAAAAACAATTTGTCTGATGTGCCGTCATTATCACACTAAATTGTCAGCTCTTATTGTCCAAGCTCTTGGAATAGAAATTTAAGCTATACCTTTCTTTCTCAGTGGGTAGCATGCTCCAAAGTATCACATCTGACCCTAATCTTGTTCAAAACTACCTTCCCATTTCCTGTACCTTTAATTTAGAAGAATAGAAACATAGAAAATAGGAGTAGGAGTAGGCCATACAGCTGCTTGTTCCTGCTCCCCCATTCAATATAATCATGACTGATTATCTAGCTTAGTACCTTCTTCCCATGTTCTCCCCATACCTTTTGATATTTTTCGTCTTAAGAACCATATTTAAGAACGAGATCCAAGTGACACCATCTCCACAGACAACATGCTGAAACTACTGGACCTATGCCTCACAACTCACTTTACCTTTAATGGCAAAATCAATGAACAAATCAACGGGACACCCATGGGGTCACCTATCTCCGGACTAATAGCAGAAGCAGTGATGCAGAGATTTGAAAGCATAGCCCTTCTGTAAATCCAACCCAAACTATGGATCCGATACGTGGACAACAAATGGACCAAGCTAGAGGAGACACACCAACTAATAAACAACACTCACACCGGCATCACATTCACCAGGGAAGAGGAAAAGAACAAACAGCTCCCATATCTGGACATCATGGTAGAACGCAGGGCCAATAGGGAATTTCTGATGAAGGTACACAGAAAGGCCACATGCACGGATCAAGTCCTGAATTTCAACAGCAACCACCCCAACACCCACAAATGGAGTTGCGTAAGAACACTATTTAAATGAGCAACAATACACTGCAGCAACCCAGAACTACACCAAAACGAAGAAAAATACCTTGACCAAGTATTTGAGGACAACGGGTACCCGAACGGCTGGGTCCGACAATGCCTAACACACAAACAACAATAGGAAGATACAGTACACCCTGACACACTCGTCATGTTATCATACATCACGAACATATCCGAACTGACTACAAGACTCCTATGGCCATTGGGCATCAGGGTGGCACACAAACCTACGTCAACACTACGCCAACTGCTAACTCAAGCCAAAGAGCCCTTACCCACTATGGACAGAACCAACATGGTATACAAGATCCCATACAAAGACAGCAACAAACATTACATTGGACAGACAGGAAGGAAACTGGCCACGAGAATACATGAACACCAACTAACAACAAAAAGACATGACCAGTACTCACTTGTCTCCATTCACACAGATGAGGAGAACCACCAGTTTGATTGGGACAACACCAAGATGCTAGGACAGGCCAAACAGAGACAAGCACGAGAATTTCTAGAGGCCTCGTTCTTCACCAAGAAGGTGATCAATAAACATGCAGAATTAGACCCTCTATAGACACCACTGCAAAGAAAAACCGGAAATGAGGTAACAAATTCCAACGGACCCCAGAGTTTAAATACCAGGTGGGAAAACACAACAGCATTTCATCGGAGGCTGCACTGATGATGTTACCCAGCAGGTAATGAAACGTCTGCAACTAACGAACCAGCTCGGCGAGCCAACCAACTGCAGTATCCACAACCCGAGCTACAAATATACTCAAGAACCTTAAACCATATTTAACTTGTTCTTGAAAATACTCAATATTTTGGCCTCAACTGTTTCTCCATGACATTAAGCAAGACATTGAGACCAAATGAAAGCCCAGAACCAGGAACCAGACCAGCCAAGTTATTTTCCTGGAGGTGACATCCTAATTGGTCACCTCCACATACACCATCCTTTCATGGGCCATTGGGGAGCTCGAAGTCTGGAGGATCTAATCGAGCCCACCCTTCCCTAAAAGGTTGGCAGTGCCACACTCAGAGATGGGTGTTGCTGAAGCACATGGGAAGGCACCTCCACTCTTGGTCATTGGCCACAAGAAGGGTATATAAGAAAGGCTGAAAGGGTCAAAATTACCAAACAGAAGAGGGGGCAACCCCCACAGAAACAGTTACTGACATTAATATGGATGTGTAGTGGCATGGCAGCTTCCACATTAAATGGAATCGCTGGCTCCACTTGCACCATTCCTCCCCAGCACCCCATCCGACCACCTCCCCCAACCCCTCTACCACCTGGAATTAAGATAGTGGCCTCTGTGTATGGCAGTGGTCTGCTCCACCGACAGAAAAATGCTGGTGCGCCTTTTAAATTGCTCCTAGTTAAGCTCATAAATATGCAAATTATCCCACAGTTCTGTGAACAAACTGTTCCATTTCCTAAGCCACCCTAGAGAAAGTTCCTCAGTGGCAGGAATATGGCAGATAGTCCTCCCAATGTTGTTCAGGATTATTCTTCTATATATCCCCACTGCCTCCAAGCCCACCATAAACCCACAGTCTCTGCTTCAAACATTAATTCAGACTGAGCAGTCCACAATCATAATCCTACGCAATAAAAAGTTTACCTCACTATCTGTTAAAGTGTCTTTTTATATTAGCATTGTATCTGGGTACTCTTTTTTCCGACGACTCTATCTCTGGCTAGAGTCTGTTTCTTTTTATCAAATCAACCTACATTTTCCCCTGATCTAATGAAAAGAGTTACAATTTTCAATTATTTTTTATTTGGATTCTTTCATGCAATACAATATGCTGGTGAATCCATGTTGCACTCGCTATTTCTTCAAAATCCTTCCTACTGCACTCAGCCTAAAACTCATACCACACTCTAATTGTCGTCTTAATATGTGGGTCATGGATGTTCACCATTACACATTCAGTTTTACATTTGCGCATTTGACAATTCAGGTAGCCCATTCATTTTTCTTTTTGACTTTAGTATTTGAGATGCTGTTTCTAAAGTCGTGTAGAACTAAAGCCCCAGATCATCAGCTTTCCCACATCAACCAACCATTTTCCATTAGGACAGGCTGAACGTGATATATCTGGAGGATCAGTGCCAGGTATTCTTTTGCTTCCTGTATAATTAGTGGGCTTCTGTTTGTGCTTGGAGAGCATGATTTAGAATTCTGTTGTCTATATGGAAGTAAGGTTTTGGAAAATGGTAAGGAGGGCTGTGATAGATGTCAGAAAAACTAGTTAGCAAAATGGGCAGACAAATTGCTAACACAATAGGATAACGTTTTTCAAGTGGAAATAGGGGAACACAATTGTAGATGCTGATGAGTGTCATTCAACAAAGAAATCTGGGATTCATCCTCATAAACCCAAAAATTCAACATTTGCTGAGGCACCAGAAGTAGTAATGCGTCCCCACAGTCATTTGGAACAAAGTCCAGGAGATGTTCCAGAACTATCTCATGCTGACTCCAAGGAAAAGTCTCTCCCCACTTTTGACATTAAGTAATCAACTTCACGGAAATACATTGTAGACAGTAGCTTTATTAACAACATTACATAATTAAAGCATTGAGAAACATCTTTCAATAGTATTTGGAAAACAGTGATAACACAACTGTTCCGAAGATCATTTCGGATCTGTTCCAAGCTTTCTCAACTATTTTTATATTTGGTTTCATTATTACATTAATGGTCTCATTTTGCTCAAGTGAACCCCTGAAGCCAGTTCCACATTCCTCTACTGTTACAAACTAAAATGTACTGTTTTGGCAATGAACACCTGTTTCTCATTCTGTCCTTACATAGTTAAGGTAGAACTAAGTTAGATTATTAAGGCACGCAGGCACTATTTAATTAAGATTGCTGGATTTTGCAGTTATAGTAAAGCACATGAGTTCTTAATTAGTAGCCTTCTATTTGGGCTTGACTAATGGTACACCTATATATATATGTTAAATTGAGAAATATGCTATTTGTGCCTTTGCTAGAACTGCTAGTATCAGAAGCTATCTGAAGCTAGAATATTGGATATTCAAAAAAAAATCACCTTCAAAAACAATCAATTCTAAGAGGCTGAACAAGGTACCTGAAGATCATGTTTCTGATATGAGAAGGGGCCTGAGCGTTAACTCCCTGTACTGTTAATATTTGCAGTAGCTTTAAAATCTTTAGTCATTTACATAAGAGCACCTTGTCACTTGCAGAAAATAGGAGCCACGTGATATTCTGCCTTACCTCTGAGCCATGACATCTGGTACTCTTTACCTGCTGGATTTTAAGAGATTTCCTGAGATTTACATTCAATTGGGACAAATTAAATCCATAAACCCTTATGCACTCATTACTTCCTGACAAATTATTCTGCATTACATTTCAACAGAGGACTTAAAATATCTGAGTATTCAGATCCCTCCAATCTTTACACAGTAATGGATTTAAATCTTGTCCCTCTTTTGCAGGAAGCTACTTTTGCTGCCTTGACCTCTTCCTTTCTCTAGCAGATGGATATATTGTAATCCACACAATTACTTTTTTTTTTGGCTAAATTGTACAGTGCCCTGAAAAAGTATGTGAAACAGATAGAAAGGTAGAAAAGTACATGATTAATCCAGCTATCTGGAGATGCTGGAATCTCAGATTTTTTTTAATTGTGAAAAGGTGAACCAGGCATACAACTCCTCCCAAATTAAATAAAATGTCAGTTCAGCCTTTTTTCTCTGAACAGTTAATCCATCAGCTGTTATGGAAATTGTGGTGATTTCCCAGAATCTTCCCAAAGGATTATGGCCTCGATCAAAGATGACTCCCTTCATTGCTAGATTTAAAGGCCATTTCCAAAGCTTTGCAGTCTCTCTGTTACCATGGCAATTGCTTTGTGTTGAAGTTTATATGTCACTCATAACCCTGTCTGTATTGCCCTTACAACTTGAATGTAAATTTCAACTTTTACATTTCTTGATCTCCTATGTTAGGAAGACTTTGGCATAGTGATAATGTCACCAGTAAGGTAATCCAGAGTCTTTAACTAGTGTGCATCTGGGAATGTGGATTTGAATTCCCCCATAGCAGATGGTGAAAGTCGAATTCAATAAAAATCTGTTAGTTAAAAATACCCTGATGATAACCACTGCCAATTAACATAAATACTTCTCTGGCTCACTAATTCCCTTTATGTCTGGCTTACATGTGAATCCAGACCCACAGCAATGTGGCTGACTCTCAATTGCCCTCCAAATTGGCTTGGCAAGCCACTCAGTTCAAGGGCAATAAGAGTTGAGAAACAATGCTGGCCTAGCTAGTGACATCCTCATACCTGGAGAGAATAAAAATAAAATTTTAAGCCAATCCCTGAAAGTAACAAATAATATGTCTCTGACATGGATGCATTGGGGTGAGTTATGGAGAAGTATTCACCTGCCTGTTATCTATTTTGATACCCAAAGTCTGCCTGATCCATTTTCCAGACTGGCTGGTAAATGGATGAGCAGTACACCTGCCTGATTCTGATGAAAGATTGTTTAAAGAGATAAGTGCAGATCCTAGCTGCTTGCAATCTTCTTACATAATTGGATGGCACGTGCATTACAATCTCTCCAACAATTTACACCAAACATTGGGAGGCCTAACCAGAATACCTTAAGTAGGTTGCTGGTGGACATGCAAACTTTTCCTTGTTTGTATTTTTGTGCAGCCAAGGCAATCACGGGAGCTTTCCCTCTTTCCAAAGAAATAAAATCAGCCTGTGGCCATCTTAGGCCAAATTTGCCAACTGAGTCAGCACAATAACTGAGGTAACAAGGTGTAGAGCTGGATGAACACAGCAGGCCAAGCAGCGTCAGAGGAGCAGGAAAGCTGACGTTTCGGTCCTAGACCCTTCTTCAGAAAATACACAATAACTGATCAGCTTCCTGCTGTCCCACAACTGGGAGCTTCAGTTATTGTTGCCCATTTGGAACTCACAATTTATTTGTGTTGTTTAGCCAGGTCCAAAACTAAAATTAGTTTGTGCTTCAAATCCAAAACGAATTGATGCTGGTTTTGGTTGAACAGAATGCTTGCTGTACTAACTTTGCACCTGTTTTGGCTGGAACACTAATATTTCCCCATGTTCATGTTTGTCTTTTATTCCGCTCTGCTTTCTATAAAACTAAAAAAAAATACTCGATGCTTTTTAATTTAGGTAACTAATAGGAAGTAAATATTGCTTTGCTGTAGTACCTCAAAGGAATTAATCATCTATTGAAGGGCAGGAGTTGACCATTATAATGTAGCTAAAGATGGCAACAGTTCTCTACGCAGAACAATTCCATAAACACCATGAGTAAAATAATAAGATGGTCTGTTTTCCTTTTGGCGATGATTGGGAGAGAATTTCTTGCTATCTCCAAAAGACCAAGACCCAGATTTTCATGCCTCCATAAAGGTAGAAGAGTTTTAAAAATGGTGGGTAGGAGCCCCTTCTGGGCTTTCTGTCCCCAATACCATTTCCAGTGATTTTTTTTTCCCCAGTACAGAATATAAGTGCAGGTGATGAGCCTGCACAGAGCAACTCTTTGCTGGCTTCATTGAAAGAGTTGGCATTCCAGACTTCATTATTTTCATGATTTTGGCTGACTTTCGTAGAAAATATGGTTAATGACTCCTCAGAGAAGTTGTGCAAATATAAGGGAGCTCTAGTTTGTAGTCAGGAACCTTCAAAACAAAGAGGCATGCAGATTTCCCAAGGAAAACCATTACCTCTCTTACCTTCTCATAAATCATCAATGCAATGCAGACATTGAACATCCTATTGAAGAGACCTTTAGACCTCTTCACATCTCTTAGCCTTGTTCAGATAAGCACTTAAGCATTGAAAAAAACCTTTGAAAGAAAGCTCAGATAACTACAAGGTTATAAGATATCAACAAACAACGTTACCACTCCACTTTGCAATTGAATAAACAGCTTCTCCATAGGGTAGAGTTCTACAGGCAGTCTTGGAGCTCTGCCAAGCATTCTTAATTAAGCCATCTGGTAATTGTATCAAGAGAGAATCAGGTTGTGCAGGTGGCTAGATATTTATTTATTCCAGGTGGTTAAGGAAAGTTATTTATTGTGGCAATGATGCATTATCACACACACATTCACAATGTCATTTATTATTACATTACTTGCAGCAGATTTTCATGCTAAAATATTTATCTCAGGCAGAAAATTACATGAGAGGGGAAATATATGACATGTTACATTAATTCTTTTTGGTTGCCTAGCTGAATCAAATTCTTTGCCCTGACAAAAATACAGTCCATTCTGCTAGAACGTGGTAGTTGCATTCCTGTGCAACATTGTGTTATAAAAAATCGCACTATAGAATTAACGGGGCCTGTGGGAAAAGAGGAGTAAGGGGCAAACCACCAAAAAAAATCACTCAAAATCACTCCAGTCAGTCAAAAGCCTAACACAAAGGATAGAACTGTTTGAATAAATGTTCAATTCATATCTAATAATGAAATAAAAGTAAATTTAACACCTTACCTTGAAAAAGTGTCAAGATGACTTGATGAAGGAGATTTTGAGGTTGCTCAGTTGTTAATTCAGGAGCTGAAGGTTGTCATCATCACCTTCAGGTGCAGGTGTGGTTGCAGGGTTAGGGTAAAAATAGTTATTGTGGTTAGTTGGCTCATCGAGCTGGTACATTTTTCCGCAGACGTTTTGTTGCCCTACTGGGTAACATCATCAGTGCAGCTTCCGATGAAGCGCTGTGGCGTTTTCCCGTCTATTAATTAAACTCTGGTGTCCGTTGAGCTGCATTACCTCACTTCCAGTTTTCCTTCACAATGGAGTGTATATGGGGTCGAGCTCTATGTGTTTATTGAAGGCTTTTTTAGTGGAGAACCGGGCCTCTAGGAATTCCCGTGCTTGTCGAATTGGTGGTTTTCCTTATCCATGTGGATAGAGATGAGTGACTATTAGTCATGTCTTTTTGTTGCCAGTTGATGTTCGTGTACCCTTGTGGTTAATTTCCTTCCTGTTTGTCCGATGTAATGTTGTCGCAGTCTCTGCAGGGAATCTTGTATATGACAATGGTTCTGTCCATAGTGGGTAGTGGGTCTTTGTTTTGGGTGAGCAGTTGGAGTAGTGTTGATGTGGGATTGTGTGCTACTCTGATGCCCAGTGGCCATAGGAGTCTTGTGGTCAGTTCAGATGTGTTCCTGATGTAAGGTAGCGTGATGAGTGTGTCGGACCGTGTAGTATCTTCCTGGTGTCGTGTGTGTGATAGGCATCTTCTGACCCAGTTTTTTGGGTATCCATTGTCTTTGAATACTTGAAAGAAGTACTCTTCTTCTTCTCGGCGTAGTATATGCTCACTCATCTCCATCCATATGGATAAGGAAAACCACCAGTTCAATTGAGACAACACCAGGATCCTAGGACAGGTGAAGCAGAGACAAGCACGGGAATTCTTAGAGGCCTGGTACTCCACAAAGACAGCCATCAATAAACACATGGGGCTAGACCCCATATACACTCCATTGTGAAGGAAAACCAGAAGTGAGGTAATCCAGCTCAACAGACACCAGAGTTTAAATAATGGGTGGGTAAACACAACAGCGCTTCATCGGAGGCTGCACTGATGATGTTGTCCAGTGGTGACGAAAAGTCTGCGGAATAATGAACCAGCTCGGACAGCCAACCAACCACAACATCCATAACCCGATCTACAAATCTACTTTGAAAAATAGTTAATCCAGAAAATGGATGGCTGTGGTTCATTGTCTTCTGACTGTTTCTTGAGGGTTGGCTTAAAAAAGACATCTAGTATTTGCTGCTTTGCCCTTTTTCTTCTTCCATGAAGAAGCTGTTCATAGGGTGCCAAATAAGATCTTATTCCATGAACTGCTACCCTGCTGCATTCTGCATTGTACTCTTGTGCTCTTGTGCTCTAACAGCTACAACTGCTTCTAAATTTCCTTCAGGATAGAAGACAAAACAGGGGTGGAAAGCTCTCATGGTGCTGCATCCTGGACTTCATCTTCAGTTTCTTGTAGTTCAGCTGTAGATAGTGGGACTCAAGCAGCTCTTCAACCTCTTCAATCTCCACATGGTATTATCATAGAATCCCTACAGTGTGGAAACAGGCCCTTCAGGCCAACAAGTCCACACCGACCATCCCACCCAGACCCATCTGCCTATAACCCACCTAATCTACACATTTCTGAACACTACGGGCAATTTATCATGGCCAATCCACCTAACCTGCACATCTTTGGACTGTGAGACAAAACCTATGCAGACATGGGGAGAATGTACAAACTCCACACAGACAGCTGACCAAGGATGGAATTGAACCCAGGTCCCTAGCATTGTGAGGTAGCAGTGCTAACCACTGAGCCACCGTGCCACCCCAAATTGTAGCCAACACAAGTTCATGTTTTAGAAATAGCGTTCCCCTATTCATCAGTCGCATGACAGCCAATTTGCATTGCCGGAACAGGCGTTATAGCAGAACTGACTGTAATTGTACAAATGGTCATTGTCCCTCCCTATTCTGTTCTTAACACAAAAGTATCAGACCAAAAGTTAAAGTGTAAACTTTATTAATCCTGCCTTTCTGGACACTTGAACTCTATTGTATTTCATTTTGTTTCATGGCTGTGATATAAGTAAAAAACTTTGAACATAACACGTGACATAGGAGTTAGGATGAGTTTGTATGAGGATATCACTGGAGACTTGAAAATATTTTGAAATACTTAAAAATATTTGTTAATGTTTATTGAAGTACAGGTTGAAATTTGAAATTCACTGCATGTTGGAAATGTTTTGCAAATTCAGAACATAATATTTCTAGTCTAAGAGGAACTTGCTAAAATGCTATTGTGATCATCAAAAAAGAGGCTAAAGTTGCAACAGACATTTAATATATGTAAGCCCCAGGGTAAGAACATTTAATCAAATAAGGATTTTCTGAATCTAATGTGTGCGGTGTTCCTCTAGCAACCCATGGAAGAGTTTGTGCTTTAGAATTAAAGATAAAGATTACAAATAACGTCTCAGTGCTGCAAAAATAAGCAATTACTGTTGGTGACTGACACATTAGATGGTATTCTTTACATCTTACACATTTGTCTTATTAATTCATTCATTTATTCAACTTTGAAACAAACAAAATAAAACTTTCTTAATGGTCAAGATCAAACTTGTAAAACAATCAGTTTAAGTTTACTTATAAGCTCGCTATCTAATAAAATAAAATTGTAAAAGATACTGTAGCAAGAGCTCAAAATCTCTCTCCTTTTTTTCTTGACTTTGCAACTAATATCTACCAAGTAAGATTCCTTAAAGATCAGAGGGTCATGTGTTGAAAGTATTACATTCAGCAGTGTGATGCTAATTCTGCACAATTCTGTTGTTACCAACAGTAACTTTTTCTTAATATATCTGATTCATAAATTAAACCATCCATAGGATGCTATGTGAGATTATCAAACTGTATCATTCTTTAAGAAGGAAATAAACTACTTAATTAACCTGCATGTAATACAGTAAAGTAGAAAATAACAATTAAGAAGTCAGGATTTGAGGGAGCAGGATGTTTAACATCTAAATACAGGTGGATTAGGGTCAGGTGGGAAGCAAGAATAGAAGAAAATGGAAGGGTCAATCTGCTCCTATGTACTCAATTCGCAGTGTAACTGATGGTAAGTAATTTGATTGCAGGAGTTGGGGTGATCATTGGCAGAGGTGATTCAGCAATTAGCAAAGTATTTAACATCATAATTACAAGTAAATGGAGAGATTCTCAATTGATTGAAATTTTATTTTGAATTTAATGCCTACGACATAGGTTCCCCGAAGCTCAGTGAAGATCAATGGCATGCCATGGATATTATAGCTGTCAATCCTCTTTTAAAATGACATCAGGAGTCAGTACGGCTATCATCATGGCCTAAGTAGGGTGTAAAGCTGCACAGACACAATCATCTTCTCGGAAGACAATCGCCCAATTACCCAAGCCACTAATGCACTATTTTTTAAGTTGAGTTATTCCATCCTAGCAGCATTATGGAGATTGTCCTGTCAGTTTCCTTGTCAATGACTGCCTTCGGGGTTCAGCATCAATATCCAGCTAAGCACAGCTTGGAAAGAATTGCACCCTCCAGTGTGGAATCTCCTCATTCCCCCCTGTCACCCCTGTCTGTTCATAGAATCATAGTCATACAGCATGGAAATAGACCCGTCTGTCCAACTTGTCCACGCTGACCAGACATCCCAATTTGCCATTTGCCAGCATTTGGTTCATATCCCTCTAAACCCTTCCTATTCATTTACCCATCCAGATGCCTTTTCAATCTTGTAATTGCACCAGCCTCCACCACTTCCTCTGGCAACTCATTCTATACATGCACCATCATCTGTGTGAAACAGTTACCTCTCAGGTCCTTTTTAAATCTTTCCCCTCTCACCTTAAACCTATAGATTTGGACTTGCCCACCTGAGGAAAAAGACTTTGGCTATTCACTCTATCCATGCCCCTCATGATTTTATAAATCTCTGTAAGGTCAACCCTCAGCCTCTGATAGCCCAAATTAAAATGTCCCAGTCTATTCAGCCTCTCCTTATAATTCAAACTTTCCAGGCCTGGCAATATCCTTGTAATTCATTTCTGCACTCTCTCAAGTTTAATAACATCCTTCCTATAGAATGACGACTAGTATTGTATGCAGTACCCTAAAAGTGGCGTCAGCAATGTCCTGAACAGCTGCAGCATGACATCCCAATTCCTATACTCAATGTTCTGACCAATGAAAGCAAGTGGGCCAAACGCCTTCTTCACCACTCTGGTGCAAGTCTGCCTGCAACTCCACTTTATGAATTATGAGGTGAAAAATCAATTTTCTAACTGAACCCACCACCAATTTTTTATATTGGTGCATGGCTGTACATTGTGTGGCAGGATTCCCTCAGAAGGAATGAGTTCACCTGAGTATCATTCTTGTACATCTCCAGCTATGATCTATGAATGAAGGCCCTGCAAGGCAAGAGAGAAGGATATATATTAATAGCAATCTTTTCAAACATTGTAATTTGTCTTCAAATTGTTTAATTGACGATGAAAAGTAGTGAAATTGTATATCGGAAATATTTTCGATTCTGTCACCAGCCATCTGTGAATGCTGAGTATCTCCAGTTCTGATTCAGAGAGACACAGATATGCCACTTTTATTCTCTGAAACTCCTCATGTCCATCAGTTGCACAATTCCTTCTACAAGAGTTTAACAAACCAAAGTTGTGAAGGACCAAAGATCTTATTTTCTCCAATGCCTGCAAGTGACTATCATGAATAGTATCAAATGTTTCCTAAATTATATATATAAATCAGTTTGGAATAGAGAGAGAATTAGATTAATGTTGCAAGTTTTGCTTCTTTCACTGAAAACTGATTTACTGTATTAGTAATGATAATCATCACAGGAGAGCGGCCAGGAATGGGTTAATGCATAAATAGCTAACTGTAATATAAAGCAATGTTGAGAATTTAATCTTGTTTTTGAAAGCTGTTTGCTGGAATCCATAAAGTAATCTGAAGAAGAATAGGAGCTACCTTTTTGAACAGAATATTCTGTTTTGTAGTTCAATAGTATGAAAAAGAAAATACTTCAAATGAGAGGATATAGTAGGCTATGGACCAACTGCAGGTCAATGGGATTAGTATAGTTAGGTGTTTATTGGGCAGCATAGACAGGATGGGCCGAAGGTCCTGATGCTATGCAAACCCTCTAAACTGTAAAATTGATAAAGAAGACATTTAATACACCCATAAATAAACTAAATACAGTCAAAAGAAAAATGTTGTTTAATGACTGTACAAAATATTTGCATTGTACCTTTGCAAAGTGACATAATATCATGAATGAGTCCATAATGTTCACAGAATGTGATGATCATAAATGAACCTTCACTGAAATAGAAACTGAATAGACCCGCTCTGATTTTAATTAGGGAGTAACTTTTTTAAATCATTCACAAGATGCAGATATTGCTAGCTTAGCTACCATTTATTGCCCACCCCTAATTGCCCTTCAGATGCTGGTGATGAACTACTATACTCCACAGGTGGCACGGTGACACAGTGGTTAGCACTGCTGCCTCACAGCGCCAGGGATCCAGGTTTGATTCTACCGTCGGGTGACTGTGCAAACTTCAAACAGGCATTCTCCCCGTGTCTGCGTGGGTTTCTGCCAGGCAAGTGTGGAATATTCCATCACACTCCAGACTTGTGCCTTGTACATGGTGGACAGGCTTTGAGGAGTCAGGAGGTGAGTACTTGCTGCAAGATACCTAGCCTCAGGCATGTTCTTGTAGCCATTGTATTTACATGGCTATTCTAGCTCAGTTTTTGGTCAGTGGTAACTCCCTGGATATTGATGGTGAGAGTTGAGGGATGATGGATGGATTTTCCCTTGGTGAAGATGGTCATTTCTTGCCACCTGTGCAGCACAAATGTTACTTGCCTCTTATCAGACCAAGCCTGAAGCTGTCCAGTTCTTGCTGCATTTGGACACGGACTACCTCAGCACCTGAGGAGTCACAAATGGTGCTGAATATTACGCAAACATTGGCGATCATTCCCACTTTTGGCCTTATATTGAAGGGAAGGTCATTAATGAAGCAGCTGATGTTGTGCCTTAGACACTACCATAAGGAACTCCTGAAGACATGTCCTGGAGCTGAGATGAATGACCTCCAACAACCATAACCATCTTTCTTCATTATAGGTATGAGTCTAACAATTTGAGTGTTTTCCCTTGATTCCAATTGACTGCAGGTTTTGCTAGGACACTTTGATACCAGACTCGGTCAAATGCGGACTAGTTGTCAAGGAGAGTCTCCCTAACTTTGCATCTTGAGGATAGCTCTTTTCTCTACATTGGCCCAAAGCAGTAATAAGATGAGAAACTGAGTGGGCTAGGCAGAACCTAATCTGAGCAGGTTTCTGTTGAGTAAGCACTGTTTTTGTAATATTGTCAATGAGACCATCCATCATTTAGCTGATGATTATTGGGGTGGCAATTGGCTGCATTGGAGTTTTGTGGACAAGACATACCTGGGCAATTTTATACATCCACACAGAAGTAGGTACTTTTCATTGGGAAGGAAATCAAAGGTTATCAGGGGAGATGGAAATATGGAACTTGAAACACAAACTGATCAACCATGATCTTATTGGATGGTAAGACAGGCTAAGGTGCTGAATGGTCTACTTCTACTTTTATTTCATATGTTCATATTGTCAGGTAGATGCCAGTATTATAACTACACTGGAATGGCTTGGCTAGAGGCTCAGCTACTTCTGGAGCACAAGTCTTCAGGGTTATGAACATTCAAAAATGGCAGGCAAATAAGACTCAATGGTTAATTAAAGGGGGAGGCGATGGCCTAGTGGTATTATCGCTGGACTGTTAATTCAGAGACCCAAATAACGTTCTGGAGACCCGGGTTTGAATCCTGCCATGGCAGATGGTGGAATTTGAATTCAATAAATATCTGGAATTAAGAGTCTAATGATGACCATGAATCCATTGTCAATTGTTGGAAAAACCCATCTGGTTCACTAATGTCCTTTAGGGAAGGAAACTGCCATCCTTGCCTGATCTGGCCAACATGTGACTCCAGACCCACAGCAATGTGGTTGACTCTTAACTGCCCTCTGGGCAATTAGGGATGGGCAATAAATGCTGCCTAGCCAGTGACGCCCTCATCCCGCGAATGAATAAAGAAAATAAAATTAAGTTTCTCCTGCAGTGTTAAATGTTCAAGATCATTGGAATTTTGCAGGATTCAGAAGATTGCTGATTTGTGAAAAAGAATCATTCTTTGGTCTCTGGGGAGGGATGGGCTGATTGGCCTGGTAGGGGCTGGATTCTGAGCACTGATTTTTGATGGGGTACTGAAGGCTCCTGGGGTCTCTCAGTACTGACTGAAAGCAGCTGAGTGCTGGAAACTAAGCAGCAATCATGAGAAGCAAAAGCATCTGACAGTACGCAAGAGACTGAAAATATTTTTAAGCATGAGATGGAGAGAAGAATAAGGCAATTAAGTTATGGACACTAAATATCAATGGAGGAGCCAGGGTAAAAATATTTACCATTGATTTCCTTGAAGTTAAATTCTGAAACTGTGAAAAGAACTATTTTTAAACACATTATGTGCAGGCACAGTGGCTCAGTGGTTAGCACAGTGCCAGGGACCCAGGTTCGATTCCACCCTCGGACGACTGTCTGTGTAGAGTTTGCACATTCTCTCCGCGTCTGCGTGGGTTTCCTCCGGGTGGTCCAGTTTCCTCCTACAGTCAAAAGATGTGCAGGCTAGGTGGATTGGTCATGCAAAATTGCCCATAGTGTTCAGGGATATGTAGATTAGGTGGGTTATAGTGGGATGGGTCTGCGTAGGATGTTCTGAGGGTCAGTGTGAACTTGTTGGGTTGAAGGGCCTGTTTCCACACAGTAGGGATTCTATAATGATCACCATTTTATAAATCATTTGAGCCACATATCCACACTGGACAATGGACGATAATAGGTTAATTTTTGACAAAGAGAAATGATGCTGGAGAGAGAGAAAAAAAGGCAAAGGTGAAGGACATGAAGTCATAAAAGGGCACAGAAGATAAACACATGTTTATAAAAAGAAAAGTGAAGGAGTTTTGGCAGAACTGCATCTTCCAGCACTCTGGACCTTAGGAAAATTGAAAGGCTGAAAGTTGTTATTGGGACTTAAACTGGTTTTAAAAATTGGAAGTTTTTAAATTAGAACATTTTTTTCAACATTCTTGTCAAAAACAGCAATTAGCTTGAGTGAGAGCATGTGGCTGGGGAATTGTACGGATTTGGTATGTTTGAGTAAGTCTGACTATATAAATTCAAATCTATATTTCTTCTGGACGTTCCTGCGAGACGTTCAAGACTTTGTGCTGACGGCAAAGATTCAGTGATGCTTATGACTGTACTCGTGGTTATTCTACAATTCAATATTGCTTTAATGAAGCTGGCAATGTATACACTGCCCTCTGCTGCTAACTCCTGGATTATTTTGGATAATCACAAAAACTAAATTCAAAACACATCCAATTGACTCGATAGTGAAAATAAAAGGAAAAACTCTACATTTAAATTATAAAGAAACTCATGACAGCTAACTGATCAAACCTATAACAAGACATGTGAATCCCATTTAGTTTCTAAATATTATAACTTAAATGGTTTTGTCCTTTTATTGTTTCATGGTTTGTTTCTTTATCTGAGGTTGTATCTCTAATTCATTTTTCTCATCTGCTTGTAAAATTTTGTGCCCAACACGTGAATTAAATATTGATCTCTCATTAGTAGTAGTATAACTCTCAAACCATGGACAAAATCTTGATCAAAAATGATGGTCTCTTAACAGTGCATACAAATATACATACAGTGTAGAAGCAGAAGTAGACCATTCAACAAGATGATGGCTGAGCTGCCATGTCAAATTCCACATTTCTCTCTACCCTCAATAACCCTTGATTCCCGTGCCGAACAAGAATCTGTTTAACTCCACCTTAAAATTATTCAAGGATAGCAAGAGCTGCAGATGTTGGAGTCAGAGTCAATACAGTACGGAGCTGGAGAACACATCAGGTCAGGCAGTATCAGAGGAGCAGGAGAGCCAATGTTTTGGGCCTAGACCCTTCATCAGGACTGGGGAGGGGGAAGGGAGCTGCGAAATAAATAGATGGAAGAGGAGTGGGCTGGGGAATGTAGGTGGGATGGTGATAGGTGGATTCAGGTAGGGATACTGGGGATTGGTCAGTGGGGAGGGTAGGATGGATAGATGGGGAAGAAGGTGGGCAGGTAGGCGTCAGGTCAAAGAGGCGGAGATGAGAGGGAGGGTTGGACAATGGATGAGGCCGGGGTGGGGAGATTTTAAAACTGGTGAATTCTATGTTTAGGCCATCAGGCTGTAGGGTCCCAAGGCAGAATATGAGCTGTTGCTCCTCAGGTTTGCATGCGGCATCATTGTGGCACTGGAGGAGGCCCAGGATGGACATGTCACCCAGGGAGTGGGAGGAGGAGTTAAAATGGTTGGCGACTTGAAGGTGTTGTAGTTTGTCGCATACAGAGCGCAGATGCTCTACAAAATGGTCTTCAAGTCTACGTTTGGTCTCACAGATATAGAAGAGGCCACATCGGGAGCAACAGATACAGTGGACCAAGTTGGCAGATGTACAGGTAAACCCCTGTCTGATATGAAAGGTTTGCTTTGGGCCTTGAAGGGAGATGAGGGGGGAGGTGCAGGGGCAGGTGTAGCTCTTCCTGCAGTTGCAGGGAAAGGTGCCCGGGGTGGACAGGTTAGTTTGGAGTGGACGAGGGAGCCGCGGAGAGAGCAATCCCTACGAAAGGCAGATAGGGGTGGGGAGGGAAATATCTCTTTGGTCGTGGTATCGATTTTAGGTGGCCAAAGTGGTAGAAAATGATACACTGGATCCAGAGGTTGGTGGGGTGGTATGTGAAGACAAGGTGAATTCTGTCTTTATTTTTGTCGGGGAGAGGGGATTTGAGGGCAGAACTGTGGGAAATGCAGGAGATGTGTTTGAGTGCATTTTTGATCAACGGCGGGGGGAGGTTGCGGTCCTTGAAGTAGGAGGACATCTGGGATGTCCGGGAGTGGAACGCCCCATCTTGGGACCAGATGCAGTGGAGGCGGAGGAATTGGAAGTAGGGGAAGGTGGATGAGAGGAGTTGTAATCAAGGTAGCTGAGGGAGTCATGGGTTTGAAAAAGATATCTGTGCTGAGACAGTTACCAGATATGGAGACAGAGAGGTCCAGGAAGGGGAGGGAGGTATCAGAGATGGGCCAGGTGAATTTGAGGTTGGGGTGAAGGTGTCAGTAAAGTTGATGAACTGTTCAAGCTCCTCGTGGGAACATGAGGCAGTGCCGATACAGTCATCAATGTAGCGGAGGAAGAGGTGAGGGATGGTGTCGGTGTAACAGCGGAAGAGGGACAGTTCCATGTATCCTACGAAGAGGCAGACATAGCTCAGACACATATGGATGCCCATAGCCACCCCTTTAGTTTGTAGGAAGTGGGAGGAATTAGAGGAAAAGTTGTTGAGGGTAAGGCCAAGTTCCGTTAAGAGATAAGGGTGTTGGTGGAGCGAGACTGGTTGGGCCTGTGGGAGAGGAAGAATCAGAGGGATTTTAGGCCATCTGTGTGGGGGATACAAAAGTACAGGGACTGGATGTCCATGGTGAAGATGAGGCTTTGGGGGCCGGGGAATTGAAAGTCTTGGAGGGCGTAGGTAATGTCCCGAACGTAGGTGGGGAGTTCCTGGATAAATATCGCTACTGTTACTTTCTGACACGGATAATTCCAAAGATTCACACCTCATTGAACAAAGAAATTTCTGAACTCGGTCTGAAAAGATCAGCCCTTTATTGTGAGACTGTTCATCATGTTTTAGATTCTCTGATCAGGGGAAATGACCTCTTGGTGTCTATCCTGGGTAGTGGAGCAATCTTGGGGTTTCTATTGTCTAGCTGAAACTGTCAAAGATATTTATATTTTATTCAAACAATGATGTATAAATGGTAAATTTTCAAGATACATTGCAAAAATTCACCAAGGTTCCTTAACAGCACCTTCCAACCACCCCCCAATCACTGCCATCTAGAAGGACAAGGTTAGCAGACCCATAGGAACACTGCCACCTGCAATCACCCCTCCAAGCCATGTACCCTTCTAATTTGGAAATATACTGCTTCAGTGTGACTGGGTCAAAATCCTGGAAATCCTTCCCTAATGCCATCATCGATGCACCCAGATCAAACGTACTGTAGTGGTTAAAGAAGGCAGCTCACCCTCAAACACTCTCACATCACTGGCGGACCCAGCCAGCAATGCTCATATCTCATGGATGAAAAAAAACACTTAATCAAGAATTCTATTTATGAGAGTATTTGAACATGAAATAAGCATGCTTGAAAGCGTACATTTTTGTTATTAAACATCAAATGGTTGCTCTGTTCAGAAAGTTGTGATGCTAAAAACAGAGCTTTAATGTGGTAAATTACTTTAAATTTATGCTGTTTAATCACAAAAGATTTTCAAAGAAACAAGTCTTGCTTGGAATTCTATTTGTAGTACAAATTTTGGAAATATCATCTGTCAGGAACAATAGAATTTGATTCCTCATGAGTTATTTTTTCTCAGGCTTTTCTCTACATAAATTGTTTTTTTGATTTCTTGCCAAATTTTCTGCTACTTTCAGTTCTTGGTCTTAGAACCAGAACTTTCTGTTCTGAATTTGATTACATTTAGCCAATTTCTCTCACCAGAATTCAAAGATAAATAAGTACACTCACAAGCTCACGTGTCCAGATTTAATGGGGATTGTGATCATAGGCAGTTCTATAACATAAATTGTTTCTAGTTGCAATTACAAGCAGTTTTACAGAACTGATTTAGTAATTTATTCTACAATGCGAATTAGTTTTATTCTGCATTAAATGCTCAGATGGTGGGTAGAATTATATTCCTTGATAAACAATATTGGAGCAATGAATGTAACTAGTTATTTACTCGATGATGCAAAGAGCAGTGCAATTCTCAGCAGGAGTCCAGTACAGTATATCTGTTGCGATTTGTCAGGCTAAAATAACCTACAATATGAAAGCTACAAGAGGCTGGTAATGAATCATGAGTAATTTAGGCTTTTTAGTACTCTGCCAATGACTTAATGAGTCTGCAGCACTCTTTCCTGTCACTGTATCTTCCGTTACTTTATATCATTAATTAAATATATGGTAACAACTTTGACTAAAGTAGTAATTATATTAGAACAGCAGCTATTAGATCTCAGTTACTTTAGCAGTTTGACTGCTGGAGGCAGCAGCCCCAGCAACAGCCTTTCTGGCTCAAGGCTACACGTGTCGTGTGTGTAATATATGTGAAATCATCACTGCCTCTTTGGTTTGGAGTCAAGATGGTTAGACAGTCATAGGCCACAAGACCAAAGACCATAGACCATAACAAATGGGAATAGGAGTAAGCAGTTTAGCCGCTTGAGACTGCTCCACCCTTCAATAGGACCATGGCTGATTGGATAAGCCTCATATCCACTTTCCTTCATTTTCCATACAACCATCGACTACCCTACTGATCAAGAATCTATGTCATAGCCTTAAACATGCACAAGGACTCTGCCCCCACAGCTCTATGTGGCAAGGAGCTCCAAAGACTCAATTCTCAGAGAGAAGAAATGTTTCTTATCTGTCTTAAATTGATACCCCTTTATTCTGAGATGATGCAACCTGGTCCTAGACTCTCCCATGAGGTGAAACATCTTCTCATTGTTTAACCTTAAACAATCACTTTTTCAATGAGTACAGTTCCAACCTGTTTAGCCTTTGCTCATAAGACAATCCTTCCATACCAGAGATCCTCCTAGTGAATTTTCCCTGAAGTACCTCCGATGAAATGATATCTTTCCTTAAATAAGGGAACCAAGAAGTAGTACTCCACATGTGGTCTACCAGTACACTGTAGTCACAGTAAGACTTCCCAATGCTTTTATCCAAACCCCTTGAAATAAGGGCCAACATTCCATTAACCTTCTTGAGCTGCACCTCTGTGCTAGCTTTCTGTTTTGTGCACAAGTACCCCCAAGTCTCTTTGTGTTGTAGCTTTCACAAGTTTTTCACCATTTAAACATGTTCTTTTGATCTTCCTTCCAACATGAACAACTTTACATCTTCCCACATTGTAATCCATTTGCCCAACATTTTTACCCATTTAATCTATCAAAATGACCTTAACACAGACTTAAAACTCAGGATTTTACCTTTAATTTAGTTTCAAATTGCAAGATACTGCAGTGAGAAGTGCATTAATGTGTCTGCTGTAGGATTTATGGAGAAAGTTGTGATCTACAAAGTCCACTTGAATAAGTGTAACAGTTGAGAGCCCAGGCTCCACATTAGCAAGCTTAGAAACAAATACCAATGCTTTTGGGAGGCAGCGATGGATTCAATAGATTGGGAGAGCCACAGCCCAGACTAATGCTCTAGAGTCATGGATTCAAATCCCACACACCAACTGGTGGAATTTAAATTCAATTAATAAATCTGAAATTGGAAGCTACTGACAGTGAAGGTGACCATGAAACCATTCATTCACTGTCATTAAAACCCATCTTGTTCACTAATGTCCTTTATGGAGACAAATTTGCTGTCCTTACCCAGTCCAGTCTACATGTGAATTTAGACCCATGGTAATTTAAGTATCCTCTGTAATGACCCAGCAAATCACTCATTTCAAATACAATAGAGAATAGGCACAAAATCTGGCCTTTCCAACAACAGCCACAACCCATGCAAGATCAAAGAAAAAAAAAAGTGGGTCAGAACAGTGGTTATTTCATTGGACACTTAATCGTTTAACTTCTTGTTTTTCAGATATCAAGTTGATGAAAGATTCAAAAAGATCACCGTTTCTCTTAGAGATGCTGCCTGACTTTCAAATATCTGTTTCTACTTTAGATTTCCAACATATCCAGTATTTGGGTTTAAAGCAGCAGGTTAGAATACTTCAAAGACCTTATGAAATCACACTGGAAATCTGCACCATTACATTATAAAATCAATACAAATTGTGGTATTATCATAACTAAGGGTTAAGATTCAAAACCAAATATCCCTTTGCAAATTCTGATTTAATCACTGCCTTAATCATGAAAATGAACTACTGTGACAACTGGGCAGGCAGTGTGATGTCAGCCAGAAAATCTGATCACGGGCACTCACGTGTCATCAGCAGTATTTTCTGCTTAATTTTATAGGTGCAGCCAATTATATGACTAACCACCAGGGTTACTGTCCTATTTAAGATGGCAGCCTGCCTCAGCAGTGCCACCAGGAACATTGGTCATTCCTAAGTATGCATTCTACTTTTAGGAGAAAACAGTATCTACTCTATTCTTTCAAAATAACTACCTCATGGTTGTTTGAAAAAGTACCCCACTCTAGGAACTGCTATATTGGCAGCTCAGCCAGAATCTATTTCCATAGGGGAGAATCTAATCTCAGTGGCAGTCAGGGCACCCAGAGGAGCAGCAACCCAGTTTGGTTTAAGGCTGAAGGAGCACAAAGAAAATCACACATTTACTTGTTATCTCCACTTCAGCTCACACTGACATGTACTGTCCTAGAATTGTGAATAATGCCTTACCTCACTGTGACTTCCATCTAAGGTCTTACCTAACTACTGGGTGGCATGTTGGCTCAGTGGTTAGCAAGGCTGCCTCACAGTGCCAGGGATCCAGGCTTGATTCCAGCCTTTGGTGACTGTCTGTATGGAGTTTGCACATTCTCCCCGTATCTGGGTAGGTTTCTGCCGGGTGCTCTGCTTTCCTCCCACAGTTCAAAAATGTATAGGTTAGGTAGATTGTGTCCAGGGATGTGCAGGCTAAGTAGGTTAGCTATGGTAAGAGTGGGATTACAGGGATAGGATAGGATTCTGAATAGGATGCTCTTCAGAGGGTCAGGATGGACTGAATCACCTCTTTCTGCACTTTGAGGATTCTATACATTTGTATTTTAAGTGGGCCTATTGTTGGACTCAGCTGGGTGCCCTACTGAATACCAGGGCAAGATTGCTGACTCACACACCGCAATGACTGAACATTAAGTAACAATGCACTAATTTGGAAGTGAGTCAATAGGCCTTAACATCTACCCAAATATGTTCATAAAAATGTACAGCTGTTTTGAAACTGTATTCGGATTACTGCATCCAGTGGAATCGGGAAAAGGTGAACGTCAATCTCTACAGTAAAAATAAAAAAATTTTTACAGATTTTATTCACCTGTCAGTGGCAATTAGTGCATTCAGTATTATAATTCACAGTGAAAAATGAAATAGCAAAACAAAAAGAAAAGAATTTCAATTGCGAACAAGAATAAGTTGTGAAATTAAAAATGCATTTCCCTGCTTAAGTGCCAAGCAGTTTCTAATAAATGTCAACCATTAGATCACGAATTAAAAGTTCTTAATAACTTGCACTGATATGATTTTTTAAAATCATAAATTGATAAATAAACTGTTAATGTATATTCTCATTGAATTATAAAATAGAATTTACAATTTTTTGCCACCAATGTGACTGCTGACTCTACCTTGCCCTATTGCACAATTTTTCAATAATAGACAAATGTTAACAGAACGTAAAACCAGCACAATCAGTCTAACTGAATCGAGTCATGCTTTAGTCACCAGATCAAAACTTGATGTTATATTCCTAGGGCATAAACATGAAGAATGTAATGTATCATCAAAATCAGGTGGCACCTGCATTTTCTAACATAGTGTCACATTCATTGTTTTTGCAAGTTTGCATTGTTGCAGCTGCTAGTTTGCTTGTTTTTCAATTATCAAACAAAACTAATATTTCCCTTTGCAAATCAAAACTTTTTAAGGTAATTTATCTATTATCATCATTTCACAAGAGCATTAAGAATGATTACATATAATAATGAGGCAAAACCTTAAATAGTTCTTAACCTTTTAAGGCTCTGAATGATGTGGGCTATAGAGAAATAGTGGAATTGTGAGAGATGTCAAACGAGGCCTTTCTCGACATTAACAGCAAGTGACATTTGAGCCAAGACAGCTTGTTGAGACAAGATACTTGATACCATAAGTGCAGAGGTACGCCATTCAGCTCATCAACTTTTGTTCTGCCATATAGGGAAGGCAATGGTCTAGTGGTATTATCGCTAGACTACTAATCCAGAAACTCAGCTAAAGTTCTGGGAAACCGAGGTTCAAACCCACCACGGCAAATTAATTTGAACTTCTGAAAAAAAAAACCTGGGATTAAGAATCTACTGATGACCATGAAACCATTGTCAATTAGAGCCATACAGCACAGAAACAGCCTCGTCAGCTCAACTCATCTAT
This sequence comes from Rhincodon typus, assembly GCF_021869965.1. NCBI lineage: Eukaryota > Metazoa > Chordata > Chondrichthyes > Orectolobiformes > Rhincodontidae > Rhincodon > Rhincodon typus. The sequence continues at coordinate 55,448,778 of NC_063332.1, read as the reverse complement.
GCTGACCAGGTTTCCTAAACTGAACTAATCCCATTTGCCTGCATTTGGCCAATCTCCCTCTGAAGATTTCCTGTCCAAATGTGTTTTAAATGTTGTATTTGTACCCACTATGACCACTTTCTCTGGCAGCTCATTCCATATATGCACCACCCTGTGTGTGAAAAATTGCCCCTCAGATCCATTTTAGATCTATCCTCTCTCACCTTAAACCTATGCCCTCCAGCTTTGGACTCCCCTACGCTGGGGAAAAGACCTTGGCTATTCACATTATCTATGCCCCTCTGATTTTATAACCCACTATAAGGTCACCCCTCAGCTGCCTATACGCTAGGAAATAAAGTCTAGCCTATCCAGCCTCTGCTTATAACTCAAAACTTCCAGTCTCAATAACATCCTTGTAAATCTTTTTTTGCACACTTTCCAGTTTAATAACATCTTTCCAATAGAAAGCCACTAGAATCGTATGCAGTACTCCAAATATAGCCTTTGTTGGTTCATTAATATCCTTAACATGGTCTGGCCTGCAGACCCACAGTAATTGTGCTTGACTCTCAACTGCTCTCTGAAATGGCCTATCAAGCTATTCAGTTCAAGGGCAGCTAGGGATGTGCAATACATGCAGGGCAGCCAGCAAAAAACATGTTCTATGAGGGAATAAAAGAAAAATTCAATGAAATCTTTTTTGATCTTATAAGCCTCAACTCCACTTTCCTGCCTTTTCTCTTCCCCCATAACGCTCAATTCCATCATTGATTTTTAGTCAATCTTCACCTGAAATATATTTAATGACCCAGCCTCAATAGCTCACTGTGGTTAAAAAAAATCCGCTGATTCACTACCTTGGAGATAAGAAATCCCTCATCTCTGTCTTAAGCGTGCAACCCTTTATTCTAAGATTATGCCCTCTGGTCCTAAATTCTCCCACAACAGGAAACGACGCTTATGTATCTACCCTGAAAAGACGTCTAAAAATTTTATGTATTTCAATAAGGTTGACTCTCATTCTTCTACATTCAAACATGTACTGGCCCAATGTTTTCAACCTCTCCTCAGTCCAACCTTACTTGGTATCAGTTTACTAAACCTTCTCTGCACTGCCATCAATGCCAGTTTATCTTATATTAGCTACAGGGCCCAACACTGTTCATTGTATTAGAGCGGAGGTGATTAGTGCCTTGTAGAGTTTTAGCAAAACCTTCTTACTTTCATACTCCATTCTCTTTGAAATAAAGCCCACATTTTTTCAATTCTGTCACGGCATGATGGCATCACTGGCATTTATTGTTCATCCCAGATGGCAGTTAAGAGTCAACCACATTGCTGTGGGTCTGGAGTCACATTCTTACCAGACCAGGTAAGGATGGCAATATGGACATTAATGAACCAGGATGTTTCCTGATAATCATCATCATTACACCCTCAATTCCAGATTTTTATTGAATTCAAATTCCACCATCTGCCATAGTGGGATTTGAACCTGAATCTCCAGAATGTTATCTGGGTCTCTGAATTAACAATCCAATGATGATACCATTAGGTCATCACCCTGTCTTCTCTATTACACACTGAAGCTGGATGGTAGCTTCTTGTGATTCATGGAGGAGTCACAAATCCCTATTCATAGCTTTCTGCAGTCTTTCTCCATTTAAATAATACCCGGATCCTCAATGTTTCCTCCCAACATGCATAACCTCACATTTCCCCACATTATATTCCATCTGCTAAGTTTACTAACAAGCAGCCTATTAACAGGGACTTTTGCTCATTATCACCTTTATTCCTAACCTTACCTCATTGAATTCAGATTCCAATCTCCCATCTAGATGTTAGACATCAAGAACTCATGTTATAAAAATCAGAGTGGGTACCTGGTGACTGCTTGCTTCTTTAAACCTCCATCTTGGACACCCAGCACCAACATCTCAAGACACATTTCCTTTGGCAACAGTCGTGCACACACGCCCCCCACCCCCCCAGCTCATTGTCATTGATATCTGACATGTGACAGCCTCTACACTGTCATGATGATGTGATTCACTGACAGCATGCTTATGAATTTTAACAATGCATTTTAGAGTAATGCTGCTGCAAGAACACCATGCACTGGGAAAGGAACCTACTTTGCTGATCTGACCAGGCTGCATCTCAGTTGTTTACATACTCTTAGCACTCACTTACTTCACATCTACCTGGATGCTCACCACAACCATCTTTCCTTGCATTTTAGCACTTTATCTCCTCAGACACTCCTCGAAGTTTCACACTACTTCTGACTTGGCTTTGTGTGCCAAGCAGCTTATCATGATTGTCAGAAATCATCAGTCAAGGAGGTGGACCTTTTGCAGAATGCCATCGTTCTTCATCAGTCTCACACCTGAACAATGTAAGCACCAAAAAGACTGCATGTTCATCAATGAAAAGACCATTTCTTGCAATACTGTATCATAAGTCAAAGCTAGCGTCAGACTTAAGTCCAGGGCTAAAGCACATTCAGTAGGTCCCTTGGGCAGTCAGGGAGTCTGGTTGTATAAATCTAACTTACCTCAGGGATTCGTGGTCTTGTCTCCAGGACCAGAGTCAGAGGGAGGAACACACAGAAATTGAAACCAAACTGAGAAAAGTGATGTCACAGGAGGGCTGTGACCTGATTGGCTGCTAGGAAATCTGTCCTAAACTTGAAATAAAACTGCAAAACTAATTAATAAATAATTAACTAACCAGGGATTAACTAACTAACAACTAAATTAAGTAGAGCTGGCTAGGCAGGTGATGTGTTGTAGCTGTATGACATGGGAGCTGGCTGATCCCATTGTGAACTACAGTGACCACATCTGTAGCAAGTGCTGGTTGCTGAATGAACTTCAGCTCAGAATTGATGAGCTGAAGTCTGAGCTTCGGATGCTGTGGCACATCCAGGAGGGGGAAGAGTTACCTGGACGTTCTGTTTCGGCAGGCAGTCACACCTGGCAGATTAGGTACCACAAATTTAGTCAGTGGTCAGGGACAGCAGGGTGTGACTGCAAGTGAGGCAGGTACGGGAATTGTCTATTCAGGAAGCGTCCAACAGGTACAAGGTACTTGCTCGCTGTGAGGATGAGGAAAAGGCCTGTAGGGAGGGTGAGCCACTGACCACAGCACCATGGCACAGGAGGCCATTAAAGAGGGGAGAAGCAAAAAGACAAGTGGTAGTTGTTGGGGATTCTATAATTAGGGGAAGCAGGATAGGGAGTCCCGCATGGTATTTGCCTGCCCAGTGCCAGGATGGGCAACAACTCTGACTGGCTTGAAAGAATAATGGAGGGGCATCAGGGTAAACAACATAGGCAAGACTAGGAAAGAGGACCTGTTTAGGGATTACCAGGAACTAGGAACTAAATTAAAGAACAAGTCCTCAAGAGTTATAATCTCCAGATTACTACCCGAGCCACATGGATGTTATCTACCTGGACTTCCAGAAGGCCTTTTGACAAGGTGTCGCACAGGAGGTTACTGAGTAAGATAAGGGCCCATGGTTCTGGAGGCAAGGTACTAGCATGAATGGAAGATTGGCTGTCTGGCAGAAAGCACAGAGTGGGGATAAACGGTCCTTCCCAGGATGGCAGCTGGTAACTAGTGGCATTCAACAAGGATCAGTTTTGGGACCACAACTTTTCACTTTATACATTAATGATTTAGATGAGGGAACTGAGGGTATTTCTGGCTAAGTTTGCAGATAATGCAAAGATAGGTTGAAGGACAGGTAGCACTGAGGTGGCGGGGAGGCTACAGAAGGATTTAGACAGGTTAGGAGAGTGGGCAAAGTGGCAGATGGTAAGAGAACGCCCTCAACCGTGTCTCCCACATCTCCCGCACCTCATCCCT
>NC_063332.1:55329705-55434917 GCF_021869965.1 Rhincodon typus | reverse complement strand
GTTATCTCGATTCTCCAGCATCTGCAGTTCCGACTATGTCTTATAAGAGTGCTGACTGGTCGACAAGTGGACACTACTCGGTAGAAAAACTACCATGAAAAACACACCAATTAGATGTTAGAGGGTGGTGTCAGAGTTAGAGAAATACAGGAGCAGGGCCAGTACTGCAGCTAACCACGCGTTTGACTATTGTTTTTTTTAAACATTTCCTGGGTAATTATCTGGGTAAATCAGTCAGAATGCTTGAACAGAGTTTCCAAGGAATAGTAATTACATTCAAAATGCCACTCGACTGCTATTATATGGCTGACAGGTCACTTGTGCAGGATATGAAGGAATGAAGGGTGAAGGCAAGCAACACCTCTTTTACCACAGTAGTTGCCGTGTTCTGCAATTTAAATATCTAGCACGACAGAGTACTTTGACAGCTCGTGAAAGTATAAGTATGTAAGCTACATAAGGTAGGGTGCCAGGACAGTAAGAATGCAAGATAGGTGTACAAGTGATGGAGTGTCTAGGGTTCTGAAGGGTCACTGGACCAGACATTTTAACTCTGATTTCTCTCCAGATGCTGCCAGACCTGTTGAATTTTCCCCAGCAATTTCTGTTTGTGTTTGATTAGATCTTGGGTCAGTTGGATGTTGTAAGTGATGGGAGTATTTTAGGGTCGGTTGGGTTGTGGGGGTGACAGGGGGAAAAGGGGCTGGAAGGTGGTGCCTGGAGGGGATTTGAATCACTGGTCCAGCAGCAGGGTGACTAGGGTACTGTAAGGATGTCAGGTCTTTGGGGGAAGAGAAAGACTACGGAATCCTGGGCTTAGGATCTGGTGGATCAAGTTGATTCGTTGGAAATCAAGTTGATTCGTAATTTAGGATTTCCACTAGGCATTTAATAATCTATTTACCGGTTATTTAACTATTTAAATAACTGCGGTGGAACCCTCTGAATTTTCCAGATTAAATGGTGAGTTTGAGGGTCGCAGGATGGAGAAGGGGGAACATTTAATTTCAGGGGAAATTGCTGCCCCGTCCGATTATGACAGGGATCCCGTAGGATCGCGGCTGAAATAACGACGGTCTGGAAAGTGAGAGAGGGAGAGAAAGGAGGCTCCCCTTACCCAGGGAGGAGACTCCAAGCAGCGGGTTTTCTGAGGCCAAGGCGCTGACGAGCCGCGGCACCATGTTCCCGAGGAGCGGCAGCACCGTCTGCTCCCTGTCCCGGTACAGGAACGGCCGCCGCCTCTTCACGTAGAAGTTCTCCTGCGACAGCGCCTCGCACACCAGGGACCTGAGGCGGCCGAGCTCCGGCTCAGCTCCGGGCTGGGGGCCGCTCAGGCGGCCGGGCAACCCCGGCACGAAGACGGTCTTGGTGAAGCTCTGGTACCAGCGGTCCGCCTCCAGGGACAGTGTCTGCGGGTACACGACGTACTTGAGCCGCTGGATCCGGGTCAGGAGCCGGATCTTCTCGGACGCCGAGGGGGCCCCGTGAACCCGCTGGAAAAACTCGTCGACCCTCCGCCTCTGAGCTGACTTGCTTTTGGCGGTACGGGACGGGAGGACGGGCGGGTATCGGGAAGTCGGGCTTGGAGCCGGCTCAGTAACCAGCCCCGCGCGGCCCACTCTCCACTCCCGCCCGCCATTCAAACCGATCGCGCGCACCAACCGCCACCGTCTGCACGCCGCCATCTTCCCTCACCGCCCCACTGCTGAAGGCGGTCACGTGAAGACGGAGCTGTCCAATGGGGATTCAGACGCTGACAGAGCCATCCAATGAAAATTCACGGAGGGGCAGTATTATCCAATAGAAATGCACACGGAAACAGAACCATCCAATGAAAATAAAGGGACAAAGAAGGGGGCTTTGTTGCTTTTCAGCAACAGATTCCATCTTGTTTTTGAATGGCCATTGCTGATCTTGTACATTTCTAAGGGCCTTAACAAATACAACGGCCTTTTTATTATTATACTTTTTTTTTCGAACAAAAGGAAGGATTTTAAAAAAATTCTGTTGTGAGTATTGATGGTAAAGCTGTATTCTTGCCCATCCCAAGTGTTCTCATTGGTGGTTGTTGAACATCCTTCTTTAATCACTAAAGTGAAGATGTGTTCTTTATTGCAATAAACTCAGGGTTACTCAGAGCTAGGTGACCACAATTTAACATTGATATACAGCCATTCAACAAAAACAAACATGGCTGGAGGAACTCAGCAGTTGTGGCAGCATCTGAACAGAGAAAACCGAACTAATGTTTCAAATGCAGCAACCCTTCGCCAGAACTTTCTTCAAGATTGTGTGCAGTTTTGATCTGTACCTGAGGAAATGCACAGAATCACGGAATTATTGTGGAACAGAAGTTGGCCAATTGTGCCTGCACCAGGTCTGTTATCCAGTGCAAATCTCCTGCCTTTTTCTCATATTCCTGCACACCATCACTATTCAGATGCCCTCCTGAATGTCTCAGTTGAATCTGTCTCCACCAGATTTACAGACAGTGCATTCCATATTCCAGGCAGAACAGCACAGTTTGCACTGCTGCCTCCTAGTGTCAGGGACTCGAGTTCAATTCCACCCTTGGGGGACTATGTAGAGTTAGCACGTTCTCTTTGTGCCTGTGTGGCTTTCCTCTGGGTGATGCAGTTTCCTTGAAGAGTCTAAAGATGTGCAATTTAGGTGGATTGGCCATGCTAAATTGCCCATAGTGTTCGGGGATGTGCAAGCTAGGTGGACTATCTATGGGGCCCACTCTAACCTTTCCCCTTCTGAAATTGTCGCACTTCACTCTTTCAGGTCCAACCCTAACTTTGTTATCAAACCTGCTGACAAAGATGGTGCTATTGTAGTCTGACGCACTGATCTTTACCTGTGCGGAGGCTCAACGCCAACTATCGCACACTTCTTCCTACTCCCCCTGGACCATGACCCCACATCCTAACATCAAGCCATTGTTGCCAGGACTGTCACCAACCTCATTACCTCTGGAGATCTTCCTCCACACTGCCTGTAAATTTATAGCCTCCCAAACTCGGGCAGCCTGCTTCTACCTCCTTCCCAAAATCCACAAACCAGACTGCCCCAGTAGGCCCATCATATCAGCCTGTTCTTGCCCTAATGAGCTCATTTCCTCCTACCTTGACTCCATTCTCTCTCCACTTGTCCAGACCCTGCCCACCTACATCCACGATCCCTCTGATGCCCACCGCCGTATTGACAATTTACAGTTCCCTGGCCCTAGCTGCCTCCTGTTCACCATGGATGTCCAATCAGTCTATGCCTCCATTCCCCATCAGGACGGTCTGCAAACTGTGGGTTTCTTCCTCAACCAAAGGCCAGAACACTCCCCATCCACCACCACTCCTCCACCTGACTGAATGTATTCTCTCACTAAACAATTTCTCCTTTAATTCATCTCACTCCTACCACGTCAAAGGAGTGGCTGTGGGCACCTGCCATGGGTTCCAGTTATGCCTGCCTCTTTATGGAGTATGTGGACCAATCCTTGTTCCAGTCCTACACTGGCCCCCTCCCACACACTCTTTTCTCAATACATCAAAGGTGCCGCTTCATTCTCCCACCAGGACCTTGAAAAATTTGTTCATTTTGCCTCAATTTCCACCCTCTATAACTTTCACATCATCCAATTCCAACACTTCCCTTCCTTTCCTTGGCCTCTCTTTCTCCATTTCAGAGGATAAGCTGTTCACTGCCATCCACTACAAAGCCACTGACTCCCATTGTTACCTTCACTACAGCTGGTCACACCCCACGTCCTTTAAGGACTCCATCCTATTCTCCCAGATCGATCGCCTACGTCGCATCTGTTCAGATGATGCCACCTTCCAAAACAGCGCTGCTGACGTGGCTTGCTTCTTTCATTATCATGGTTTCCCGCCTGCTGTGGTTGACAGGGCCCTCAACCGCATCTGACCTATCACCCGTGCTTCCGCCCTTGCACCTTCCCATCTCTCACGATAGCAGGTTCCCCCCACCCTTGTCTTCACTTTTCATCCCACCAGCCTCCACATTCAAAGGATCATTGTCCACCATTTCAGGCAACTCCAGCAGAACGCCACCACCAAACACATCTTCCCTTCACTCCCCCCGTCTTCATTTCGCAGGGATCGTTCCCTCTGGGACACTCTAGTCCATTCATCAACCACTAACACCACCCCACTTCCCGTGGCACCTTCCTATGTAACTACAGAAAGCACAACACTTGCTCCCTCACCTCCTCCCTGCTCACCATCCAAGGACCTAAACAGTCTTTCCAGGTGAAGCAGCATTTTGCCTGTACCTCCTCCAATCTTGTGTATTGTATCTGCTGCGCCCAATGTGACCTACTCTACATTGGAGAAACCAAACGCAGACTGGGTGACCGCTTTGCACAACACCTTCGGTCTGTCCGCAAGCAGGACCCCAACCTTCCCATAGCTGGTCATTTTAACACAGCATCCTGCTCGCATGGCCACTTGTCTGAGCTCGGCATGCTGCAGTGTTCCAGTGAATCACAGCACAAACTGGGGGAACAACATTTCCTCTTCAGACTAGGCTCTTTACAGCCTTCTGGACCTAATATTGATTTCAACACTTTTATATTGTGAAACAACGTTATTTTCTTCCCTTTCCTTTAGCTTTACTTGTTGCATTCTCTGTCACCATGTCCTCTCTCCCCTCCTCCAATTGAGACTGTGTTCTTTCAAGTCTGGCAGGAGCTACATCCATTGTTCTGCCATTCTCACATTCCAATCACTTAATCTGAACCACCAACATCTTTTCTCCACCAGCACCCTACACCCCATGACCCCCACACCCTCCCCCAACTATAGCATAAACGCTGCCCCCTCCACACTTCACTTCAGCTCTGATGAGTAGCCGTCTAGACTCGAAATGTTAGCTTAGAGATAACAGGAACTGCCGATGCTGGAGAATCTGAGAAGGTGTAGAGCTGGATGATCACAGCCAGCCAAGCAGCATCAGAGGAGCAGGAAAGCTGGAGTTTCAGGTCTGGACTCTTCTTCAGAAATGGGGAAGGGAAAGGGGAAGGGGATTCTGAAGTAAATAGAGAGAAAGGGGGAGGCGGATAGAAGGTGGATAAAGGAGCAGATAGGTGGAGAGGAGACGGACAGGTCAAGGAGGCGGGGGTGGAGCCAGTAAAGGTGAGTGTAGGTGGGGAGTTAGGATGGGGATTGGTCAGTCAAGGGAAGACAGACAGGTCAAGGAGGCGGGGATGAGGCTGGTAGGTAGGAGGTGGGGGTTTGGTTGGTGAGGTGGGAGGAGTGGATAGGTGGGAGAAAAGACAGACAGGTCAAGGACGTGGGGATGAGCTGGGCTGGTTTTGGGATGAGGTCGGGGGTGGGGAGATTTTGAAGCTTGTGAAGTCTACATTGAGACCATTGGGCTGCAGGGTTCCCAAGCGGAATATGAGTTGCTGTTCCTGCAACCTTCGGGTGGCATTGTTGTGGCACTGCAGGAGGCCCAGGATGGACATATCGTCTGAGGAATGGGAGGGGGAGTTGAAATGGTTTGCAACTGGTTGTTTAGTGCGAACCGAGCGTAGGTGTTCTGCAAAGCGGTCCCCCAGCCTCCGCTTGGTTTCCCCGATGTAGAGGAGGCCACAACGGGAACAGCGGATGCAGACCATTGGGCTGCAGGTGTACCACGAAGCGGTCTCCAAGCCTCCACTTTGGTAAACCAAGCGGAGGCTTGACAAGTGGAGGCTCGGAGACTGCTTTGTGGAACATACGCTCAGTTCATGACAAACTACTGCACCTCCCAGTCGCGAACCACTTCAACTCCCCCTCCCACTCCTTGGACGACATGTCCATCCTGGGCCTCCTCCAGTGCCACAACGATGCAACCCAATGGTTGCAGGAACAGCACCTCAAATTTCGCGTGGGAACCCTGCAGCCCAATGGCCTCATGTGGACTTCACAAGCTTCAAAGTCATCCCACCCCTGACCTCATCCCAAAACCAGCCCAGCTCATCCCCACCTCCTTGACCTGTCCGTCTTTTCTCCCACCTATCCGCTCCTCCCACCTCACCGACCAAACCCCCACCCCACCTCCTACCTACCAGCCTCATCCCCACCTCCTTGACCTGTCTGTCTTCCCCTGGCTGACCAACCCCCATCCTAATTCCCCACCTACACTCACCTTTACTGGCTCCATCCCCGCCTCCTTGACCTGTCCATCTCCTCTCCACCTATCTGCTCCTTTATCCACCTTCTATCCGCCTCCCTCTCTCTCTATTTATTTCAGAATCCCCTTCCCCTCCCCCATTTCTGAAGAAGGGTCCAGAACCAAAATGTCAGCTTTCCTGCTCCTCTGATGCTGCTTGGCCTGCAGTGTTCATCCAGCGCTACACCTTGTTATCTCGAAATGTTAGCTTCCTCTCTTTGCATGAATGCTGCCTGACCTGCTGTGATCTCCAGCATGTGTTGTTTTCAGTACAGATTCCAGCATCTGCAGTAATTTACTCCTATGTATAGGAAAGGTAGGGTTACAGGGATAACGTGGGGTTGGGCTGGTTGTGATGCTCATCCGAAGGTCAATGTTGACCTGATGGACCAAATGACCTGCTTCCACACTGTAGGGTTCTGTGATATCCTAACTACTCATTATGTGAAAAAGGTTTTCCTTACATCGCCCTTGCTTCATTTGCACCTTTCTTTAAATCTATGCCCTCTCGTTCTGGTTTCTTTTGCAAGCAGAAACAGCTTCACCCTATCTACTCTGTCCCTCTCAAATAAATCTCTTCCCAGCCTTCTCTCCAGGAAGAATAGTTCTAATTTCTTTAACCTTTCCTCATATCTGAAGGTTCTCATTCCTGGAATCATTCTAATAAATCACTTTTGCACTCTTAAATGCATTTTCCTATAATGTGGTGTCCACATCTGTACACAATACTCTAGCTGTTGAAAAAGTGTTTGACATCACCTACTTTTGTACACTATGCCCCTATTAATAAAACTAAGAACACTGTATACTATGTTTACCACCCTCTCCACTTGTCCTGCAACCTTCAATGATCTATGCACAGATCCTTCCAGGTCCTGCTGTTCCTGTACACCTTTTAGAATTGTACCTCCTAATTAATATCCTTCAGTATGCTTCTGACTAAAAGGCGTCACCTCACACTTCTCTGCATTGAACCTCATCTGCCACCTATCTGCCCACTCCATCAATGTGTTAACCTCCTTTTGGAGTTGCACACTACCTTTACAGTTTACAATCCTTTCAAGTTTAATGGTCAGTTGCAAACTTGAAAATTGTCACTGCACGCCAAGATACAGATTTTTAGAATAAATCAGGAAAGCATTGGACCCGATTACCAAACCATGGGGATCTCCTCTATAAACCTTTCACCAGCCCAAAAAAATCCATTGACCATTATTCTTTGTTTTCTAGCACTCAGCCAATTTTGTATCTATGTTGCCACTGTCCGTTTGTATCATGACCAAGGTAAAAGGTAAAGTCGCCACTGTCCTCCCAGACTAGAAGGCTGCTCCTTCATTAGAAAGAGCCAACTGGTGGTTGTTTAACCTGAGGCTCGCCTCATCTCAGGCTTGGGGAGAAGTTGGGGAGAGTTCTTCACGGTAACCTTAGCAGGAGTAGGAATTAAGCCCATGCTGTTGGCGTCACTCTACGTTGCAAACTGGCTATCTGGCCAACTGAGCCAATCGACCCTATTTTCTGATTGACCAAGAAGCTGCTTTCCGGAGGGACCACTCTCTCCGTGACTCCCTTGTCCGCTCCACACTCCCCTCCAGCCCCACCACACCCGGCACTTTTCCCTGCAACCGCAAGAAGGGCTACACCTGCCCCCATATCGCCTCCCTCACCCCCATCCCAGGCCCCAAGAAGACTTTCCACATCAAGCAGATGTTCACCTGCACATCTGCCAATGTGGTATACTGCATCCGCTGTTCCCGTTGTGGCCTCCTCTACATCGGGGAAACCAAGCGGAGGCTCGGGGACCGCTTTGCAGAACACCTACGCTCAGTTCACAATAAACAACTGCACCTCCCAGTCGTGAACCATTTCAACTCCCCCTCCCATTCCTCAGACGACATGTCCATCCTGGGCCTCCTGCAGTGCCACAACGATGCCACCCAAAGGTTGCAGGAACAGCAACTCATATTCCGCTTGGGAACCCTGCAGCCCAATGGTATCAATGTGGATTTCACAAGCTTCAAAATCTCCCCTCCCCCTACCACATCACAAAAACCAGCCCAGCTCGTCCCCGCCTCCCTAACCTGTCCTTCCTCCCACCTATCCCCTCCTCCCACCTCAAGCCGCACCCCCATCTCCTACCTACTAACCTCATTCCGCCCCCTTGACCTGTCCGTCCTCCCTGGACTGACCTATCCCCTCCCTAACTCCCCACCTACACTCACCTTTACTGGCTCCATCCCCGCCTCTTCGACCTGTCTGTTTCCTCTCCACCTATCCTCTCCTCTATCCATCTTCTATCTGCCTCCCCCTCCCTATTTATTTCAGAACCTCCTTCCCCTCCCCCATTTCTGATGAAGTGTCTAGGCCCGAAACGTCAGCCTTTCTGCTCCTATGATGCTGCTTGGCCTGCTGTGTTCATCCAGCTCTGCACCTTGTTGTCTCGAAGCCTCCTTAAAGTTGTTTTTCTATAATCTGTACAATTTAATTTAGTTTATTCACTTCATTTACTCTTCCTTCATCCAGCTGTCAATATTTAAATTTATTGTGTATTTTTGGCCCTGACTGCACTCACCTTTGTATTTTTCTCGTGGCATCTGAAAAAAAGTCATCCAAAAGCATGTACATCACATACACTCCACCGTTATATGTATATTCACATGGGGTGCATTATGAAAATGATAATTAGTGTATTCAAAGAATTCAATAAAGTTGATTGAAATTGATCTTCTTGACAAAAATCCTTTCTATTTTGTTATATTTCACATATACAAAGAGCACAAGTAGGCCATTTGGCCTGTTAACCCTGCTCTGCCATTTTATAAGATCGTGGCTGTTCTGATTCTAATCTCAGATTCACATTCCCACTGACAACCTTTTAACTCCTTACTTACAAATAATTTATCCACCTCTGCTTTACAACTATTTAAGAACTCAGCTTCTACTTCCTTTTGAGGAAGAGAGTGCCAAAGAGAACCTATTTTAAGAAAAAAAAACCTCACTTCTGTTATAAGTGGGCATCCCTTCATTTTTAAACCATAACCCTAAATTCAAGCTTTTCCCTTAAAATAAATAGGAAAGATGTGAAATTTCAAAACGTTCAGAAAAGATTTACAAAGATTCTGGCAAATCTTCTGTGAACTGCTCCCAGTGCATTTATTTCCTTCCTTAGGTGACCAATACAGTACACACTCCTCCAGATGTGGTTTCACCAGTACTCTGTATAACTGAAGCATAGCCTCTGCATTCAGTTCTTTCACAACAAATGACAGTGTTCTATTAGTTTTCTAATTATATGCTGTATCTCCGTGCTAGCCTTTTGTAATTTGTGCTCTAGGACTCCCATATCTCTCTGCACCTCAGAGCTCCGCAATCTTGACCAGTTAGACTACATGCCTCTTTTTAATTCTTTTTTCCAAAATGGACAATTACATGTTTTCTCACATTATCCTTCATGTGTCCAAACTTTGATCATTCACAACTTATCTATATGTTTTCCATAGTTTCCTTCTGTCCTCTTTATAATTTACTCTCCTATCTTTGTGTCAGTTGATAATTTGGCAACCATACCTTCCATCCTAACATCCAAGTGATTTAATTAAATTGTGAACAGTTGAGGTCTTACTGACCCCTTTAAAAGTAAAACATTCTGCAGGTATATCAGTTACTAAATAAAGGTCTGTAATTTTCTGCTTTCTGTCTCTATTTTTGAATATAGGAGTTACCTTTGCTATGTTCCAATCTAATGGGACCTTCCCCAAATCTATGACAATTTTGGACTATAAGAACAATGCAGCAAATATTTCACAACCCACTCCTTTAAAGACCCTAGGATGTAGTCCATCAGGATCCAGGTATTTGTCAATACGGTTCCAACTATTTACTGAGTACTATTTCTCTGATAGTTGCCACTTTCCTGAGTTTATTCCTGTTTTACAATTCCCTGGGTGTTACTTCTTCAATAAAATCTGAAGGAAAATAACTATTCAGTATTAGTAGATTTACTACTGAAGCCCAATTCTTTCTCAATTCTTTTATTGCTGATGTGCCTGCGGAATATTTTACATTTTTAGTGTTATTTTAATTTATTCTTTCTTGACTTTTCTAATTATCTTTTGTATCTATTTCTTAAGTTTTATTTCTATAAATATTTAAATGCAAAGCTTATACAATTTTATACTTTACATCTATTTTGAATCAAAGTTACGATGGGAAATCTGATAGAAATTACTTTCACAGTTGTATAACTATGCTAAATATCAACTTTGTCTCAGTTAGTAAATCTCAGACTTCTAAATCAGACGCAAGGTAAGTGGAAGAAAAATAATCTGAAAACCTGAAATAACTACATCGTGCTGTATGGCTCAATATAGCAGATTCGTCAACATCTGAAAAGAAAACAATACAGACTGTAAACCTTTCATCAGAACTTTTTCAATACGAATATGGCACAAAACTTGTGATATTTCCTTTGTGCTTTGCTGAAGAAAAACAGCTGAGAAAAGTTCATTAGTGTTTCACCAATTCACAACTTTGCATGTTTGGAATCTGTTTATGTGCTTCCATAAGAATTTTTCTGATCGTAATGTTCTGCAGAAGAGCCAATTGAAATCAATAACCTGTAATTTTGTTTTGCATTCTGTGTATTTCCAACATTTTAGTGGTTTTACCTGCAATATAGTCAGCTTTCCTGCTGCTCTGATGCTGCTTGGCCTGCTGTGTTCATCCAGCTCTACATCTTGTTATCTCAGATTCTCCAGCATCTGCAGTTCCTACTATTTCGGATGTTATTTAAATTACTGTTTTCTTCGTCTCCCAACACAATTTGTCATTCTACCTCTAGAGGTCACTATCTGACTACCCAATGCTTCATTATTTTCCAGAAAAATTCAGCATAGGAGTTATATAAACAAACCATGTGGCCTAACGAGTTTGTGTCAGTGTTTACCACAACAAGAGCAAATAAATTACTTTAAATGGCAATTCTTGGGTTTTGCTTTGACAGCTTTAGCTGGAAGTTATTCCTGACATTGATCATTCTGTGAACAACTAGAACTTCCAGGAATCAGCCCTAATTTCTTGCCTTTATAGTTTGGAATTGTTCTATTGCCACTTATAAGTGAACTTTTACGTTCACTTTAAAATCACTTATGAAATCTTTCCTGTCAAGGCTGAAAATCCCATGTTTTCCATTTGTTCCTCTTAACTCGGAAGCCTGACACTGGAGTTGAGCCTTGTGACTCCTGTTTGCTGGACCTCACATGTACCCTGGCAATGCAAGGTGCACTCAGGCACAGCACTATACTGTACATCTCTCTAGCAGAGTTCCCAAGCCTGCATCACATGTTTCTCTCTCTCTGATCGGCTGATTTCTGTTGATGTCTGAGTAACATCACTACTTATATGACCATCACTAATTGCTGTAATTGGCGATATATAAACTTTTCACTATGTTCATTGAGTATATCTGACAATAAAGGCTATTATATACTCATATCTCAGTATACTGTAGCCAGTGCTTACGGACCATCCCTAATTGGTTTTGAGAAATGTGGTTGCCCTGCTTTTGGCACAATGTTCCATAGTCTTCATTGAACCAGAATTGAGCCTTTGTAATATTAAAAATTGGGAAATTATGTGCTGCCTGCCACAGGTAAAATTTGCAAGCTTATTCTTTGTGCCTCTTGCTGCAATATGATGATGGCACACTTCTTATGAGCTTAATATCTTTGCTTGAGTTAAGAGACATCTCTTAGAAAAAGTAAATCGAAGATACTAATGGACATCTTTCAGCCCATTTGATCCAGAATAATGCTTGAGCTTTTGTTATTTTGATGTTTGATAATTGATTGTTTAGTTATTTAGTTATGTTAAAATTGTACCAATTCTTATTCAGTTCTTTTGAGATGAGGTACTGTGCAACACTGTTTTTGTCTGAAAGGTAAAACTACTATTTTCTGCATCAAAATATGTAATTTGGATAAATAAATCAGCATGAATATTTGATCAGAATATATTTACATGATTATCTCTCACCAATGTTTTATCAGTTAGCAGTAATTTGCACGGGATAGTAAATCTAATAATTACTGTTTTATTCTGTGGGAATAGATTTTAAAATCTAGTGATACAATTTGTGATTTGAATGTATTTCCAATAAACTGAAACGAACAATCTTAAATACGTTAAGTATGGCAACGATCCAGAATTTTCTGGAATGGAACATTTTGTGGCAAACTCCAAGGGTTGGATATTTTCCTGACCTGGCAATAGAAAACAATTTTGCAATACAGATTGCTGGACATGTAAGTTGATAATGACATGAATGTGGACCATCTGGATCCTTGATGAACTAGAAAGGCTGACTGTATATTTAATTTATAAATGAAATTTAATGACACGGAGAAAACAGGAGTGATGGGGAAGGAAACAATGTCATGTCTGAATAGGGTACCGTACTGAAAATCATGCCCCACTATTCCCAGAGTTGTCCCAAAAGTTAAAACATTTTTTTTTTAAATGCCCAAATATTCCCCAATTTACCTGATTTTCAGACCCATGTTGATAGAAAGCAAGGATCAGGTTTCTGTACTTAACAAGAATTGCTATCTATTACAAGTAATAAGATTCTACTTACAGATAAACCATTATAAATTGCCAACATACAATACTAATTAAAACTCTAATCCATTATAAGCATACTATTTTACACACACACATGCAGACGCATGCAAAGAAACACATGCATGAAGGGAAAAGCTGGAAAATGTTCAGCAGTCTTTATTCACAAGATCTGTTGAGTTGGCTCTTGCTGATCAGGTTTCTTCTCAGCTTTGTGAAGAAAAATCAGAGTTAATGTTTTAGGTCCAGCGACCCTTCCTCTGTTCTGAGGAAGGGTCACTGGACCCGAAACGTTAACTCTGATTTTTCTTCAAAGATGCTGCCAGATCTACAGAGCTTTTAAAGTAACTTCTGTGTTTTGTTTGTGATTTACAACATCCGCAGTTCTTTTGGTTTTTCTTCTCAGCTTTCCTTTTCTAAATTAGTTTGCAAGAGGCACCGAGTGGCTGGTTCACTTAAAAAAAGTTCTCTGACTTAACAATTAAAAGTCACAGCTTACAATAACTGCTGCAGGAAAGAAAAACTAGTTTTCTTCAGGTTAGAGTGGCTTACTGCAAAGAACAGAGAGACAGCTCTTAAGCTGGTAGAGATCTGATCACTTCTCTGTATCTTGTATCCAGCACTGAGCTGTTAAGGTACCTGAGAACTAATCACACTGTTCTTGGCAGTCAAAAATCTTTGTCGTTGATAACTGGTCACTAATCCATGACCAATTAACTTATCCTTGCCTGTCATAGCTCTACTCGTAAACAGAACCCCTGGTTCCACTTTGTCTACAATCTAATCTTCAATTACTGCTTGTTCAAGCTGCTATTTGCACAATGATTTCCATGAGTATCACATCACTTGCTTTTCAAAGCATGCAGCAATCCTTTAAAACAGTGGTTTTGTAATAGTTCTTTCTCATTTCGGTCCACAATTTTAAAAAGCACAAAATAAAATACACTCTTTCCATATAACATAGATTAAAATACAAGTAGTTACAGAAAGAGAAACAAAGTGGGAGGATAGTATGGATAGAGAGAGAGTAAAAAAGGAAAAGTAAGGAGAAAAGAGACTTTCAGGATCAATTTATAACCTTTAATAATGGGAATCCATGGCTCCAACTGTTTCTCTCTGGATCTCCAAAGTTGTGTGATCTTGCAAGAACATGGATCCTGTAATGTGAAGGATTCTTGCATCAGTACATACTACACCTAACTTTCTACAATGTCTTTAATACTTTCTAACATAGTAAAGCCTACAATTTCCTGAAATTCCAAGGGAAGTTGAGAAGCTTTTTTATTTATTTACCAGAAGTAGGCCCCACTGGAAATTCTGGCATTTATTACCCATCCCTAATTGCCCTTCAAAAGGTAGTGGTCACCAGACTTCTTAAATCATTGAAGCCAATGATATAGGAATACATATCATGCTATCAGGCAGGGTGCTATAGGATTTTGATCCAAGTTACTGAAGGAATAATGATACTTCTCCAATTCAGGTTGGTGTGTAGCTTGGAGGGGAACTTACAGGTGGTGGTTTTTCCTCTACATCTGAAACCCTTGTTTATTAAGGCAGTAGAGATCACATGATTGTAAGATGCTGGTGTCACAAACATGTTGTTCAAATATTTCATTCTTGTAAAGAAAGCGAATCTTTCTTTAAAGTTAACACAGATGATAGAATCCTCTAAAGAACAGAATGACGTGGGCAACAGCAAGATTTGTGACAGAATCACGAGAAGTCCAGGAGGAGGTAAGTGGAATAACATCGGAGAGCATGGTTGGCTCTGGGAGGGGAATGGTTGAGAATGACCATCACTGTGGCCTCCACTGAGGGATTGCAAAGGAGCAGGGTGGGCAGCATTAACGTGTAATGTCGGAACTCAGGGAGGAGAGAGAACAGTTAAGGAAAGGATTGATGTCTCTACACAAGGGCAATGTGTGGAAATGGGCTGCTGGGTTAGAATGATGTGGAAGGGCAGATGGAGACTCTGTGAGGCAGTGGGAGAGGTTAGTATCTCATGGATCAGGCACAGCCTGGTGCTGACTGTGTCCATAGCGAGCTGTGTTCCCTGCCATCACTTGCCATTTTCTAAATACAAAATGCAAGTGGAAAATAGGTGTCACAATGACCAGGGTGGGAGAAGTTAGGGGAACTTAATGAGTGAAAGCGTGGGATCCATGTCTGCTGGACTCTAGGACATTGAAGGAGCAAATAAGTGACACACACATTTGCATAATTTCAGCTACATTTCATTTACAATAATTTCTTCATCCATTTGCAATGTGTGTGGAATTAACTGCTTTAGGGTTCAGATGAATGCAATGATAAGTTGAATCGTTGATGTGAGTCAGGGATAGGAAGGGGTCAGTGTGCAGCTGGCACTCCCTTATCGATGTAAGCTGTTGATCACTCAGCTGGCGTGGTGCTGTCACCAAGTTGATGCACACGCTGTAACCAGTGCTTCGGTGGAGAGGGTTGCTGAAGGTCCAGTTCCATTACTTGGAAATTTCGGGGAATTTCTCCAGTTTAGTCTGGACAGAAAGGGAGCTGGGTACAGCAAACCATTGTGGACTGTCAAATATTTGACGTTGTCATGTCAGCATTTTGTTTGCATTGTGGGAGTGAACTGCAGCCTTTATTTGTTTGTTTGTGTTCACTTTTTCTGACTGTAAATAACAGCTCATTTTGCAATTGTCCAATTGCTTGCCTGTGACGTGATGTTCCTCTCCTGGATAATGACGAGATGTGAATCCATAGTAGTCACTGGGAACAGACTAGAGAGGGCTGTAGCTAAGGACTGATAAGTTGTGTGACCTGGTGGTTAAACAGCAAGGAGAGTGAGAGAATGGGATTATGTTTGGAAGAGACTGTCAGCCATACTCACCACGTGCTGTGAGCAATGTGACTTTGTGACACCTTGCTCATATGTTACCAGTGAGGGATAGTGTCAATTGGTTCTCTGGGTGCACAGTGATCTTTTTAAAGATGGAATAGGCACAAGGGGTACTGGACCTTTGACAGACACCTGTGGAAAGGTGAATTGTTCTGCGAGTGGCATGTGGTAAATTGGGCTATTAGAGGAATGCTTTAGAGGCAGAGTAAGGAGTTGATGAGGCGAGTTTGGTAAGAAACACAAAAAAGTCTCGTTAGACCTCATGGTGAAAAACCTCCAAAAACTTATCTCAAATTACACTTAGCCAAGATAATGTAAGATTCGGCACAATTAGTCTTACAAAATGGCTCCTGAATGCCACATGATTTCTCTGTGGTTTCAACTGCTGCTAAAAACAATCCAATTGTGTTATCTTATGTGTCAATCACAGAGTTAGAATATCCCTGGTACGTCATACTTCAATCATGTAACTTCACTAGAAGTACGACAGAAATCCCATTTAAACGTGGACAGAATTCCAGCTTTAGCCAAAATAACAAAATTACCTTTAAATAAATTTGTTTGGCAGGAAATTGACAGAATCAGGTTGCATGGCATTTTAACAAATGATTCCATATAACTGTCCGTTCAGGTCAGCAGAGAGTGAAATTGTGTGTGGGGGTGTGCACTGTCAAATTGGCTTTTCATCCAATCCCATCAGTTTCCCATGAAATAGAATAGGTTAATATTTCTTCCTTCCAATTCATCATCTGCTGTCACTTTTGTCTCAACATTCCAGGAATGGTCCTGCCTAACCTGAAATTGAAAAGAGATACTATGGGAAATCCTGTCTGTGATATCACCCTCACAAGGAATTCATATTACAGTGAACAGATCAGATCTAAGATCTGGAGTTGTGAATGGATAATTAAGTAACTCTCTGGAGAAGGAAGTTTCACAAATATCCCTATACTCAACAATGGAGGAGCCCAAAAGACAAGGCAGAAGGACTCACAAAAATCTTCAGTCAGTGAATAATCCATCTTGGTCTCCTCCAGAGGTCCCTAGCAATACAAGTGCTGTCTTCAGCCAATTCGGGTCACTCCACGTGACATCAAGAAATGGCTGGAGGTGCTGGATACTGCAAAAGTGGTGGGTCCTGATAATATTCCAGTCATAGCACTAAAGATTTGTGTTCCAGAACATACCACACCCCAAGACAAACTGTTCCAATGCAGCTATGACACTGGTACCTACCTGAAAAATTGCCAAGGTATGTCCTATGCACAAAAAACAGGAAAAACCCAACCCCATTTACCTGGATGAGTGCAACTCAACAACGCTCAAGAAGATTTATAGCATCTTGTACAGAGCAGCCCGTTTGATAGACATCACATCTACAAATGTTCACTCCCTTCACCACCAACACTCAGTAGCAGCAGTGTGTACCATCAGGTGGACTGCAACAATTTAAAAGGCAGTTCACCACCATCTTATCAAGGGCAACTAGGGTCAGGCAATGAATGCTGACATAGCCATCATTTCAAGTTAGGATGGTGTGCTTGAAGGAGCCTTGATGAATTGCTGCATTACATTTTATAAATGGCTAACACTTGTGTTTCCTGGTGGTGGATTGAGTAGGATGCTGATCAAGCAAGCTGCCTTGTCCATGATGGTGTTGAGTTTGCTCTTGGAGCTGCACACATCACAGATAAGCAGAAATAATTTCATTACATGCCTGACTTGTAATTTTGTTGTTGGAGGTCAGGCTTTGGGAGGGTAGGCAGTGATGTACTTGCAGCAGAATTCCCAGACTCTTACCTGTTCTTGGGATCATAGAATCATAGAATTTTACAGTACAGAGGAGGCCATTTGACTAGCTCCTGAAAGAACTGCTCAGCTAGCCCTATTCTCCAACCTAATCCCGTTAGCCCTCTAAATTCATCACATTCAAATATCTATCCAGCTCGCCTTTGAAACCTTCTATGGAATCCACATCCACCACTCTCCCAGCACCATTCTAAATCCTAACAACGCTCCTCATCTTACTCCTAGCTTTGCTGACAATCTTGAAATTGTGACCTCTAGTTACTGAAATACCAAGTGGGCACTGAATATTCTTCTTTACCCTGTCAAAATTGTTCATAATTTTGAACACCTCAATAAGGCCTGCACCATGAGAATAAGCCCAATTTCTCTCATCTTTCCTTGCATCTAAAATCTCTCCTTCCTGGTATCACTGTCATTAATCTCCAGTGTACTCTGTCCAGAGCTTTAACATCCTTCCTTAAATAAGGTGTCCAGAACTAAACACCATACTTCAAATGTGCTCTGACCAATAATTTGTAGAGGTGTATCATCACTTCCTCACTTTTATACTCTATGCTTCTGTTTATAAACTCAAGGATCCTATAAGCCTTCTTAACAACTGTTTCAACTTGCCTGGCCAACTTCAGAGAATTCTGCATATTAACTCTGAAGTCTCTCTGTACCTGTACTCCCCTCAAAGTTGTACCATTGAGCCTGTATTGTATCTCTGTGTTTCTTCTACTAAAATGCATTTCTTTGCATTGAGATTCATCCACCAGAAATCTGCCCATTTGGCCAACTTGTCAATGTCTCTCTGAAGTTGCTCAGCATTATCCTTGCAATTCAATGGTCTCCCTAGCTTAGTATCATCTGCAAGTTTAGAGATTTTGCCCTAAACATCCATCTCCATATCGTTCGTATAAATCAGAAAAAGCAAGGGTCCCAAAACTGATCCCAAGGGAACACCACTTTCAATTCTGTTCTTCCAGCCGTAGGATTTTGCAGCAGGTATAATTACATTTCTGGACAATAGTTATTCCAGGATGTTGATAGTGGGGGATTCAGTAAAGTTAATGCCATTGGGCTGTTAAGGGGCGATGGTTGGATAATCTTGAATGGTCATTTCCAGGTACTTATGCATTACAAGAAATTACAAGCTTTCCTTGTCACTTGTCAGCCAAGTGTGAATGTTGTCCAGATTTCACGTAATGCAGGTAAGGATTGCTTCATCATCTGAAGAATTGAAAATGGAACTGATTGTCGTATATCCCCACTTCCAACATTATCATGCAAGGGATATTATTGATGAGTCAGGTGTGGATAGTGATAGTTAGGACCCACCATCTGCCCTGAACTCATGTGACTATGTCCTTGGATTGAGATGATTGACATTCAACAGTTGAGATAATTGACACCAAAAGGCACCACTATTTTTCTTCATGCTGGTATGACTCCAATCTATGGAGAGTTTTGCCCCTGAATCTCATGATCTTCAAACTTACTAGGACTTTTTGATGATACACTTGGTCAAATGCTGATTTGATGTCAAACACAATCACTTTCACTTCACCTCTTGAATTCAGTTCTGTTGTTCATATTCGCACCATGGTTGTAATGTAGCCAACAAACAATTGGTCCTGGTGATCCCAAACCACAAATTGTTGACTAGGTTATTGGTGAGTAAGAGCTACTTGATAACATTGTCAACAACACCATCTATCTCCACTAATGATTGAAAGTAAACTGATGGATCAGTCTTGGCCTGGATTATAATGGTTCTGTTTCTTGTGGGGAAAAAATACCATAAAGTACAAAAGCAAAGAAGTAATTGTAAATCTTATTATTTGTTAGTTAGGCCTGGGGCCAGTTCTGAACAATACACTTTAGAAGAACGTCAAGATCTTGGTGATAGTGTAGAAGAAAGTTACTAGAATGATACCAGGCCTGAGAAGCCTCAATTAAGAACATAAGAACTAGGAGCCGGCCTCAACTCCACTTTCCTGCCATGCTCCCTAACCTCTCAAACTATTAATAACTAAAAATCTCCTTCTTAAATTTACTCAATGTCTCAGCATCCACCACATATTGGAATAGTGAATTCCACAGTTTCATGAGCTTTTGAGAGAAGTAATTTCTCCTCATCTCTATTTTTGTCAATCCCTTTTACATCATATATACCTCAATTAGATCTCCACTCATACTTCTAAACACCCAGAGAGTGTAGGCCTAAGCTGCTCAATGTCTCTTCATAAGACAAAGCCCTCATTTCTGGAATCAATCTAGAGAACATCTAGCGAGTATTTTTTTGTTAGAGAAGAGAAAATTAAACAGAGCTTCAATGGAAATGATCAAAGTTTTGTGGGGCTTTGAAAGGATAGATAACAACTAGCTGTTTCCATTAGCAGGAAGTTCAATAACAACAACATGTACACTTGCCATTGTATTCTCACCTTCATTGAGAGGGGTAATCACTGAATGGTCAAAATCCATTAGTACAGTATGCAGAATTGAGGTCTTTGCCAAACTAGTGTGTGGAGAGATGAAGGAATTTTTTTTATTGCAATGACATGGAAGGCTGATGGAAACAGATTCAAAGGAAACTTTAAAAAGCAAAATTGAAATTTAATTTAAATAGCTATGAGCAAAAAACTGGGCAATGATACTAATCAGATAACATTTACAGAGAGATGGCAGGGACATGATGATCCAAATGTGCTCCTATGCTGTATCAGTCTATGAAATTGACTGTTATCGAATGGATAACCTAGGCTGCTGAGACAGCTGAAAGCTTGAGCTGTACAGTCTAAAACAGAGAACATTAACAGACATCTAATAGAAGCATTGAATTAATTTGGAAAAATAATAATGAAAAATTACTTTCACAAATTGCTAAACAGATAATTAAGAAACATGAATTTAAGAGTAATGTTTAAAAGTAAAGGAGGATTCGAAGATTTTCTTTTCACTTGAAAGGCTGTAAGATCATGGAGTTTATGTCCCATAGTTAACAACTAAAACTGAACCAACTCTAACAGATTTGGATAAAGTTTGGAAAGAAAAGATACGATAAAGAACAAGGAAAGGAACTGAAATACATAGCCGTGAAATACAGCGAGTACATATCTCATGGACTATTATCAACTGTCACCAATAAAAAATATCGGACACCGATCTCCCTTTCTGCAATGACATGTCTGTGGACTGCAGTGCCTTAGCCAGTGATTTTCCATGCTTTTCTTTGACTTGTTGCTCTGCTCATCCAAGTCAGTTGTAATGCCTTAGGCTTTCACATTATTATGCGATTACGATTTTGCTAACTTTCACTGGTATTAACAATACATCATGTAGAAAATAAAGCAAAGGGTCAAATCGTAAAGATTCGGTTTACTTTGATATTTCAATAAAAGCAATATGTACTTAAACTGCTGGGCAGGAACTGTTCCAGAAAATAAGAGGGTAAATTACAGCATTCATCATCATTCATAAGCATTTTGCACATATGAACATCTGCTGGACCAAGTCCACAACTGGATGCAGTCATGCAACATCAAAGAAACTCATTTTTACAATACAAGCTAATTAAGTTTGTTAGGGATAAGTGTATAGCTTTCATTTCTTATTATCATTACTCAAACAACTCTACCATAAAGCATTAAAGGATCACTTTTGCATGACAAAGGAGGATCAAAAAGCTACTAGAAAAATCCTCTTTAGCCAGTATCTTGAATCTGATCCAACACTGTACAATTTTTATCCAATGACAGATTATAGGTGAAGGTGACTGTGACTGATGTTTTCACAGTGGTGATGATGCAATTAAGTTGCTGACATTTGCTGAGATCTA
Organism: Rhincodon typus; assembly: GCF_021869965.1. Classification (NCBI taxonomy): domain Eukaryota; kingdom Metazoa; phylum Chordata; class Chondrichthyes; order Orectolobiformes; family Rhincodontidae; genus Rhincodon; species Rhincodon typus. Next base: position 55,413,615 of record NC_063332.1, on the reverse strand, counting down.
TAAACCACTGTAATTTGTCACTCTTTAAATAAATGCCTTCAAGCCATTTCTTGCAATCCTTTGTCCACCTATTTTTCCAGACTTTGGTGTATCAAGAACATAGCGCCAGAAAATATATTCATTAAAAAATCTTAAATGAAAAAGTTATAAGAACAAAGCTGTTCTCTTTTATGAAATAGGATCAGCTATGTTTAATGATTCATTCTGCAGGTTCTTCTAAAACCAACAGCTGGTTTCTCAGCCCTATGAAGGTAATTCTTTGAAAATTACAAATGCCTCAAACTCAACATCATCATCAAAGCAAAGGATTAGTACAGGTGGTGAATTGATAAGTTTGTGGATGGTTGAATCACCTGATTTGAGCAGTGTAATACTGTTGACTGGTGCCTGAAATGTAATCATTACTCCCATGTCGTAACTTGTACCATGGGAGTAAAAATAGATTCAAGCATTTGAATCTGACATGTAAAAATGTTTGCGTTTGAACAGTAAAGCAGCTGAACAATTATAGTTTCACCATATTTTTGGATTAATGAAAGAAGAACATGAAACATTGTTGACAAAAAAGACTTGTAGCTGTACTCGTGTGGGAGTGTCCAATGTATCAATTTGTGCATCTTCAAGTTTATAAATGACTAGCAACAAAGGGCTATACGAACATCTTTAAATTTCCTCAGCCAAAACATAATCTTCTTGTATCCAGGAAACATTTCCTTCAACCTTCATATATCACAAAATTATAAATTAATTTTACAACTTAGTTGGGTTGTGGTGAAAGATCTATGGTGCAGGTCTATATTTGGACCAAATATATTGTTGTTACAAAGGAACAGCAAAGGCAAGGGCCAAATGGCCTCCTTTGATGTTTTAAACTTCTGAGATGCAATTTTACTACAACATGTTGTTCTCAAAATCCTTCTCCCATTATGTATTTGTTTAGTACTTCAATCAAGCTACAGTCTCTTAGAGTTTATGCTGAAACAAACATCTGTTGACCTGCAATTTGGTGGTTATTTGTAACAGAGTTTTATTTTAATGCAACATTCCTGTGTAAACCTGGTTTTAAAAATGGATTTTGCTGCTTGTAGATGCTTGAAACATGGGTTCTGGCAGATTGCTGAAGGAAATTAAAGTGCAGAACCAAGACAGGGAGGATGAATGCATGGCTTGAAGTAAGAGGGAGGGATTCTGATTCTTGGGCCACTGAGACCAGTTCTGGGACAGAAGGCACCTATTAAAAAAGGATATGTCAAACTTCAATGGCGCTGTGGCTAATACTTTGTGGCATGGTACATTAATGTGGTTAGGGAAAGTTTAAACTAAATTGATAGGCACAGCATATAGAATTAGAATTAGGTTTATTTGTCACTTGTACTCAAGTACAGGACGCCATTCCCAGTGCAGTCTTAGCTACAAGGGTACCTAGGTACAAAATCTTAGGTACAAAATAGAAACATAAAGAAATAAGTTAAAAAGTTCTATATTAATGTTCTTCTATAGCCATGGGCCTGCAGTCCCTCCACACTAGGCTTTCCCCATGAGGGCACACTCTTCCCATGCTGGGCTGAGTCTCTCACTGCCGACTGCCACCCAGGCTCACCATCTGTTTTGCTGGCAACCGCCATACAGGCTCACCAGCCGCTCCTCTGCCAATCCCAACCTCTGCCACGCTCCAGATTCCTGACTCCAATGCTATCGCTGTCTCCCCAACTAAACTCTCTCCACAAAGAAAGGAAAAAGAAGAAAAAAGAGCCCTTAAAAAAAAGGGGAAAATTGGCGAGAAAAGAAGAAAAAAAAAATTAGGGAAAATGGACAGAATGGACTTGAGCCCAGATGCTTCAGAGATAGTAGGAACTGCAGATGCTGGAGAATCTGAGATAACAAGGTGTAGAGCTGGATGAACGGTTTTCTGAAGAAGGGTCGAGGCCCGAAACGTCAGCCTTCCTGCTCCTCTGATGCTGCTTGGCCTGCTGTGTTCATCCAGCTCTACACCTTGTTATCTAAGAGCCCAGATGCTGCCTGGAAAAGAGGAATATGGTGCATGAAGTGAGATTGTTGGACAATGCTACAGAAGGGAGTAACACAACACTAGATAGGAACTGACTAAGAAAGCGTATGAGAAATGCAAAGAAAGGTTGACAATGCATTTATGGGAAGGCACTCAGTATGGTGATATGGTCGGTGAGCTGTAAGTACAAAGAATAGTGTGGGAATACAATGTAATAGCTATAATAGAAACATGGCTTAAAATTGCTGAGGTCTTTGTGCTTAATGGACAAGTTTACAAAGTGTTCAAAAAGATGGAGGAGTCAAAAAGGGAGACAGCAAGCTTCTGAAGGAAATTAAAAGGCAGAATCTTGAGGGTAGTAATCTCTGGATTACTTCTAGTGCTACATGCAATCCAGTGTGGAAGTAGGAATGTAGGGAGGATCAGTAGATGGTGAGAAGCATGGTGCAGGTGTTAGAAAAGAGAGAAAAAAGGGAGGAAGTGAAGTGGGAAGACTACTAATTAGGGAAGACATTGCAGTGTTGAAAACAGGGGAGTCCTTGGTGGGGAAAAGACAGAACCTATTTGGGTAGAGTTGAGAAGTGAAAAATATTACACTACTTGGAATATTCTACAGGCCTCCAAGTATCAGGAGAAATAAGAGGAGTAACAGAAGAACAAACCTTCATGGAAATCACTGAGATATGCAAATAAAAATAACATAGCGATACTGAAGACTTTAATTACTCAAATATCAATTGAGTTAATTCAGATTAAAGGACAAGGAAGGGAAGGAATTTCTGTTCTCAGTCCAACCTGGAGGGATGTTTTGTTGGACCAGATTTAGGAAAGCATGTAGGTCAATTGGACAAAGGGCTGATTTTTGGCTTTGAGTTAGATGTACATAGTTCCTGGATCAGTAAACCTGACTTTTAGGATATCTGTCCAGACATTGATTTTTGGTGACCCCAGACTGAGATCTCAGAGCAGCGGCTGCCTAGTGCAGAGGCAGGCTGGGTGAAAGGCCTGCTTCCATTCATTGGCACTGTATTGGAGCATCAATACAAGGAATAAGAAATCAAACTGCCTAACAGCCCCAAGTCCTCAGGACCCATGCAGAGGTGAGATAATTTAAAGTTATCTTAAATAAAGTTCTAAGTGTATACTGCAGACTCCACTACAATAAAAATACTCTCACTCATAAAAAATTCACTACATTTGCACTCTTCAATTTCCTGAAGCCTTATGAGCAAAATAAAATTCACTCAAATGCATAATCTTTAAAAACAACAAGCACTGAAATTTGTATAGTCCCACTTCAAAGAATCACTTGAAGCTACCAATCAAACTGAAATGGCGGGCACACTACTATGATAGTGGATGGTTGTGAAATCATTTATGCAGCAGTGAGTCAGTAAAGGAAGCTCAGACATTTTTTCAATGTTTTAAAGGACAGCATTTTTAAATGTTTTAGCTTCTTGGCAGCTCACTTTGACATTTGCTTTTGACAGGTTCTCTTGACACTTTTATCAGCTCCTCCTGAAGGCTGCATCTGATCCTGTCACAGTTGGTTTGACAGGTCTGTTGACAGATTCAATGAGCTTGACAGTTCATGAATTTATCTATTTTTTACACATATCATGTTTGGTATTAACCAGTCCAAAGGTCACCTTACCCCCCCGCCAAAGAGCATCTACCCACCTCCAGAGGTGTCCTGGGTCCATATACAAAGAAGTAGCTTATCTTTCCAAAGGTCTAACCAAAGTAATCTATAAGGTTCAGACATACTGCTCTTACCAGGTTTACGTTGTGGACTTCTCATTTCTGGGCTACCAAAATCAGAACGGACCGGCACATGTGTGGGTCCTTAAAGTGGCCCAGACCTGCCCCTCCAAAAATGTTAAGTGCTAAGCTTGGTGGGGGGGGGAGGGGGAGGGGGGCGGTGTGGGTGTGGAGGCAAGAGTTTGATTTCTTGACTTGTCCACAATTTTTTGCCATGAAGGAGATTCTGCCTTTCGTGGTGAATTTCCAGGCCTAACTCTCTGTGCCAGAACATATGAGTAAAAATGATGATCATATCATTATGCTCTGGTTAGTAATGGAGGAGGGCAAGGAATAATATCATATAGAACTTCTCAGTTAGATGAGGGCTAATTTAAATTAGATGTGAAGGCTGGAGTAATATAGATCAGAGACCATAGAAAACACTGAATTGAATGGCATGGACCAAGGGATGATCTTTCAGGAAGAGATGTTTCAGATCCAAGCTAGTTATGTTCAAATAAATTCAAAAAGGAAAGGTGCCAAAAACCTGGCTCCTTGAATGACAGGGAAGTTAGAGATTTTAATGAAAATTCAATGAATGTATAATGCCTATCAGGCAATTACTTCAATGCGAACCTGGTCAAATACAATGGGATGAGAGGGGAGGTGAAAGTGAAAATATGTATGGCAAAGAGAAAATGACTGTGAAATGGGGACCCAAAATGTACAACACAGAAATCCATTCAGCACAGCAAACCCACGACAGTGTTTATGTTCTACCTTCCAATTTTCTTCATTTAACATCATCTCTGCAAGAGGGCACTTCCAATATAGATTCAATCTTTCCATGCTGTATCATTCTATGATTCAATATATGTCTCTCACATGGCACTACTACTACTCTTATAAAACTAAGCTCAGCACTCTAACTGTTTTGTCTGATAACAAAGTACAGGAATGAAGTGAGGTTTTTAAAGATTCTCTTGTTTGTGTCTTTCCTATCTCAAGAGCCAGAAAAATTGCCTGAGCTCCTAGCAAACCTGTTAGAGCTGCCTGCAAAGGCCCCAGTGCTGTGTGTCCTCAGTGTTCACCAACTGACACCTTCTCCATGATTGACTGCTCTGTTGCAATTCTCTACAGAAAGACCTCACACTAATTGGAGTTGGACTTCTTGACACTTTAAACCAATATGTGAAAGTTTACTGACTCACGTGCCAAGATATTTCTGCCTCAGCTTTCAGTTTTCTTCTCAGGCCTGGGTTATTAAAGTCACCATTGGTAGTTACAACTGCAGGATACAGGATGACACAGTTTAGCTACATCATAAGCCATTTGATTCCCACAGTCTGGTCCAGGATATGAATTCAAATTCCTTGCAGATTCCACCTAACACCCCCACTGGACTACACATGATGCTAATATCTGATTTGATGTTTGAAAGGATACAGCTAAATGACATACTGCCTTCCATAGCACCGATCTTTGTTTTCTCTACTTGCTCAGAACCATTTACTGCCTCATGACCTGAAACGGAAGAAAGGTCAATGAGTATCCAGTGCTGAAGAAGAATTATACAAGACTCAAAACATTAACTCAGTTTCCCTCTCCACACTTGCTGCTGGACCTCTTGAGCTTCTCCAGTTTTCTCTGTGTTAGTTTCAGAGTAACCCCAATAAGCAGAGAGAGATGAAGGACTGCTGAAAACAATGATGTTTGATAATGCACAATGGGAACTATTGCAGCATGATGGAAGAAAGTGCAAGCTCACTGTGGACTCATAACTGGTCACAAACCAAATTTAGCAACTTGAAGATCTCATCAGTTTATCCTCTTTTTCATCCTGTGGAATTAAATAAGACTTACAAGGTGGTTTAAACTGTAGCGTGTATGAACCTGCTGCAGGTGTAAGACCTCTCACTTTGTAGTTTCAAAGGAACTCACATCCAATAGACCTTCTTCATGATGGGTCTGAAGTTGAATGTCTGCTGGTATTCCCTGCTCTCAAAGCTCACTTGCATTATGAGAAATCATCCATGGCATTACAGAATAGTTTTGTGGAATTTAAAATTATCCTTATTTGAATGAAAGATTGTTAGATTTATGAGAATTTAGATTTGAAAGGTAACGGCCAGGACATAACACTTAAAGAGGTAAGAGCTGGGCGTCACTTCTGAGCCAGAAGCCAATACACTTTAGATGCACAGAGGGACTTAATAAGACAAGGTCGGGCCTGCCAAGGAATTGGGGGCAGATATCCCACCCCTAAAGGCTACTGATCAATCAGAGCAACGTATGCTGCTGGTAATGCTCTAAGGTCTACCAAAGGAGTTGGTACTGGATGCTTGGGTCACAGATGGACATTGCACAGAAGATTCACCTGAGAGAATGAGCAGAAAGCTAGAAACAAGGATGGGGATTGGCTTTCAGTGGACAACACATCACATCACCTTCCCAATGGTGAGTCCCTTGATCGAGCACTGACTGCATGCTAGGGTATAATGGACACCAACTTCTTCCATACAAGGCTCAATCAAACCTAACAGGATTTCCTGGACAAACTGCTGGAGTATCTTGCAAGTTCTATTAAATCCTGCATTAAGTTCCAATGGACTCAGGAATAATTGGTTTCAAGTGTCTAAATGATAAGCCTAAATGATATTGTCTTGAATGGTCAGTGGGATTCTTGTGTTGGTCCCTAACATATCTGGGGAAACTGGGAGACAATAAGGACTGCAGATGCTGAAAGCCAGAGTCTCGAGGTGTAAGGCTGCAGTCCTGATGAAGGGTTTCGGCCTGAAACATTGACTTTCCTGTTCCTCTGATGCTGTCTGATCTGCTGTGCTTACCTGGGGACAATTTTTCCGATGGCAGGAATCAATTGGGATGATTCTCCTACCTAATTCTCCTCAACCCTGCCACTGACATGAGGCCTATTCCAGTGGCCTCAAATAAATTCTGCACCAATCTGATATAATGCCAACTAAAGCCAAACTGCTTCTCAAGAATAAGAGCAAAAGGAAAGTACTGCAGGTGATGAAGAACTGAAATCAAAGCAAATTGCTGGAGAATCTCAACAGGTCTGGCAGCATCCGTCAAGAGAGAAAAACAGAATTAACATTTCAAGTCATCTATGACTCTATGTGTTTTGAGTTAACTTGCTCTTTTGCGTGCATGTTGTAGTCCTAGAACTATGAAAGATGATTGTAGAGATTCCAATTTTCTTTCCATCACGTTGCTGCCCAGGAATCCCACCTAGTTTTATCAGCTGCTATAGCAGGATATACAGCATCATGTACAACTTGTTTGGCCACATTCTATATTCAGTCTCTACCAATTTATATGTAATGAAGGCTTTCTACCTTTAGTTCAAGAAAATAGGCATTGGTCCAAACAGTGATCGTAAAATATTAATATCATACATAGTTCTGTAAATTGTTAATTTACAATGAATAACAGTTTAGTTTCAATCATACTTTTCTTTAAGGATTGTCTCTATATTTGTTACATGTTTAAATATTTTCTTAAAACAAGCCCTGAGCAATAAATACGTCTGTGTGCCTTTAAATTGATAATATAAAGATATTAGGAGCACCTATGAAATTAAAATGACCATGTAAATGCTTTGTAATTATAAATCCATCTCATTTTAATGTTCCAGTTATTTTACACACAAACTCTGAATTATTCTGTTGGAAGCAACTCTATAAATGATTATGGAGGGTTTGATTATCTCTTAGCACAAACCACTTAATTAAGTTAAAAATGACAGGGAGCGGAATATCTGGGCAAGTGCACTGTCTATACAAGTCAAAATATACAAAATCTAGAAAACCCCCAATTTTCTTTTAGTTACTTTCATGAAAGATTGTTTTCAAAGTTTCCCTGGCGCAGAATTTCAGTGCAGACACCACAACACATTAAATTAAGGAGTGACTGCTTGTTCGTCTCTACAGCATCTGAAGAGCTGAATGGATGAGTCGCAGGTTTCTTTTTGTTCTACTTTATGACCACATGAAAGTACATAAAGCTCAAATCCTATAAATCAGATAGCACCTGCAGATCTCTAACCTTCTGAAGAAAGCAGGTGTAAATATCATCTCAAGAAGCAGCTCAGCACATCTATGAAGACCTTTTAACAGTAAAACCTTTTCAAAAGGATGAAACATTGTTGAGAATAACACTATTATATTCCTTTTCCTGCAGTAAAATCTGTTCCACTGAGATTGTTTAACATTCTTTTGCATTTCTGCACAATGATTAAACCAATAAAAGCCCTGCATAGACTTGGGTCTAGATCAACATTTGGGATATTTTACTGCCTGTTTTCACATGTTGTGAGGCAGCAGAATGAATAGACTGAATCTGCTGATGCCAACAGCAATAAATGTTGAGACGTTTGCAACTATTGTTCATCCTGATCTTCAGTCCTAACTCATGCACATGTGTAACAATTGCCTGAGCTGTTTAGTAGTCCAATGGGAAGACTTGTGTTGCCAGAGCCACTCTGTCCATTTGTCTAACAATGACCAATGACCACATGGCTAACCCCCTGACCTGACTCCACACAAGCCCTCAGCCTGACTGCCTGCTCTGCATAACAGTCTCCCTACGCACTCACCTCCAATCTAAATACACACTCTGAATACCTGCCTCATCATACCACTTGATCCCTTGGCTTATAGGTTCAGGAACAATGCCTGGTAAGATGGGCCTCCAAACACCTTAGAGGCTTGGGAGGTAATTGATAAGGTGAGTTTGGTAAGACATGGTGATAGAACTACCTAGGCCTCTGGGCAGAGATTCCTCCAAAAAACTAGATACTACTCAGATTTCACCAAAAAACATAAGATTGTGCTCATAGAATCAATTTGGGTGGAGTTGAGGAATGGCAGGCGAAGAAGTCACTAGTGGGAGTGGTTTACAGGACTGCTGACCGTAATCACAATCCTAGTCAAAGATTAGAGCAAGAAATCTGTGGGCAGTTTTGGTCCCCTTATTTAAGGGAATTTATCATTTCATTGGAGATGGTCCCTGATATGGAGGGATTGTCTTACGAACAAAGGCTAAACAGGTTGGCATTCTTCTCACTGGAGTTTAGAAGAATGAGAGGTGATCTCATTGAAACATATAGGATTTTTAAGGGGCTTGACAGGGTAAATGCCAAGAGGATGTTTCCCCTTATGGGAGAGTCCAGGATCAGAGGGCATCATCTCAGAATAAAGGAGCGTCAATGTAAGACTGAGACGAGAGGTATTTCTTCTCTCAGAGGGGTGTGTGTCTTTGGAACTCCTTGCCACAGAAAGGTGTGGGGACAGAGTCCATGTGTATATTTAAGGCTGAGAAAGATAGATTCTTGACCAGTAGAGGAATCCAGGGTTATGGGAAAAGGCAGGAAAGTGGATATGAGGAACATCAGATCAGTCATGATCCTATTGAATTGCAGAGCAGCCTCAAGGGACCGAACAGCCTACTCCTGCTCCTATTTCTTATGGACAACCATATGATCTGGATTTGAAGTAGTCGCCAGGACAAGGAGTTCACAGAATTACAGATAGTTTTTCAGAGCAGTGCGTTGTGAGAGCAGTTTATATTAGCCTTGATATTGTGTATTGTGACAGCATTAATTAATGACCTCAGATTGAACGTATCCCCTAAGTATTTATCAGCTAACGTACAATTGAAATTGATATCCAGTTTGAAAGGGGGAAGATGGGGTCCAACACTAATATTTTACACTTAGAAAAGGGGCAAAGATGTGGGTGTGAAAGCTGAATGAGCTGGAAAGAACTGGCACAATAGCTAGGAGGTAGATCAACATAGAAGCAGTGGCAGATATTTCAGGGGATATCTCAGAAAACTCAGAATAAATATATTTCTACAATAAAGGGACAACTCAGCATTTACTAAAGCAAATAATTTAGGAAAAGCATCAAACTTGACCAAAAAGCATAATATATAATACATAATATCCCGGGATGTGAATATTATTTGCTGGGTGTGTAAAGATTGCATCCATACAAAATCCCCTTTCTTGAAGCCATTCAGATTTTTCTATCAAACCATCCTTCACTCTTCTAAATTCCAATGGAAAGAAGCTCAGCCTTTCTATTCTATTCTCATGGCAGAAATGTCTGAAAGGTTATCAAAGGGATGCAATCTCTCGAGAGAGAGCAAGAATGGAGATTTAGTAGTAGACAATAAGGAAACGGTGGATAAAATTAAGAAAAGGTTACATATAGGAGGCTACAAGAAAGATATTAGGGACATAGATACCTTAAATGAATGGGGTAAAGATTTGACAAATAGAGTTTAACGTGGGGAAATGTGCAATTATCCATTTTGGCAGGAAAAATACAGAACAAACATAATGTTTAAATGGTGAGAGATTGCAAATCTCTGAGATGTAGAGGGATCTGGGCATGAATCACAAAAGGCTGGTATGGAGGCACAGCAAGTAATTAGGCAAACTAATAGAATATTGTGACCATACATATGAACATATGAAATGGGAGCAGTGTAGACCATTCAGTCCTTTGAGTGTGGAGTACAGTGCACAGTACTGATCATCACATTTACAAAATGCCTCAATTGAACCTGCCTCCACCCTATTGCTAAGCATTGCATTCCATACCATAACTATTCGCCTAGTGAAAAACTTATTTCTCATATCACTGTTGCTTTGTTTGAAAATTACTTTAAATCTATACCCTTACCTTCTTTTTTTTACAGTTTCTCACTAGCAACTCTGTCCTACCCACTTATGATTCTGAAAATCTCTATCAGATGTCTCATAGCCTTTTTCATTCCATGGAGAACTGTCCCAATTTCTCTAATCTATTTCATAGCTGTAGTTTCTCATTCCTGGAACTATTCTTGTTAATTGCTTCTGCACTGTCTTGAATAATACACAATTTTTCTATAACCCAGAACTGTACAGAATACTCCAACTGAGATCTAATAAGTAACAAAAACAAAGTTGCTGGAAAAGCTCAGCAGGTCTTGCAGCATCTGTGAAGGAAAAAATAGAGTTAACGTTTCCGGTCTAGTGACCTTTCCTCATTGAGGAAGATCTAATAAGTGTATTATACAAGTTCAAAATCACCTCCTTGTTATTGTACTCTATTCCCCAGTTTAAAAAAAAGCTAAGGATACTGCATACTTTATTAATTGCTCTCTCTAGTTGTCCTGTCACCTTGAATGATCTGTGCAGCCAAGTCCCTTTGCTACTGAGCCTACTTTAGAATTGTACCCCTGTTTTATATTGTCTTTCAATGTTCTTCTTACCAAAATGCATCACCTCACAGATCCGTCCAATGAAAGTCATTTGCCACCTATCCTCCAACTGCACTAACTCGTCTATATCCTTTTGGAGTGCTACACTGTCCTCATAGTTTACACTCCTTTCAAAATTCATATCATTATGCAGGACACCCTTTCTGAGCTATACTGCAAGGCCCCACCTAAGACATCAAAACCACATTTTAAGGAGGCCTGTAATCTATCCCAGGATGGCCCTGTGGAAAACCTTAATGATGACCAGAAAGGGGTTGTCACCCAGTCCTTCTAAGTGCAAATCATTTTCCAGCAGATGACAGTTTGGAAATAATGGGGGAGGATATCTTTAATCAGCATCTGTGCTGTTTATCCAGCATATGACAAAAATGGCAATAAGATCTATAGATCCAGGTCCCATCATTTTCCCTAGCAGGCAGGGAAGATGCAGTCAAGTGAGGGAGCCTTGGTTCTCAAGAGAGGTAGAACAACTGGTTAAGAGGAAGAAGGATGCTTATATAAGGTTGAGGAAACAAGGAATGAAAAAGGCTCTAGAGGGACACAAGTTATCCAGGAAGGAGCTGAAGAAAGGGCTTAGGAGAGCTATAAGGGGGCATGAGAAAACCTTGGCAGATAGGATCAAGGAAAACTCCAAGGCTTTTTACACATACATGAGGAATAAGAGAATGACCAGAGAAAGGATAGAGCTGATCAAGGATTGTAAAGGGATTTTGTGCACAGAGCCTAAAGAGATAGGAGAGGTCTTTAATGAATACTTTACTTCGGTATTCACGACTGAGAGGGATCTACTTGTAGAGGAGGACAGTGTGAAACAGGCTGGTAGGCTAGAGGAGGTTACTGTTAGTAAGAAAGATGTGCTAGGAATTTTGAGGAAGTTGAAGATAGATAAGTCCCCCAGGCCTGATGGGATTTATCCAAGGATTCTATGGGAAGCAAGGGAAGAGATCGCAGTGCCTTTGGCAATGATCTTTTCATCCTCACTGTCCACGGGCATAGTGCTGGAAGATTGGAGAGAGGCAAACGTTATTCCCTTGTTCAAAAAAAGGAATAAGGATAACCCTGGAAATTATAGGCCAGTTAGTCTTACGTCAGTGGTGGGCAAATTACTGGAAAGTGCTCTGAGAGATAGGATTTATGATCACTTGGAAAGGCACAGTTTGATTCGTGATAGTCAGCATGGATTTGTGAGGTGTAGATCACGCCTCACAAACCTTATTGAATTCTTTGAAGAGGTGACCAAACATGTGGATGAAGGTAGAGCAGTGGATGTGGTATACATGGATTTAAGTAAGGTGTTTGATAAGGTTCCCCATGGTACGCTCATGCAGAAGGTAAGGAGGCATGGGATAGGGGGAAATGTGGCAGATTGGATTCAGAATTGGCTGACCCTTAGAAGACAAAGGGTGATAGTGGACGGAAAATATTCAACATGGTGCTCAGTTACGAGTGGTGTATCACAAGGATCTGTTCTGGGTCCTCTTCTATTTGTGATTTTTCTAAATGATTTGGATGAAGGAGTGGAAGGGTGGATTAGTAAGTTTGCGGACGATATGAAGGTGGGTCGCATTGTGGACAGTGCGGAGGGCTGTTCTAGGTTACAAAGGGACATTGATAGGATGCAGACCTGAGCTGAGAAGTGGCCGATGGAGTTTAACCCTGAAAAGTGTGAGGTGATTCATTTTGGAAGGACAAACTTGAAAGCAGAATACAAGGTTAACGGAAAGATTCTTGGCAGTGTGGAGGAGCAGAGGGATCTTGGGGTTCATGTCCACAGTTCCCTGAAAGCTGCCACCCAGGTGGATAGAGTTGTTAAGAAGGCGTATGATGTGTTAGCTTTCATTAATAGAGGGATTGAGTTCAAGAGCCGTGAAGTTATGCTCCAGCTATACAAAAGCCTGGTTCGGTCACATCTGGAGTATTGTGTCCAATTCTGGTCACCTCATTACAGGAAAGCTGTGGAAGCATTGGAAAAGGTGCAGTGGAGATTTATCAGGATGTTGCCTGGAATGGAGGGAAGGTCTTATGAGGAAAGGTTGACAGAGCTAGGGCTTTTCTCTTCAGAACGACGAAGTATGAGAGGTGACATGATAGAGGTGTACAAACTGATCAGAGGTATAGATAGAGTGGACAGCCAGAGACTTTTTCCTAGGGTGGAGGTAGCTATTACAAGGGGGCATAGTTTTAAAGTGCGTGGAGGTAGATATAGGGGAGACGTCAGAGGTAGGTTCTTTACTCAGAGAGTGGTCGGGGCGTGGAATGCATTGCCGGAGCGGGTAGTGGAGTCAGCCTTATTAGGGGCATTTAAGCGACTATTAGATAGGCATATGGATGATAGTATAAGGTAGGGGTGGAGGTTAGATAGACCTTAGGATTAGGGCAAAAGTTCGGCACAACATCGTGGGCCGAAGGGCCTGTACTGTGCTGTACTGTTCTATGTTCTATGATCTATCATCCTCCTCTGCCTTGTTGGGGGATCTGCATTTGATGCTTCTCCCTGTGGAGGCTGTGCACTAAGAAAGCAATGTTTACAATCCTGTAAGTTAGTGCTGAAGTCAGTCAGTAGTCAGAGCTTGATAACCACTATGTAAACAGTGAAATGAATGAGTGCTAGAAAAACAACCTAAAAACAAGCTAAGCATATGTGCATGTGAGTGCAAAAACACGTTGTGCAGGTCAATGAGATGCAATTTATTCCTGCGCACAAAGCAACCTGGCAGAAGCATGCAAGTAACAGATGTCCCTGAGTTTCAAATTGAAACACTGTAGGGATGAAGTGATGTCTGAGTAGGTCCAATGCTGGTCTAATGATGGGGTAAGGCTGCTGGTTTTCCAATACTAATTTGGTTTGCCCAAAGATGGTGTCCATGGAAAATGTAACAATGCTGTTTTGAAGAAGCATTGTTAAGATGGTAGCCTGGAAATTCAGCAAGCTACAGCTGCCAGGTATCTGCTCTGGTTTACATGTCAGTAATTTGCATCATCAGGTGAGGAGAGGAGAATTAGACGTGTGTATAAATAAGATGTGTTGAGTTTTAATGGGATGCAAATGCATGGAAATAGGATAGAAATCGCTCAACAGTGAGATTCTGAAATTTGAGATTTGTGGGGAAAGTTAGAAGCAATTTCTCAATATCAAGAATCTGATTTTATCCATTTTTCCTATATTTTCCCACTTTTCTTGTCATTGTGCAAGTTACATCAGGGAGGGGAATAATCTACCATAAATCTCCCATTGATCTATATCTTTATGTGATATTCTTGGTAACTATTCATATTTTTTAGTTATAAAGATTGCATTCACTATCGGGATTAAGGACAGAAATGTCTCGCTTACATTGCCAACAGTGTGTCTCATCTACAAGATGCATTGTGTCAACTTACAAAGATCCTTCAACTTGACATTCCAAACCCATTTCCTCTTTCATTAAATGGACAAGGGCAGAAAATGCATAAGAAAAGCAACCACTGCAGACTTCTCTAAAAGCCATACAACATTCCTTTACTGTCAGTGGGTCAAAATCCTGAAACTCCATTCCTAATTGCAGCACATCAAGTAGCCAGCACACCATAAGCTTATCAAGGGTGCTAGGGATGGACAATAAGCTGCTCGAGCCTATGATACACACATCCCATGAACTGATTTTAAAAATTGCAGGAGTTGATTAGAAGTGGGCATGTGATTTGTGAAGAAGAGCCAGGACGAGTGCTGGGTGGAAGAGAGACAACACCAGGCTGAGAGCAGCAAAAACTCCATGTGGCCTCTGAGGAAGCACTTCTGATCTTCCTGTCCCACAAAGAAACACTGGATAATATCAATAAAAAGACTTACCCCAACCTCTTCTGAATTGTGCTGAGTTCCAACAGTTTTCAAACTGCTGTCAGAGAGACCATATTACTGAATGAGTCTTAACCACTGTACAGTATTTAACCAATTACAACGTATACATGTAGAATTACCTGTTTCTATAATACTTCAACGTCAGCAAAATGCTTTTTTTCTGCCACCCTCATGCTAGTTACTATTTAAACCATAAACTATTAAAATGACTCCCAGGATTTGACTCTCATACAAGCAGACTGATTTCTGGAGTTAAAATTATGATGCAATAGCATCATTGGGCCTTGATATTTGAATGTAAATGCAATTGCCAAGAGGACAGCTAAGAACCAACCACATTACTGTGGTTCTGGGCTCATTGGTAATGATGGCAGGATTCCTTCCCTGAAGGACATTCATGAATCAGATACATTTTCCTCATAATTGTCAGTGGTTATATGGGCACTACTGGACTAGCTTTTCAGTCCAGATTTTAAAATCACACTTTTACTTGTGGATCTAATCCCATCCACTGAACAGCAGAGACACTTTGTGGAACAAATACTGTGAAGCAATATAAGGAGAGATTGGGTGGTGCATTACTTAGCAAGAATATTTATCAGCACTAATAACCGGCCTAAAGTGTTATGATGGGATGAGGAGGGGTGAATTGAATTGCTTCTTTTTAAATCCCTCAGCTGATCACAACAAAGCTTTTCAGCATGCAAATATATCATACTTCTATTACAACTTAGTAATAGATCAGAATTAAGGATCTAATAGCAATGTTGCCTTGAGTGAAAGAAAAAGGAATTTTATTACTTGCTAACCCTAAGAAAGTCTTTGTTGTTAAAGTTGATCTTGACACCAGTTATTTGTTGATGATTTGAATCATTAATTATAGTGAAATTTGTAGAATCCTTGAGTTTTTGCTGAAAGGATGTTTCGCTGATATGTTTTTCCACCAATGCAGGCTTTTAAGATGATGAGAACAAAACAAGGAGAGAGAGATAGAGTCCTCCAATCCTTGCTGGTACCAATCAATTTTCTCTCTCTGCTGCTCTACCAAGCAGCTACTGAAATATAGATAACACAGTGCGGAGCTGGAGGAACACAGAAGGCTGGGTAGCATCAGAGGAGCAGGAAAGCTGACGTTTTGGGTCGGGACCTTCTTCAGAGAATCTGAAATATGCTGCTGAAATATGTATTCACCAGTCTGACTCCATTGTGTCTCCATTAGGGATAGTTGTCAAAGGATTTCAGGAAGGCCTGGTATAAGAACATAAGAATGTAACAATGGAGCAGGAATAGACCATCTGGCCCATCAAGCCTGCTCTACCATTCAATAAGATCATGGCTGATCTTTTCGTGGACTCAGCTATTATTCATTGAAACAGTTATCAAACAGGTAAATTACGATTCTTTTATTTTCTTTTTCTAAATTATCCCTTAAATGTGTCTGTCTGCATCTCCATCAGTGTGTGAGTAGGAATTTATATTCAAAAAAGATTAGGCTAAAATCATAGATATTTTTAGTTTGCCTTGCTGTTCATCAGTGTTCTGCTAAAGTTGCATTAATAATATAAAGTGTTAATTTTTGCATAAGTTATAAATTTGATGTCCAAGATTTGTTTTTTGTGAAGTCTGCTTAGGAACAATTAAGCAATTTTGAGAGTCATTGATGTTTTAAGATCACTGTGTTGTGAATCCAATGATATTGAGGGTCATTTGTCTTGTTGTAACAGCGAAATAATAATACATTACTGTGGAACGATAGAATTTTCATTCAAAAATATCTGCATGATAATATTTGCTGACAAACATACATGAGCAAGGAATGATATAAAGCACAAACGTAGTAAATTTTTTTGGACTACCAACTTTATTCAATTTATTAATCCCATAAGACCTGATTCTTCATGTTCTTGTACTCCTTGGATGTTTTGAATCAAAATTGCAGCTCTGGCTTACATCTGAAGAGGGCATTTGTCCCTTCTGTTCATTTTTCCCAAGTTCAAACAGAAAATTGAGTTGGTCACCATTCATGCATCAGGGCACTCTGGTTGAAGACAGCACTTGTAATCTTCATATCTATACAACCACAAAGTTAGGCTTGAACCTGCCTTGTTTCATTCTTTCTTAACATAAATGTGCGCCTTCACTGTATAGAATTAACCTGTGGCAGATTAATATTTTCGAAACCAAGTGTATAATGTGTCTTGAGAACTGAATGCAGGATTTATCAACAGCAAAGTTATTCATTTTGGAAGGAAGAACAAAGCAGAACATTATTTAAATGGAAAGAAACTGCAGAAAGCTGCAATTCAAGGGGACTTTGGGTATTTGTGCATGACCAATAAGTCAAGGAACCAACTAGAGAGCAAACCATCCTAGACTGGGTATTGTGTAATGTGAGAGGATTAATTAGTAACATTGTGTTGTCAGATCCTTTAGGAAAGAGTGACCATAATATGGTAGAATTCTTCATTAAGATGGAGAGTGGCACAATTAAATCTGAAACTAGGGTACTGAACTTAAAGAAAACTACCTTTGATGGTATGAGGCATGCATTGGCTAGGATAAGCTGGCCAAAGACACTTAGGGGGTTGATGGGGGGTTGGCAATGGCAGACATTCAAAGAACCCATAGATGAACTTCAACAATTGTACATCTCTATCTAGCGTGTAGGAACTATGGCTAACAAGGGAAATCAGGGATAGTGTTAAAGCCAAACAGGAGGCATATAAATTGGCTAAAAAAAAGCACCAAATCTGAGGACTGGGAGAAATTTAAAATTGAGCAGAGGAGGACAAAGGGTTTAATTTGGAAGGGGAAAATAGAAAATGAAAGTAAGCTTGTGGAAAACATAAAAACTGACTGCAAAAGCTTCTACAGATATATGAAGAGAAAAAGACTGGTGAAGACAAATGTAGGTCTCTTGCAATGAGAATCAGGTGAATTCATAATGGACAACAAAGAGATAGTAGACCAGTTGAACAAATACTTTGGATCTGTCTTCAATAAGGAGGATACAAATAACCCTTTCAGAAATGCTAGGGGGCAGAGGATCAAGCATGAAGGAAGAACTGAAGGAAATCCTTATTAGTCAGGAAATGATATTGGGGAAATTGATGGGATTAAAACCCAATAAGTCCCCAGAGTCTGATGCTCTGCATCCCAGAGTACTTAAGGAAGTGGCCTGAGAAATACTGGACGCATTGGTGATCATTTTCCAACATTCTGTAGACTCTGGAAGAGTTCCAATGGACTGGAGTGTAGTTAATATAATCCCAGTCTCTAAAAAATGAGGGAGAAAGGAGATGGTGGATTGTAGGCCAGTTTGTCTGACATCACTGTTGGGGAAAATGCTGGAGTCAATTATTAAGGATGTAATAACTGAGCATTTGGAAAGTGGTGACAGAATTGGTCTTAGTCAGCATGGATTCACAAAAGGGAAATCATGCTTGACAAATCTTCTGGAATGTTTTGAGGATGTGACCGGTAGAGTGGACAAGGGTGTATTGGTAGATGTTGTGTATCTGGACTTTCAAAAGGCTTTTGCCAAGGTTCCACACAAGAGATTAGTAAGGAAAATTAAAGCTCATGGAATCAGAGATAATGTATTGACATGGATAGTGAACTGGTTGGCAGACAGGAAGCAGAGAGTTGGAATAAACGGGTCCTCTTCAGCGTGGCAGGCAGTGATGAGTGGGATACCTCAGGGTTCAGTGCTGGGACCCCAGCTATTTACAATATATATTAATAAATTGGATGAAGGAATTGAATGCAATATCTCCAAATTTGCACATGACACTAAGCTGGGTGGCAGTGTGTGCTGTGAGGAGGTTGCTAAGAGGCTGCATGGTGCCTTGGACAGACTGGTTGAATGGGAAAATACTTGGCAAATGCAATATAATGTGGATAAATGTGAGATTATCCACTTTGGTCACAAAAACAGGGAGGCAGATTATTATCTGAATAGTGGTAGTTTAGGAAAAGGTGAGGTGCAACAAGACCTGGGTGTCATGGTGGAACAGTCGCTGCAGGATGGCATGCCGGTGTAGCAGGCGGTGAGGAAAGCTAATGGCATGTTGGCCTTCATAGCAAGAGGATTTGAGTATTGGAGTAAGGATGTCTAGCTGCAGTTATACAGGACCTTGGTGAGACCACACCTTGAGTATCGTGTGCAGTTTTGGTCTCCTAGTCTGAGGAAAGACATTCGTCCTATTAAGAGAGTCTAATGAAGGTTCACCAGACTGATTCCTTGGATGGCAGGACTGACAAATGAGGAAAGGCTGGATCGACTGGGCTTGTACTTGTTAGAATTTAAGAGAATGAGGTGGGAATCTCTTAGAAAAAATAAAATCCTGACGGGATTGGACAGGCTAGATGTGGAAAGAATGTTCCTAATGTTGGGGAAGTCCAGAACTAGGGGTCACAGTCTAAGAGTAAGGGGTAAGCCATTCAGGACTGCGAGGAGAAAGAATTTCTTCACTCAAGAGTTGTGAACCTGTGGAATTCTCTCCCACAGAAAGCTGTTGGGGCCAGTTCATTAGATATATTCAAGAGAGAGCTGGACGTGGCCCTTACAGCTAAAAGGATCAAGGCATATGGAGAGAAAGTGGGATACTGAGATTGCATGATCAACCATGATCATATTGAATGGTGGTGCAGACTTGAAGGGCTGAGTGGTCTACTCCTGCACCTATTTTCTATGTTTGTATGTTTCTATGAAACACAAAAAGCTAGCACACAGGTGTAGCAGGTAATTAAGAAGGCTATTGGAATGTTGGTCCTTATTTGAAAGGAGTATCAGAGTAGGGAAGTCTAACTGCAGCTATACAATGTGCTGGTGAGACCACAGCTGGTGTACTGTGAGACGTTTTGGTCTCCTTATTTAAGGAAAGATATCATTTGATTGGAGGCAGCTCAACAAAGGTTCATTAGGATGATCCCTGATATGGAGGGATTTTCTTATGAGCGAAGATTCAACAGTTTTGGACTCTATTCACAGGAGTTTAGAAGAATGAGAGGTGATTTTTAAGGGGCTTAGTGGGGTACAAACTGAGAGGACGTTTCCCCTCACGGGAGAGTCTAGGACCAGAGACCATAGTCTCAGAATGAAAGGGTCCTAATTTAAGCCCAAGATGAGGAGGAATTTCTTCTCTGAGGCGTGTGAATCTTTGGAAATCCTTGCTGCAGAGAACTTCGGGGCAGAGTCTTTGTGTATGTTTAAGTTGAGATAGATAGATTCATGATCAGTAGGGGAATCAAGGGTTATGGAGGAAGAGCAGGAAAGTGAACATGAGGAATGTCAGATCAGCCACGATCTTATTGAATGGCAAACTAGACTCAGAGGCCGAATAGCCTACTCCTGTTCCTATTTCTTATGGTCTGATGGTCAACGTAGTGCTAAAACAGCTTAGTGAAATATGCTACACTTGACCTCTGCGGATATAGGTTACAAATATACCCTTGTTGATAAGAGCATTCCCAATAGAAAACTCCTGGTGGAAGTTTAAAAAATCATGAGACACATGAATAGAATAGTCAGAATGTTTTTTTTCTCCCCCAGTGTATAAATGTCAAGTAAAAAAACTAAAGAACTATAGATGCTGGAAATCAAAAACAAAAACAAAAATTACTGGAAAAATTCAGCAGGTCTGGCAGCATCTGTGGAGAGAAATCAGAATAAATGTTCTGAAGATGGTTCACTGGACCTGAAACATCCATTCTGCTTTCTCTCTACAGAAGTTGGAAGTCATGTTGAGATTGTGCAGGACATTGGTGAGACTATTCTGAAATATTGTGCCCAATTCTGGTTGTCCAGTTATAGGAAGGTTATTATTAAGCTGGAGAGGGTTCAGAAGAGATTTACCAGGATGTTGTTGGGTATGGAAGGTTTGAGTTATAAGGAAAGGCTGGATAGGCTGGGATTTTTTTCACTGGAGCATGGGAGGTTGAGAGGTGACCTAATAGAAGTTTATAAGATAGTGAGGGGTATAGATAGAATTAATGGTAGTTTTCTTTTCCCTAGAATAAGGTGAGAGGAGAAAGATTTAAAAAAGACACACGGGACAAATTTTTTGCACGGGGGTGGTTCGCGTGTGGAATGAACTTCCTGAGGAAGCAGTGGATGTGGGTAGAATTACAACATTTAAAAGGCATTTGGATAAGTACATGAATAGGAAAGGTTTGGAGGGATATGGGCCAGGAGCAGGCAGGTAGGACTAGTTCAGTTTGGGACTATGGTCAGCATGGACCGAAAAGTCTGTTTCATGGCTATATGACTCTATGCTGCCAGACCTGCTGAGTTTTTCCAGCAATTTCTGTTTTTGTTATACATATCAATTACTCAAGGACAAAGGTTTAAGGTAAAAGGGGGTAAGTTTAAAGGAGATATGAGAAGCAGGTTTTTAAACAGAAGATGATGTGTCTGGAGTGCTCTGCCAGAGGAGGTGGTGGAGGTGGATACAATAGCAATATTTAAGAGGCATCCTGTCAGGGAATAGAGGGATATGGATTGAGTGGAGGCCAAACATTTTTAGGTTAGAAAGACATAATGTGTCAGTACAGTTTTGTTGGACTGAACGGCCTGTTTCTGTGCTGTACTGTTCTTTGTTCTTCTTTGTTCTTTGTTATCCATATTCTATACTGTGTTTGTGGCATGTTTTGATGTGAATCCCCTACTGCTAAAGAGACTATCAGACTAATTCTAACCTAAGTGCTAATGCTGGACAGGGGAGGGGAAGTTGATGAACAAAGGGTCCAGGTGCATAAACCATTAAAAGCTCGCTTGCAGGTGCAAAAAATTGATCAGAAAGGCTTATATGATATGGAACTTCACCAAAAGATATTTAGAAGATAAAAGCAAACTGATACTACTTCAACTATTCAAAGTTTAGATATCTGTAGCCAACCCTCAGAAAGATAAGATGATGGCCTTAAATAAAATCCAGCCATGATTCACAAATGACATATAGATGAAGCATTTGATTTATGATGGGAAACTGGGTAAACTCAGATTATACTCCTTGCGGGAATACAGACCCAATATCATTGAAGTATTTTCAATAACAAAGTGATTTGCCAAGGTTGATAAAGAATAATTCTTCCTTTTAGTATAATGTAGAAAAAAAGAACATAAGGGTTAAATGGTACAATCATTGCTGCCAAATGTATTATAATGCTTGAAGTGCTGGAGACACCTTTTATGTGACATGAAAGTTTGAAATTTGCTCATTATTATATAAGCACAACTCAGAACAATGCAGAATACAAGAATTTTTATGTGGTATGGCTGTGCAATTATTGATCAAACTCATTGAATCACAGAAATGTGTTAATTCAAAGCAAAGGTTTATTAT
This sequence comes from Rhincodon typus, assembly GCF_021869965.1. NCBI lineage: Eukaryota > Metazoa > Chordata > Chondrichthyes > Orectolobiformes > Rhincodontidae > Rhincodon > Rhincodon typus. The sequence continues at coordinate 55,391,387 of NC_063332.1, read as the reverse complement.
GAAACATAGGAACATAGAAATTGGGTGCATAGTAGGCCAATCGGCCCTTCAAGCCTGCACCAGCATTCAATATGATCATGGCTGATCATGCAATCTCAGTACCCCACTTCTGCTTTCTGTCCATACCCTTGATCCCTTTAGCTGCAAGCGCCAAATCCAATTCTGTCTTGAATATATGTAACAAACTAGCTCCAACAGCTTTCTGTGGTAGAGAATTCCACAGGTTCAAAAATCTCTAAGTGAAGCAGTTCTTCCTCATCTCAGTCCCAAATGGCTTACGCCTTATTCTTAGACTGTGACCCTTTTTTCTGGAATTCTGCAACATCAGGAACATTCTTCCCACATGTAGTGTGTCCAGTCCCGTCAGGATTTTGTATACTTCTATGAGATCCTCCTCATTCTTCTAAATTTTAATGAGTACAAGCCCAGTTGATCTAGTCTTTCTTCATATGTCAGTGCTGCCATCCCGGGAATCAGTCTCATGTACCTTCATTGGAGTCCCTCAATAGGAAGAATGTCCTTCCTCAGGAAGCGTAGGTGGAACACCAAAAAATACTTCCAGTCATTCAGTATCACTGGAATAAATTGTACCATTTCCCAATGTTTATTTTCTTCAAATTGCTGAAACATCATGCAAGGCTCTTTTTTTTATTTGCTTTATGCAAGTTCAAGGAATCCCTACAGTGTGAAAAGGGGCCATTTGGCCCATTGATGCTGCACTGACCCTCCAAAGATGTTTTCCACCCTTTACCTCTAAACCCCCCATTTTAACATGGCCAATTCACCTAACCTGCACATCTTTGGACCAATGGAGGAAACTGGCGTACCCGCAGAAACTCATGCAGACACAGAGAGAATGTACAAACTGCACACAGACAATCACCCAAGGCTGAAACAAAACCAGGTTTCTGGCACAGTAAGGCAGCAGTGCAACCCACTGAGCCACCATACTACCCAAGTTGATCCATCAGAGGAGCCATTATACCACAGATCATTTTGAGCTCGAAAATATGATACAATTTCATTGACAGTTAGTTGCCACTTAGTCGTGGCACTGTCGCCCATGAAGCGCAAGTTCAATTCTCACTCCAAGTACTTCTGTTATCTACTGTTACCACTTCAGTTTAGGACTGAAGAAGTGCTGTGCTGTTGGAGGCCTAATCATTTTGAAGCAAATGTTAACCTGAAGTCCTGTCTGATTCCATCTCATGACAGAGTTTTGGAGAAGAGGAGAGCAGTTTTCTTGATGCCCTGACCTTCTTTAACCAACATTATTATTGAACAAGGTGCAGGGCTGGATGAACACAGCAGACCAAGCAGCATCATAGGAGCAGAACCTTCCACCCCAACCTTAAGTTTACCTGGACCATCTCTAATACCTCTCTCCCCTTCCTGGACCTCTCTGTCTCCATCTCGGGCAACCACTTAGAAACCGATATTCATTTCAAGCCCACCGACTCCCACAGCTACCTCGCTACCTACCTACTCCCACCCACCTTCCTGCAAAAATGCTATCCCCTATTCCCAATTCCTTCGCCTCCGCTGCATCTGCTCCCAGGATGAGGCATTCCACTCCCGTACATCTCAGTTGTCCTCGTTTTTCAAGGACAGTAACTTCCCCCCCTCAGTGGTCGAGAACGCCCTCAAACGTGTCTCCCACATCTCCCGCAACTCATCCCTCACACCCCGTCCACGCAATAAGAACCAAAAAAGAATCCCCCTCGTCCTCACGTACCACCCCACCAACCTCCGGATCCAATGCATCATCCTCCGACACTTCCGCCCTCTGCAATCCGACCCCACCACCAAAGACATCTTTCCCTCCCTACCCTTATCTGCTTTCCGGAGGGACCACTCTCTCCGTGACTCCCTTGTCCGCTCCACACTCCCCTCCAGCCCCACCACACCCGGCACTTTTCCCTGCAACCGCAGGAAGTGCTACACCTGCCCCCATACCTCCTCCCTCACCCCCATCCCAGGCCCCAAGAAGACTTTCCACATCAAGCAGATGTTCACCTGCACATCTGCCAATGTGGTATACTGCATCCGCTGTACCCGGTGTGGCCTCCTCTACATCGGGGAAACCAAGCGGAGGCTCAGGAACCGTTTTGCAGAACACCTACGCTCGGTTCGCAATAAACAACTGCACCTCCCAGTCGCGAACCATTTCAACTCCCCCCTCCCATTCCACAGACGACATGTCCATCCTGGGCCTCCTGCAGTGCCACAACGATGCCACCCGAAGGTTGCAGGAACAGCAACTCATATTCCGCTTGAGAACCCTGCAGCCCAATGGTATCAATGTGGATTTCACAAGCTTCAAAATCTCCCCTCCCCCTACCGCATCCCAAAACCAGTCCAGCTCGTCCCCGCCTCCCTAACCTCTTCTTCCTCCCACCTATCCCCTCCTCCCACCTCAAGCCGCACCCCCATCTCCTACCGACTAACCTCATCCCGCCCCCTTGACCTGTCCATCCTCCCTAGACTGACCTATCCCCTCCCTAACTCCCCACCTACACTCACCTTTACTGTCCCCATTCCCGCCTCTTTGACCTGTTTGTTTCCTCTCCACCTATCCTCTCCTCTATCCATCTTCTATCCACCTCCCACTCTCTCCCTATTTATTTCAGAACCCCCTTCCCCTCCCCCTTTTCTGATGAAGGGTTCAGGCCCGAAACGTCAGCCTTTCTGCTCCTATGATGCTGCTTGGCCTGCTGTGTTCATCCAGCCCTGCACCTTGTTGTCTCGGATTCTCCAGCATCTGCAGTTCCTACTATCTCTTATTAATGAACAGACTATTTGTCCATTATCCTATTGTTGCTTGTTGGACTGTGCTGTCCAAAAGGAACTCTCACTTTTTGAAGTGACCAGGCTTCAAATGTGCCTGATTTGTTGTAAAGCACTTCAGGTATCTTGGGGTAATGAAGGCACTGTATGTCAATATAAGTTCCCTTCCTTCTTTAGTTTTTAATGGGGAAGCAATGCCCTAACGGTATGCCCATAGCAGATGGTGGAACTTGATATCAATACAAAAAAGTCTGGAGTTAAGATTCTACTGATGATTATGAAACTATTGTAGATTGTCAGGGAAAACCCATCTGGCTCACTAATGCCTTTCAGGGAAGGAAATCTGCCATTCACACCTGGTCTGGTCTCCATGTGACTCCAGGTGGTTAACTGTCAAGAGCCTTCTGAAATGGCCTAGCAAGCCAGTCATTTCAAGGGCAGCTAGGGATGGGCAACAAATATTGGCCAGCCAGCAATCCCATAATGCATGAGTGAATGAAAAAAAGACTGATGTCCTAGTCCCTGACACATCATATTCTAAATTAGTTCCTCTCCAACTCAACTTGTCTTTACCCACATCTAAATGCTTTCCTGGTGATTATAGCTATTCACCCAAACCTACCTTTTGTTGCATTCATCTAAATTTTCTTTTCTCTACTCTGACCAAATTTGCTGATGCACTCATATGTTTGGGGACTTTGTCCCTTCCTGTCCCATGCTGGTTACCATTGTCCATGTCATTGAACAGAATTATTATCTTCTCCCTTCTCTTTAACTATTGTAAACCTCCCTTTCAATGACTCCCTCCTCCCCACCTACCTCAGCAACAAGCAATAAGCAGCCTTATGAAATCTGCAAACTATTTAATCCCATCAAAACTGAATCTCTGTCCAAAAAGTCAATTAAGGTATTAGAGATCTACATATACTTGGGCTGTGTACTTATGGATATTTTTATTCATTCATGGGATATGGGAATGGCTGGGATAGCACTTATTTCCTGTCTCTAGTTGCACTTGTGAAGGTGGTGATGAACTGCCTTCTTGAACTACTGCCATTCATTTAGTGTCAGTTGATCCCACAACGCTGTGAGGGATTTCCAGTATTTGTTCCAGCAAAACTGAAGGAATGTGATATATTTCTAAGTTAGTATGCTGAATGGCTTGAAGGGGAACTTGCAGGTTGTGGCATTCCCATGTAACTGCTGCCCTTACCCTCTGAGTTAGAAGTAACTGTGAGCTTGGAAGGTGCTGTCGAAGGATCTTTGGAAAATCTCTTCAGTGCTTCTTGTAAATGGTACATACTGTTGCTACTGAATGTCAGTGGTGGAGATGGTGGATACCTGTGGATTAGTACCAATCCAGATAAAAGCCTGAGGAACAGGGCCCAGAATGAACTCAGTCGGAGCAGCAATAGTAGGAGAGGAGTGGATCTAGCTCAGTTGGAAGTACAGTGGGAAAGGAGTATATAGATGAGCATTTAAAGGGTGTGGCATAGTAGGCAATAGACCAAGTGCAGATTGATGAGATTAGAGTAGTTTGGTGTTTGTTGCGTAGTATAGGCATGGTGGGCCGAAGGGCCTGTTTCTATCCTGCATGACTAATGACTCGAAGTGGCTGCTTTGTCCTGGATGAGGCTTCTTGACTGTTGCTAGAGCTGCACTCAAGCAGGAAATTGGGGAGTATTCCATCATGCTCCTTACTTGTAAATTATTGATGGTGAACAGCTCTGAGGAGTCAGGAAATGAGTGGCTCGCTGTGGGCTTCCTAGTCTCTGAACTGCTCTTGTAGCCACTGTACTTATACGGTTAGTCCAGTTGAATTTCTGGTCAATGGTAACTTCCAGGATGTTGGCAGTGGGGGATTCAGTGATGGTATCGCTATTGAATGTCAAGTGAGTGGTGGTGGTTAGATTTTCTCTTGTTGCCTTGCATTTGTGTGGCACAAATTACTTGCCACTTTTCAGCCAAAGCTTGAATATTGTCTATGTCTTTCTGCATTTCGACACGGACTGTTTCAGTGCGTGAGGAATTGTGAATGGTGCTGAACATTGTACAAACATCAGTCACCATCCCAATTTCCAACCTAATAGTGGAGAGAATGTCATTGATGAAGCAGCTGAAGATGGTTGGGCCTAAGACAGTACCCACTCAAAGGACAGCATGTTCTACTCCTGTTCCTCTAACTGATTACCAAGCAGGCAGATAGAAAGATTTTAACTACATGTGCAACTTTAGAAACAAGCCACATTGAAGTTCTTATCTTCAGGAAAATATTTAGCATCCTGCCCCTAGTCTCCAACAGCATCCTAGTTTCTCAGTGTTCTCAGAATACAGAAACCAAGGAGCAAACTGACTGGTATGAATCATTACACAGAGAGTGGTGGGCGTGTGGAATGCGCTGCCGGCAGTGGTAGTGGGGTCAGATACTTTAGAGACTTTTCAGCGACTCTTGGATAGGTACATGGAGGATAGTAAAATGTAGGGTATGCAGGGTAGATTGATCTTAGTAGAATAATAGGTCGACACAACATCGTGGGCTGAAGGGCCTGTACTGTGCTGTACTGTTCTATGTCCTAAATAGTATGGTGTAGTACTGAAGTTACTTTGTAAGTGAGCTCAGATTCTGAGTAACACTACGTGGGTTAGAAAACCTTTCACCATTACACCATGAAAGAGTTGGAAATATAAACCCATAGTATCAGAACACTGCAAGACTTTGAACATGTTTGGTACAACATGCAGGTAGTTCTACTGTGGAGGGGGGCCGGAGATAGAAGGAATAGAGAGTGGAAAAAGTTGCATTTTTTATTGAAGCCTAAGATGATCTTTTTATTATTTGCAGTGATATTTACAGCTGCCAGGCACAAGACAAAAAAAATTCTGATTTATATCCAAAATGGCTTCAGCTATTTCTCATCCAGGTACAACAACAAAAGAAAGAACTGACAGGTGTATTCAACAGTGTTAATATGATACCTGAGTCAATGGTCCATCTCACTGATATCTATAGTTTAATCAGCAAAGGGGATTTTTTTTTGTGTGTGTATAGGTTCATGGGTAGCACATCAAGCAGAGACAAGCCTGTTCAATTTTGTCTGAGATAAAGCAGTAAACCGATACCGCATAAGTGTGAAGCTTCACACAAAATTTATGATTCAAAGATAAGAGTAAAAATTAGTATCAAATGTCTTAAGATGATCAAATTTTACAGGAGGTACCTAATCAGCAACACCAGGCAAACTATTTTTCAATCCTCACATTGAAAGTATTTACCAAAATAAGAGAAAATGGAACAAGACATTTCCTTATACATTTTATAATCTACAAGGCAAGGGATGATAGTGTAAAAAAATGTGACAATTTCCATTTTAGTTGCCAATTGTTAACATCAGGTGCTCCAAGTTGGATATGGCATGGTCAAATACAGAATAACATTAAACCTGCCTTCGAAGTAGGAATACTCCTCGGTACCTCACAAGGATATATTTGTGAGTCCAAATCCTCCTCCCAACCCCATACAAACACACCATCACCATATTGATAAGGGTTCCCCTGCAACGTTATGGAGTCATAAAGTCCTACAGCACAGAGCCAGGCCCTTCAGCCCAAACCTGTCTATGCCAACTGACATGTCCATCCATGCTAACCCCACTTCCCTGCAGTTGGCCCATATCCTTCTCAATCTTTCCTATCTATGTATTTGTCCAAATGCCTTTTAAATGTTGTTAATGTATCCGCCTCATCCACTTCTGCTGGCAGCTTGTTCCAAATGCGTACCACCTCTGTGTAAAAACACTTGCCCGTCAGGTTCCCATGTATTCTTTCCCCTCTTAGCTTAAACTGATGCCCTTTAGTCCTCGATTCCCCAACGCTGGGAAAAAGACTGAGTGCATTCACCCAATCCATGCATCTCATGATCTTATACACTTCTATAAGACCCCCCCGCAGTCTCCTAAAGAAAAAAGTCCTAGCTTGTCCAACCTCTCCCTATAACTCAGTCCCTTGAGAGTCCCAGCAACATTCTTGGAAACTTCTTCTGCAATTTAATAATATTTTTCCTATAGCAAGGTGGGCAAAACTGAGCACAATACTCCAAGTGCGGCCTCACCATCATCCTGTACAACTGCAACATGATTTCCCAACTTCTATATTCAATGCCCTGACTGATAAAGGCCAGTGTGCCAAAAGCTTTCTTCACTGCCCTATCTACCTGTGACTCCACTTTCAGAGACACGTGCACCTAAACTCCAAAGTCCCTCTCTTCCACTATACTCCTTAAGCCCTACCATTCACCACGAAACTCCTACCTTGATTTGACTTTCCAAAATGCAACACCTCACAGTTATCTGTGTTAAATTCCGTTTGCCGTTTCTCGGTCCACTTCCCCAGTTGATCCAGATTCATAGAATCCCTACAGTGTGGAAACAGGCTCTTCAGCCCAACAAGTCCACACCGACCCACAGAGCATCCCACCCAAACCCATCCCCCTAATTCACACAGCCATGAACACTATGGGCAATTTAGCATGGCCAATCCACTTAGCCTGCACATCTTTGGACTGTGGGAGGAAACTGGAGCACCCGGAGGGAACCCACGCAGGCACAGGGAGAATGTGCAAACTCCACACAGTCACCCGAGAGTGGAATTGAACCTGGGTCCCTGGCGCTGTGAGGCAGCAGTGCCAACCATTGAGCCACTGTGCCGTGATCTTGTTGCAATTTCCTCACTGTCCATAATACCGCTTATTTTAGTGTCATCTGCAAACTTATTAATCATGCCTTGTACATTGTCATCCAAATCATTGATATAGATAAGAAAAAGCAATGGGCCCAGCACTGACCCCTGAGGCACACCACTAGCCATAGGCCTCCAGTCTGACAAGCAACATTCTACTATTACCCTCTGCATCCTACCATCATGTTCTCCAATGACGTATGCTGGGAGTCATTCGCACAGATCCCCAGAGGAGATATCTTGCCGCTGTCTCTCATATTCCCACCTGCAGTGAATTCTATTGGGTGTACAGCCTTGCATATATGCATGAGGGGGAGGCGATAGCCTAGTGGTATTATCGCTGAACTGATAATCGAGAAACTCAGTTAACATTCTGGAGACCTAGGTTTGAATCTCACCGTGGCAAATGGTGGAATTTGAATTCAATAAATATCTGGAATTAAGAATCTAATGATGCCCATGAATCCATTGTCGATTGTTGGAAAAACCCGTCTAGTTCACTAATGCTCTTTAGGGAAGGAAACTGCCATCCTTACCCAGTCTGACCTACATGTGACTCCAGACCCACAGCAATGTGGTTAACTCTTAACTGGGCAATTAGGGATGGGCAATAAATGTTGTCTAGCCAGCAATGCCCTCATCCTGTGTCTACAAAACCATGAGAGGTATAGACAGGGTGGATAGCAAGAAGCTTTTTCCCAGAGTAGGGGACTCAATTACTAGGGGTCACAATTTCAAGGTGAGAGGGGAAAAGTTTAAGGGAGATATGCGTGGAAAGTTCTTTACGCAGAGGGTGGTGGATGCCTGGAATGCGTTGCCAGTGGAGGTGGTAGAGGCGGGCACAATAGCGTTATTTAAGATGTATCTAGACAGATACATGAATGGGCAGGGAGCAGAGGGATACAGATCCTTGGAAAATAGGCGACAGGTTTAGATAGAGGATCTGGATCGGCGCAGGCTTGGAGGGCCGAAGGGCCTGTTCCTGTGCTGTAATTTTCTTTGTTTTTTGTTCTTTGAATAAAAAAATGAGTCTGTGCAACCAAAACCTCTCCAAGATTTAGCATGCAAAATTTTCACTTGTCTTACCACCGTCACATGCAGATTCTGTCCCATTTTGAAACTGAGACCTTTGTAAGTGTCTCCAAACCCCATCTCAAACCCATAAGGATTACATTTGCAAACCAGTGTTTTCCCATTTGGATAGAATAGATCATTCCAGGCCTGAATGTTGGATGTTAAAAGGGAAGCCTGTAGGAATGGTTAGCCTAGATAGAGGTATCCCAGCAGCAGTGCAGCTGAACCCAACTACTGAGTCCAGCCACTTTGGAGAATTTGTCCCATGTGTGGCCCAGCCAGGCAACCACCCTGAGAATGAGAGAGTCCATTTTGTCCTCATTGGAACATCACCTTTGTATCCTTCCCAGAAGGCAAACAAGTCTATTTGCTTTACTCAGAGTCACTAGGACAACCCAATCCCTATTGTGAGGGAGAGTTCTAAACCTTGTCTCTACCCCGTAATAGCAAGTCCCAGACTAGGGGAGTGGGATGAGGGATCATGTCTGTTCCCCTCCACCTGGTTCCGCTCCAGTGTGGTTTAGTCTCAGGTCCCGTAATAACAGGAAATGTCCCTGAGCTACTCCTGGCAGGAATAAGATTTCTACTTGGAATGATCTGACTCTATAACTTGATGAACTGTTAAGTGTTCAAGTTGTAAATTCAAAGAAGTAAATGAAACTAAAAGGGTTCCATCGAGCAAAATAGGTTATACTTGTTTTCCAGGGAGTGGAAGAGAGCACCTCAAAATGAACCAATTCCGTGAGGTTTCAGAAAGGTGCAGAAAGCTGAGTTCAATTCATTTGCCCAGCAGGGGGCAATAGAATCTAAAAGGCAGCCCTCCCCATGTGTGGGGTTTCTCTGCCCTGTTCTTGGCTGTCTTCTCCTGTAAAAGCAGAGGGGAGAACAGGGGAATCACTGAAGTTAGAGTGAGTGGTACAATTGTTAGTGTTGGTGCATCTGGGGACAAGGTGTTGAAGGAGACTGAAGGACTGAGGAGGTAGCAGAGGGGGCATGCAGGGTTAATGGTGTGGTGGTTAAAGGGAAGGGGGAGGAGGAATGAGGGGAGTTGCTGCACACAATAGTGAGAGTGGCAAACCATGAGTGTTGGAGCAGTAGCAAAGATAGTATATGAAGTGCCAAAGAGCACTTGCCTTGGCAGAGTAGAGAAGGTAGAACAGCGTAGAGAAGGTCATTGACCTTCTTGCTGTATTGTTGGCCATTCCGTTGCATCCTGGAGATGGCCTTGACTCTGAGAGCAGGCTGGCCAGATCTAAGAATGTGGCCTCCTCTGTTGGTCATCTGTGAAGAGGGCTGCTCTCTTTTGCACCCTTCCATTAACCAGACCTCCAGGATGCTCGGAGAGAATAATGGCACCAACCTCTCCTTCTCTGACATATTCAGACTTCGAAGCAGGGCAGCTTCGGAATGCCAGAGTATGGACATGAGGGATGACAGTCTATGGATTGATGTCCACTAGGTGGGCAAGTTGTTCCAGGAAGAGCACTTGGCAAGAAGGGATGGACTCTGACTCTTTCTTCAATGCGTGAACATCCGAGGTTCATGCACGGTTTTAATTTCCAAAAACACCCAGACATTAATGCGATGGCACCACAATCAGTGTGGGCAGGACCTTGGAGGAACCTGGAGGAACCTTGGAGTAGAGGGAATGTTGGTGGAAATCGGATGTGAATGACACCATGGGGCAGGGTAGATATTTGAGGTGGTATGTTTGGTAATTTAGGGCAAAAAACTGACCTAATCCTCCTTGTTGTTTGTATGTACATACCAGTAATGGTACGTTTGCTAATATAGGCCATGTGGCAATAAAACCTCCAAAAGTCTTGAAGCAACTCGAAACTAGCTAAAAAAAACGTAGGATTCAGCCCAATATCACTGAAAAGATTGATTTCTGTGTTTCACCTACAAAGTGAGGCAATTTCCACCTTACTTCTGATACACTTTCATCAGTGATTCAACAGCATCTGAGCACACATAAAAGGGACGTATGTACATTCAACTGAAAGAACTTGAGGGCTTGAGTTAGAAGGAGAGGCTGGATAGACGGGGACTTTCTTTCCATGAAGCGTAGGAGGTTGAGGACTTACCTCTTGGAAGTTTATAAAATCATGAGAGGCATAGAAAAGATGAATAGCAAAGGTCTTTTCCCTAGGGTAGGAAAGTTCAAAAGTAGAGGATATAGGTTTATGATGACAGGGAAAAACAATTAAAAGGGACCCTAAGGGCAACTTTTTCACACAGAGGGTGGTGCATATATGGAAATGAATTGCCAGGGGAAGTGCTACAGGCAGGCACAGTTAAATTATTTGGAAAAATATTTGGACAGGTACATGAATAGGAAAGGTTTAGAGGGGTATGGGCCAAATACAGGCAAATAGGACTAGTTTAGTTTGGGAAATCTGGTCGACATGAACAAGTTGGACTGAAGGATCTGTTTCCATGCTGTATGACTCTATGACTCAATTGGATGTTGCCTTACTACATACTCTAATTCTTCTGGTATCTTTGATTTTAAGTAGTAATTTGTACATTTTCTTCTTTTCTTCCTCTTTTCCTTTCTTCTTGGATGTGTTTGTGTGTGAAAATGTGTGTGTGTGAATGTGTGCATGTAAATGTGTGTGTGTCTATGTGTATGTGTTTGTATGTATGTTTGTACGTGTATGTGTCTGTTGTGTGTCTGTGTGCATGTGTGTGTGTGCGCGCACGTGTCTTGCAGTATTCCCTCGATTTCAAATGCCGTAATAAACACTTTAAAATTTACAGATTTATTTTAACCCTAAAGAATTTGTTTTATGTCAGGTTTAAATTGAACTTCACAAACAGGGTTTAGGGAAACAAACCTCAATATATTTTTAAAAAGGAAAAAGAAAATAAAACAAAAATTTAAAATGACTTCTTTTATGGTCAGAAGAGGAGAACGGTGAAAAATAATTCAATCACCTCTCCCTCTTGTTTATGATAATCATAGTAAAAGGAAGGGCTCAGTTACCAAAGGTTAATGTTATCATGATTTATGGGAGTGATCATTTCTGTAAGGACTGTAAATATACTGCTGTAGTTAGGATATTATTGTTACATATGAACATACAAATGACAAGGAGTAGTAGGCCAGTCAGTCCCTTGAGCCTGTCAAGATCATAGGTCATTAACCTGATGTACGCAGACATTTTCAACTTGTACACCCAAAATGTGCTTTTTAAAAGAGAGCAAATCGAACCAAACACAGATGCAGATGTAATTTAAATGGCTGTCTAGAGAGAAAGAAAAACCATGAGAAAAGCCCAACTTACAGGTATGAATGGAACTTCAAGCAACAGCCCTTTGAAGGAGCAGAAGAGGCAAATCAAAACAAACTGGACTGTGATCTCTTGTGACTACAAAGAGCAGCTGATAACCCCAGACTTGAAAGCAGGCCTCCCCCTACAGGGGACCCTTTCTGAAGAAGGGTCCAGACCGGAAACGTTAGCTTTCCTGCTCCTCTGATGCTGCTTGGCCTGCTGTGTTCGTCCAGCTCTACACCTTGCATCTCCCCCTACAGGTGATGTCTAAAACTGCATCATATTTTGTGCTTTTCCCTCTAAGGAATATACAAGGACAGAGGTTAAACATCCAGATTCAACTCTACTGAAGTGTGTTAGTGAGCCGGAACATTATTGTTTGTTCAATCCTCAGTTCGGATGTTAGCATGCTGTGAAGGTCACAAACATAGAACTATCTCCTCGTCACCCTTGTGTTGCAAATAAAGGAAGTCTCTCACTCTGAGTGCTAGAAGCTAGCTAGTTCACAGCCAGACAAAAGGAAACCAGACAACAAAATAACTCTGTCTTATCCTGAATGCTGGAATTAAATGACGGTTGAAATGTACTACAGAATTCCAACCAATCTTTAAAACTAAGGATTGTGAAAGTGACTGTTCCACAAGCGACGTTGACATGACCAGTAAACTCCACAGCAATGACAGCAACATTCAATTATCTATTCTTTGCAAACAATTAAGAGACTATCTGTATAGTTGTTTCTACTTTTATCTTTTTGGACTCCCTCTTATTTCTAATCTGTGTGTACATGTCTTTTTTTTAAAATTCACTCTTGGGATTGAGCATCATTGGTTTGACATCATTTTGCCCTGTAAAATCCAGTCCACGTGTATTACAATTGGAAATTAGCATAGATCAAATTCAACCCTTTGTCAGAGTTTTAACTTAATGATGAGGAAATAAATCTTTAAAATCATGCCTCTGCTTTAACTGATCTGCTAATGTCAAAAAACCAGATGCACGCACAAATTCTGTAATAAACTTTTGCTCGGCTTGTGTGGAAGAACATAGTTAACTGTGAGGCAAAAGTCGTCTTGTCAGGGTTTAAGTGAGAAAATGAAAAACATCTTGTGTTTTGAGTAGCTGTTGAGAAACGAGTATTGGCGACAGGTTGCTGTGGCCACTCAGACCAGCCAATGTGCTCTCAGACAATAGAATTCTCATCGTGTGGAAGCAGGTCATTTGGCTCATTGAGTCTACACTGACCATCTGAACAGAATCTCACCCAGACGCACTCCATCCCTGCAAACCTGCATTTCCCATGTCTGATTCACCTAGCCTGCACACAATTGGCCATTTAGCATGGCCAATCCACCTAACCTGCACATTGTTTGGACTGTGGGAGGAAACCAGAGCACCCAAAGACACGGGGAGAATGTGCAAACTCCACACAGATAGTCACTGGAGGGTGGAATCAAACCCAGGCCCCTGGGGCTGTGAGGCAGCAGTGCTAACACTGAGCTACCTTGCTGCTCCAAAGACCACTAATCAATTTGTGTTTGAAGACTAAGTTAAAGCTTTTGGAAGCCCCACTTGAGGCAGGTTGAGGACAGTGACTGTATCTCAACATCCTGCAACACATGGGTAGAAATAATACATTAACCTAGCTAAACCTATTAGGGAATCTGATAAAGAGAGGACATTCCTGTGGCTGGATCCTTTGGGTTATGGGCCTTTCCCTCCTGTACAGCCTTACGTTCCAATCGGCTCTATTTTACCACTTGAACATCAGCCACATTGAGTTAGCATCCCCCACACTCTGTAGGGAAACAATACCACCATCGACAAAGGGTGAGGCTGCAAAATCGCTGCCTAATCAGGCTGTTAACAACGTTAATTGGCTGTCTGTCTCAGTGGAGCAATGGGAATTCCCATCAGTGGGAATACATTACAGAGCAGTACTGTAAACAACAAATGCTGGAGACCAGAGATAGCAAGAACTGTAGATGCTGGAGTCAGAGATAACACAGTGTGGAGCTGGAGGAACACAGTAGGCCAGGCAGCATCAGAGGAGCAGGAAAGCTGATGTTTCAGGTTGGAACCCTTCTTCAGAACTGGGGAGGGCAAAGCGAGCTTGGAAATAAATAGAGAGAGGAGGAGTGGGGCTAGGGAAAGTAGGTGGGAGAGAAGACGGACATGTTGTGTCAGGTCAAGGAGGCGGGGATGAGAGGGAGGGTTGGTCATAGGATGAGGCCGGGGGGTGGGGAGATTTTAAAACTGGTAAATTCCATGTTTAAGCCATCGGGCTGTAGGCTCCCGAGATGGAATATGAGGTGCTGCTCCTCCAGTTTGCGGATGGTGTCATTGTGGCACTGAAGGAGGCCCAGGATGGACAAGTCACCCAGGGAGTGGGAGGGGGCGTTAAAATGGTTGGCGACCAGAAGGTGTTGTTGTTTGTCGTGTACATAGTGCAGATGCTCTACGAAACGGTCTCTGAGTCTACGCTTAGTCTCACCAATGTCTGGAGATCACAGTAGGTCAGGTAGCATCCATGGAGAGAGAGCAAACTAATGTTTTGAGTTTAGCTGATTCTTCATCTGGACTCGAAACGTTAGCTTCCTCTCTTCCCATGGATACTGCTGTGATCTCCAGCATTTGCTGTTTTCGGTACAGATTCCATCATCAGCAGTCATTTACTCCTGTATTACAGAGCAGTATTGACAGAGCAGCAGAATGTGAAAAGGCCAATCATTATTATAAATATTTGTGGACCAAGAGGTTGCTGATATATATTGATGGTTAAGTGAAAACTTAAAACTGAGTTTGTGTGTAACAACACCTGTCCTGCAGAAAGTAGCTTTGTCTGTTACAGTATTAACAGAGGTTTGGATTGGATTTTATTTACACTTTAGGAACTGCAAATATTGCAAATCACTGCTACTTGTGCTAAATGTACATATGATAAAAAAAATTGCTTCTAATTTGTTGAGTAAATATTCTCTTAACTTTCACCTGAAGAAGTTCTATATTTTTTCAGTGAAGCCAAGAATTCATTTTCAAGTGAGAGATCAAACAATGTACCGATGTCAGTACATTTTGTGGTTTTGCTCCAGTAATGCCTGCAGGGCAAAACGACACCAAGTTCCGTGAAACAAAGGGACGGTGGCAAAGACAATAGCAAGGGGCACCTGCAAATGATTTTTAATTATCCTGTAATGCGTAAATTTATTTTGGATAGTCTGTAGCAAATATAGAATAAGAATAGGTTTGCGTCTCAGATGTGATGCATATCTCAGAGTTAGTTATTTTCTGATTTTAAACTATTTAACACAATACCTCATCCAACTTTAAAGTCATGTTCCTGAAAGTCCAACTTTAAATTAAACAACATTAAGCAAATTGGATTTTACCATTAAAAGAAATGCAAAGCTTAGTTTGGTTCTCTTGAATGTTTCTCTGCAGATAAGAAAACATTATACAGCAAATTCCTATAATAAATAGCTTTTAATGTTGGTTCCAATGGCAGACACTGGAGGCTTGACCATAAGAGTAGGTGTAGAGGTGGGGGTGGGTGGGTTTGCAGGGAGCAGGAAAAGGGGAGAGTGGACGGAGGCCGGAGAGGAAGCGGAGGAGAATGGAGACAGAGTAGCAACTGAAGCACTGTGCAGAATTCCCTCTTCTGATGCTGTGTCATGCAGACCTGAAAAATGGGAGAGGCACCCACTTGGAACTGGGTAGAGCTTTCCTGTGCAATTACATTCCTTAACGTCCATTACACATGCAGACAGGCATTGTCTGCCTCCTTTGTGAGGACCTTCAGTTGCACTCCAACTTTGGATCCTGACTCCTACTCAACCCCAGAGATGGCAAAGCAGAGGCAGAAAGTAGTGCCCAAATGTGGTGACTACTTCCTTGAGTTGTTTCTGGAAACTGTGCATGAACACAGGGACATCCAGGGATGGCAACACAAGGCCATTCCACCTGATGAAGGCAATATGGAGAGAGATGGCTGAGACAGTCAGCACATAAGCAACCCAGAACTGTGACTAGATATAGGGTCACACAAGGAAGAATGATCAGTTGCAATCTGTCAAGGAAGGGGTCACTCTATACTAATTCCTTTATGACCCTATGATGATACTGTACCATAGTTAGCTTGCCACACGGACACTCTTAGATGAGGGACAATTCCATCATATGCCTCAAGTCTAATCAGTGTCTCTAACTTCATTACACTCACCCATGTTGGAATAAGAGATGCACAGTGAACATCTGCCATGGTTGACACTTCAAACAAAAAGGGATCTACAACACTCAACAGCTCACGTACCCACAGCCCACTCACCTTCCATCACAGCTAGGAGAACCTACACATCATATATGATCTCACTAAAGGCTGAACTGGAACCAGGTCACCACCACAAAATGTTGCTTGAGCAGTGACACCATAGATATATATCATGCATGCACATCATAGAAAATAGGCACAAGAGTTGGCCATTGGCCAATCAAGTCTTCTACCTCAGCACTGTACTCCTGTTCTCTCATTGTACCGCCCCATACCTTTGGACTCTAAAACTTTACTTCTTTCTGAAAATATCCAGTAACTAACCACCGCAGTAACCAAATGCAAAAATTAAATCTGTGATCCGTCCAGGCAGGTTTCTCTCTGGGACCTGACCTATCCAGTATCACTATCAACTGGAGTCATCTATTTCACCATTCCTTGGTGAAACTGTTTCTCAACTCCATTGTCTTGCCACAATCATCGTTATGCCTTTTACAAAGAAAACAAATCAAACCCAGATATAAAATTATGCCAGATGAATGGCATTAAGATTTTTTTTATTCATTCAGAGGATGAGGGTGTCACTAGCTGGGCCAACATTTATTGCCCAGAGGGCAGTTATGAGTGAACTACATTGCTGTGGGTCTGGAGTCACATGTAGGCCAGTCCAGAAAAGGATGGCAGTTTCCTTCCCTAAAGGACTTCAGATAGTTTTTTTTTCCCAACAATCGACAATGGATTCATGGTCACCATTAGACTCTTAGTTCCAGGTAGTTATTGAATCCAAATTCTACTGTCTGCCGTGGCGGGATTCAAACCCAGGTCTTCCAGAACATTACCTGGGTCTCTGAATTAACAGTCCAGTGCTAATACCACTAGGCCATCGCTCCCCACATGATGGCAGTTAAATGAGTGGGAGATTTGAAAAGTAGTTATGAGTTAAAATGGGGATTGCAGTTCTATATTTTGAGCATGAGTTTAAGTTGATTTAAACTGAAGTTGCACTAAAATCCATCAATCCAATTCTTTCACCACAGACAAGCACCTTTCGTTTAGGACCTTCTCAGTCATAACATCTCCCATAAGCACTTTCTTCTTACTTGGGGAACATTTGGACAATGGCAGCCCTGTGGGTTCATATCTGCACCTGTGTCTATCGTTGCAGGCAAATAATTTATACACCCACAGTAATGTCTCTTAATGCCTCTACCATTCTGCAGGACAAGAACTTGGGCAGCTAGAGAGAGCATGGCAAGACAGAGGACAGCATGCCCAAACCCTGGATCCTCACCATGTTTGAGGAGCAGACTGCCAAGTGGGATGGCAGGAGAACATGGGACCAGACCCATACAGGATTTGATATGCCCAGCCATCTAGACAACAAAGCACCATGCTGCTTCTTATATATTCTCACCAAGTTTAATGCAATCTTTGGTAAAGATGGTGCCTCAAAATTCTAACACACCTTTATGTTTTTATTTTCTCTGCAGCTGCTGAATCACAACCATAGAACTGTTGAGGACATTGATCCCAGCCCCAGCCCCAGCAGATACAAATCTCCCAGTCCCCATCAGCACATATCCCAGGAGGAGCAGCTGGGACCCTCAGTGTAAGCACTGCCACCTTCAGCAGGTAATATTGTAAAGGCCACATTTATAAAACATTTTACTTTATTTTTAATTATGGATTGAATTAGAAAAAGGATTGTTTTTAAACCCATGACTGCAAAAGGAATTGCTGCACTTTTAAAATGCAAGCTACTGAAACTCATTGTATTTTGTGCTTACACTGCTGCTTTGTTCAAGCAATAATGGGAAGCAGTTTGCAAATAAGCTAGACCAGGGTGTGTATACAAAGTGAGATTCAGCAAACTACCCATTGGTTTGTGGAGTCATAACAGGTTGTGAATGCCATGTGAGTATGAAGAAAGCCTTCAGATTGCTGAAAGGGAAGATTGTGTGTGACTCTCTCCAGTTGGCTGTTGCTTTTTGACACTTTCAGAAATTTTATCATTAACAAGGCTTTCAACAACGTTTCACATAAAAGATTAGGATGTAAAATTAAAGAGCGTGCAATTAGAAATATGGATAGCAAACTGGTTGGCAGACAGGAAACAAAAAATAGGAGTAAACAGGTATTTTTCTGAGTGGCAGACAACAACCAGAAGAGTATGCAGGGATCAGTGCTTTGACCCCAGCTATTCACAACATCTCCAAATTTGCAGATGACACAAAGCTGGGTGGGAGGGTAAACTGTTGGGAGGATAAAGACATGCTTCAATGTAATTTGAACAAGTAGAGAGTGGGCAAATGCATGGCAGATGAAGTATAATGTGAATAAATATGGGATTATCCACTTTGGTAGCAAAAAGAGGAAGAGAGATTATTATCTGAGGGACATAGGAACATAGGAACAGGAGTAGTCCATTCAGCCCTTGGAACCTATTGTCATTCAATGAGCTCATGTTGATCTGTGGCCAACTCTATGTACCCACTATCGCCCCATATCCCTTAATACCTTCGCTTAACAAAAATTTCTCTGCCTCAGATTTAAAATTAACAACTGATCCTGCATCAACTGCCATTTGGGGAAGAGAGTTCCAAGCCTCCACCACTCTTTGTGTTAGAAGTTCTTCCTAACATTTCTCCTAAATGGTCTGGCCCTAATTTTTGGACTATGTCCCCTAATTCTAGAATCTCCAACCAGTGGGAATAGCTTCATTAGCTATTCAGTCTTTTTCTGTTATCTCGAAGATTTCAATCAGATCACATTCTAAATTCTAGAGAAAGTTAACCTAATTTGTATAATCTCTCCTCATAACTTAATCCTGATGTCCTGAAGCAGTGATAGATTGAAAAGGGGAGAGGTAAAACAAGATCTAGGCATCATTAACTCATCACTGAAAGTAAGCATGTGGGTGAAGAAGGCAGATAGTATGTTGGTTGTCACAGTGCGAGGGTCCAAGTACAGGAGAAGCGATTACTTACTGCAATTATTCAGGGCCTTGGTGAGACCACACTTGGAGTATTATCTTCAGATTTGTTTTACTTATTTGAGGAAGGATGTTCTGGCTGTGGAGGGAAAGCAACTACTCCTGCTCATAATTTATGCATTTATATGTTCTGAAAGCTATGGGCTTGCCTGGAAAACTTTGTCCAACATCCCGAGTGCTGGGCCAAAGAACCTGCTGGATTTTCTGGAGTTAACTTGTGGAGGCCAATAACTAGCAGCACCTTGGTTGATGGACAGCAGGGAGAGCAGACCAGTGAAAACCGCAGAAACAGCATTATAGCTAACAGTGCAATGTTTGAAAGGATATATATTCCTTATTTTGTCAGCAATGTTATAATGACACTGTGTAGACTAAGTCAAGTGAAGAATTACTGTATCGTGAAATTGCAAAACACAATAGGATATAAATGTAACAATTTATATACTACACTGGTGGATATTCTTTGTGGTTGCTCATCGTAAATAAGCCGATACAATGAGTGAGAGATCCTATATGAGCCTTTGATGCAAGCTCAGTCCACCATCTGTCAGCATCAGAAAGTGGCATCATAATCGGCTTGAGCATCATTGGGTGCCAAGTACTTGACCAGAATTTCCACCCAATGTACCTATAGTACACTTTCTAAGTTACAGAATGCACAGCATTAATTGAATTTCTAACTTAATGTTTTGTAACCACAGTTTATGCCATTGCATCAGGGACACGAATTTATCTGTTCCAGTAAATTAAATTTTATTTATATTAAATTGTACTCTGATTTTTTTTTTTGCTTGGAATTTACAGTTATTAATCCAGCAAGTCCATTATTTCAATAAATCTTTTTTGCACTGGTCTTATGTTTACTCACATCTTTCCTTAGAAGATAGGCCAGAATTTATGCAAGATTCTAAAAGTGGCCTCACCAATGTCCTGTACAGCTGCACATGACATCCCAACTCCCATACTTAATGCCCTGACCAACGAAGGCAAGCGTGTCAAATGCCTCCTTCACCACTCTGACTACCTGCAAGGAACTATGCACCTATACTCCTAGGTAAGTTTGTTTGGCAACATTCTCCAGGGCCCTAAAGTTAACTTATGCTGGCAAAGTGTAGAAGGTCATTGACCTTCTTCCTACAGTGCTCGGAGACTCCATTAGATGGCAGAGATTGCACTGACCTGGGTGTAACTTCAGACCAGACTGGCATGGTCTGACATCATGGCCTCCACTGCTGGTCCTGGGAAAAGGAAGTCCCACCAGTAGCATCACCCAGCAGCAATTCCATCCAGCAGCACCTCCAGGTCCCTGTCCACATAGCAGGGACCCGATTTCCCCTTGTCTGAGGCAAATGTCAGGCTCTGGGCAGGGTAACTCTGGCTTGTCTGGGTATGCAACAGGTTATTAAAGATGGCAAGGTGCATAGATGAATTGCACAATTTCTGTGGAGTGTCAAGTTGTTCGGGGAATGACACATGATAAGAAGAGGCCAAGTTTGGACATGAGAGATGCCATAGGACATGGTTGGTAGCTAATACGGTTAGTGAAAAGACACAGTGAGAGAACTCAATCAGTCTTACAGCAAAAAAAATTGCGAGAAACTCAACACAACTCAGACTTTTTCAAAAACTGTAAGATTCAGCCCACAGTTTATTAATTACTAAACGTGAGAAGTAACAGTGAAGCAATACAAATACACACAGATTCTAAATAAGATGTGAGTCCACATTATAAAGGTTAAAAAATAGTGGATCTGTCTCTGAATTGTTCACAGAGAGCAGATAGATAAACATTGTGGGCATAACCATGGATGAAACTGGTAGCATTTACATTAGTAGTTGAACAGTCGATTTTGAGAATCTTGGCTTTGTAGCTGATTGAAATTCTTTGTTCTGATTCCTTTTGGCAGTGGCTGACTGGCAACGCTCAAAGTGAGAGAGTCTTTTCCCTTTCTTTGCCTACAACGCAGGGATGTTTAATATGGCTGTTCTCACCTGAAAACCCGAGTTCAGATCCTACAATTACACACAGACTAGGTTGTATTTGCATATTCCTAGAAGGCCAAAACACAATAACTCTGCAAAAGGTAGCTTTCTGCTGACAGGGGGGAAACAGCACCTCATTATCTCTTCCTTTTATATTTCTCCCCCTATTTAAAGTTTCCTTAACACAGTGCAGGTGCCAGCATTTATTGTCCATCCCAGTTAAGAATCAATCATATTGCTGTGGATCTGGAGTCCCTTCATAAAAATCTATTTCATTTCTACCTTCCTTCCCTTCTGAAGAAGAGTTATAAATTCACAACATTAACTCTGTTTCTCCCTCCACAGATGTCACCACACAGGCTGAGTATTTCCAAACCATTCCAATTTTTTATGAATAATGTAAGTATCCACAGCATTTTGCCTTTAATCATTTCATTAAACTAATGTTTTGCTCATTCACCACTAATGTTCTGCTCATTCATTTACCCATGTTCATCAGTATCAGACCATCATTAGATATGATGACAACAATCTTATAGCTCAAAATAGCCTTACTGGTGGGGTAAGGAGTTATCTCTAACTTCATTTTAATAATAGCTGCTAAGCAAGTGTGTAAGTTGAGATAATGACATTTGATCACAACGGAACCTTGACCTTAGTCTGTAGGATCCCAGAATTGTCCTCTCATACCATTTCTTGAATGTAGTTACAAAAAAAAACAGTAAAGCCACCATAGTTGGAGCAGGTTAGGGATGCTCTTTGATTAGAGAGAGATGATTATTGTTGGTTTAACCTGAGGGCTACCACACCTCAAGTAAGAGGAGAGTTTGAGAAGGAGAGTCCTTCATTGTAACCTCATTTGGTTCAGGAATTGAAATGTTGGTGTCACTGCATTGCCAACCAACCATCCAAGCTAACCAACCTCCCCACCCCCTTTTATGTATATTGGATAAATGTTGTTGTATTTCACTTCTATCAACAACCCAGGCCTAATTTCACTACATCGCTGAACAAGAGCTAAGCCAATGCCCCATCCTTAGCTTTTTATCCTCAAGTATATTTCATAATTGCATGTTTACATTGAATGCACAGCACAGAAACAAGACGTCCAGCTCAACTGGTCTTTAAAAGTGATTTTCTATCTGACTCAATCATCATTTGTTTTGGTTTATTTTTATCTAATTCACTTAATATCTAGGTTCAGTATCATCTTCAAGTTGCATAACTCTGAATGAGTTTTTTGTCTAGTACGTTTAATTGAAGTGTGATACTTAGATAGGAAAAAACATGAAAAGACACTTGTTACAAAAGAGGGGATCTGTAATCACTCCCTACCTGGTCATAACAGTTGCCAAGCCTATTTTACACGTTCTGTTCAACAGATGAAATATTAGATTTCCTGACTTAAGAGCAGATAAGATCAAGTGAAGAATTATTAGAGGAGTTCAAGATCATGTTGGATTTTGATTACAAATAATGCAAAATTATTTCCAGTTTCAAATGGTCGGCAAACAGAAAACACAAAATTAAGGCAATTGTAAAAGGACCAGAGGCATGTGAGAATTTTTTCCGGTTGTTATGATCTGTAATGTCTTCCTGAGAAGTGTAATAGAACCAGGTCCAATAACAACCTTTTAAAAATGGAATTAGACAAGTACTTAATCATAGAATCCCTACAGTGGGGAAACAGGCCATTTGGCCCAACAAGCCCACACTACCCCTCTGAAGAGCATCACATCCTGACTCATTCCTCTACCCCTGCAGTTCCCTATGTCTAACCCAAACATTCCTGGACACTACGGGTATTTTAGCATGGCCAATCCACCTGCACATCTTTGGACTACGTTAGGAAACCAGAGCACCCAGAGGAAACTCTTGCAGACACAGGGAGAATGTACAAACTCCACACAGACAGTTGCCCAAGGGTGGAATCGAACCTGGGTCCCTGACACTTTGAGGCAGTAGTGCTAACCACTGAGCCACTGTGCCACCTTAATGAAGAAAAAATAATTCCAGACTATGGGAGAAAGGTCAGGGCAATGTAAAATTGATTAATTCTTTTTAAAAAACCAGTACAAAGAGACAAAGGTCCTTTATCTCCACTGCATCATTCTGTGAAAACCTTATAAGTTAAACTTGCAAACAGATAAGAAGGAACGCTTCTGAAAGCAGCATGTAGTAACATAATTACCAATGAGTTAAATTTATTGCATCGTTACTACAAAATCATTGAAACTCTGCTTTGGATTACTAAAAAATAACACTGCTTTACATAATATAAATTCTGATTTTACTGGTTTCATTTCAGTATTTCATCTCAAACCAAAATTCCAAATGTTTAAAATGCTTAAATCCTGATGGTTCTATGGGAAAAGAGCTTGAGACAACATGGAGCCATTGTTTATTTATTTCATGAATTTTCAATTACTTTGTTATTCCAGTGATGATTTGCATTGTTGTAATATTCCATCAGATGAGGATTACCCACAACATTTTAAATTGCTATTTAGTATGTCCATCACAGGGTTATTTTTCAGCAATGTATATTGTAAAAGAATACCTTATTAGATGACCTGTTGGACCCTTGGAATCTCAGCTTCAAGTTGATGTGATGTCTGGCTGTCTGCATCTTTGTAATTTCAAGAAGATGACAAGATAAATATTTATTTTAGACACAATGAATGTTTGACAATCATTCATTTGCTCTGGATATCAAAATTATATCCTTTACATTGGTAATAATAATAACTTTTAAATGCAAGGGCCAGCACAGTACAGTTTGCCAACAATTATTCAGTTTTTCCAAGACTTGGTGAGACATTCCAATAGAAAACTTTCTCTAACTTTCTCAACCATTTATTCTTATAGAGTAAAGCAATTTCTAAGTGATGGATTTGTGCATTCCTTTTGGAGTTCAATGTTTATTTTTCCTTCTTTAACGTTCATCCTTGAAGCTGCAATCAGCAATGCACATGTTAAATAACATTTGTTCCCTGATTTTCAATATAAAAAGATATTCAGAAGGATGCACAGCGATAGTGGAAGAAGAGTGATACATTTCCCAAGTCAGGACGGTGAATGGTTTAGAGGAGAACTTGCAGGAGTTGGGGGTTCAATGTATCTGCTGCCCTCATCCTTGCTGTCTAAGGAGCCTTGGAGAGTTTCTGCATCTTGTACATTGCACACACTACTGGCCCAGTAGTGGATGGCAGTGAGGACTGTGTCAAGATCAGAATACCACTTTTCTTTAGAATCGTTATACAAGTTGTGTCTGACAAAAGTACACATGACAATGAGAATTTGCTTAAGCTGTAGTTGAAGTGTCATGAGTCTCGTTTATAGTACTGGGGAGTTCTGACAGTGCTCCTATTCCAGATGGTGAAACTAAATTCCTTTCCAGAAAGACAATGCTGGAAGGACAAATGATATCAACCTGAGAACAGCAGGAGGTTCCCACTCTGACAGGGCCGAGCTGAGTGTATGTTGATAGAATATTTCCTCTGGCTGGTGTCTCTATAACCAGGGACATAATCTCGCGACACAGGGGAAAGGCCATTTAATAGTGAGATGAGGAGGAATTTGTTCATGCAGAGTTTGGTATATTTTTGGAAGTCTCTACCTCAGAAGGGTGTGGACGTTTAATCACTGAGTCTGTTCAAGGCAAAATTAATAGGTTTTTCGAGACTAATGACATGAAGGAAAAGAGATAATACAGGAATGTGGCATTCTGGAGATGATCAGCCATGGTCTAATTAAAGGATGGGGCAGGTCTGATGGGCTGAATGGCAGACTTCTGTTCCTTTGTTCCTAACAGCACTATGTCTATGCCTAAACAGCATACACTGGAGCAGTTCAATTACACAGCTCAACACCAACTACTCAAGGTAACCTAGATTGGGTGATAAATGCTGGCGTTGTTGTACAAGTCATATTTTGTCAGACTTTTCATGATTTATAGACTTGAAGGTCCAATTCTTACATTGCTATAAATGTTGTATGTGGGTCTGAAAGGGCTTGAAAGAGTTCATGAGGATTTATTGCCAAGCACCACCCACTGGGGTGACATCATGGAGACAGGTGGAGTGAGTAACAAGATCGCAATGAAATCTGACTTAAGAGAAGATCCTTTTAACAATGCGTCTAACAATATATACCATATCTTTGCACAGTGAAAGGAGCGGTACAGATGCAATAAACTATATTTTGTTTGCTGAAAGACATTCTTCTAGTTAGACCAGAAGCTAGCTATCCTCATCCACACAAACTGTGTAGGCCCTGGAGAAACATATGATCAGAAGATATAGATGGCAGTACATACACAAATAATGATTTTGAGCCTCACTGCAAAACAATACACAGGACTACATTAAATGATGTACCACAGTACATCCCCAATATTGTCCTGTTTCTTTCTCTGTCACTAATTAAAGTGTTTAGGCTGCTTACTGGTATATAGTTCCATCAGTGCTGACAATCTTTCACACTTTCATGTATGAGCTTCAGCAGTGAGTGTACTTTGACTATAGATGACATTACATCTTAGATTTTTGATACCCTTCACCTATATGTAAGAACTTGCAGTTTCTGGAAGAGTTGTCAAATATCCATCAAAAGGGGCAAAACCTGGATTTTTTTTGTCATTTCGAGTGCAGAAGTATCAAGACTAATTGTAGTGGCACTACAATTTTCTGACTGATATTATTGTAAAAGTTAATGTTGCATATTTGTACCAAAACATATGGCTCCTCTCTCATTAGAGAGAGACAAATAATGGTGGTTAAACTGGAGGGTCACCGCACCTCAGATGGGGGAGCATTTGATTCCTTCATGGTAACCTTAGCCAGTATGGGAATTGTACCCATACCATTAGCATCAACATGTCCACTCCTTTGACTGATAGCCATGACTCGTTGCCTTGACATATGAAATGTTTCCTGGTCCATTCCATGAGATGGGTATCCATTCCTGGCAGCAACATTCCAATGAAAGGTACTGTGAAGTGCAGCATTGAAGACCAGAAGTGTACTGTAAGTGGGTAGGAGATGTACCATGGTGTTGCAGTGAAGATGCAGCTATGCATCAAGGATGCCAAGGACCTTGGGTGCGGGGTGTGTACGGTCATTGCCTAGTAATGTGCCCTGAGATGTTGGTGTCTAATGTTCAACATACATGTTGACAGGAGCAAATAGTGAACTGGTTAGTGGACTCCCAACATCTAGTTTCTATTCAGCAGTTAGGAGAATAGGAAACTGTATAATGAATAAAAACGTTAACTTTTATAGTACAACAGCAAAGTGAAGCAAAAAAATAAGCAAAAAAAGCTTAATTTACTTCTGCAAACAAACAGGGAAAGCTTGCCTTTCAAGCAACAACAGATTTACAGAATGATCACTTCACCGAACTGACATCTGTCAGAACTGGAGTCAATTCAGTTCTGTCTGGTTTGTTGTGCCTACACTGCCATTCTGTACCATGCTGAAGGTGATGTTCCTCCTGCACAATATCCTCACTTTCCACCTCAGAAGACAGCCGAAGCCCTCCTAGCTCTTCAGCGCCCATCACATCCCTCCTCTGCCTGTTCCAGTTGTGGAGGGTAATGCGTACAAGGATTATGTGACACTCTCTGTCTGGACTGCACTGCATGGCACCCCAGACTGATCCAAGAATCTGATCCTTATCTCCAGCAGCTGATCATCTGATGCACCGTGGTCCTTGTGGAAGAACAGGCTGCATTGTATCATCAATCTGCCTCAGTCAGGGGATTGTGTAACAGAGCCATCAGCCATGGTTACAGAGGGTAGCACCTGTCTCCTAGTAAACTGTCCTTGTAAGGCAGCTCATCGCCATCAACAATGCCTGCTCTGCCATCCCTCCGCAACCATTTTACCACCATCTACATTGGGCCCAACCAACACTGAAGTCACCGATTTTCAGGCGCCCTCTTTGCCGCTGCTCTATTACTCCTCCACCACCACATCGTCTCCTGCGCCTGACTCATCAACATCAAAGTCATGCCTCTCGCTGCTGGGCCAACATCATCAATGTTGCCATGATGCCCTTCCACCATTGCTTCGCCGCCGCCAGCACCAAACCCAACCAACAACACAGTCCCTGATCTTCAGGCACCATCTTTTGCAGCTGGGCCTATCTCACTGATGTCACCTCCACCAATATAGCAGCCACCAATTCCTGGTCCTGTGCTTGTTCCAGAAAAGCAAGCAGGGACTCACTCTCCTCTGTGGTAGGCCTGGCTCGAGGTCTGTGCGCTGGGCTGTCACCACCGCTGACGCTGTCCAAGCTCAGGACAAGATAAGTAAGTTAAAAAAAAAAAGGAAAATAAGAGAAAAAAAATGGTCAGAGCGGACAAGCTCCAGCACAGGAACCCTACTCCACCGCCATCTCAGACTGGAAGCACCTTGTGACCACTCGGATTCAGATGGCTGCCTATCCCTTCAGGTTGCAAGTTCTGCTCCAGCAGAATACACAGTTCTGTGACAGTGTCCCAGTCTGCAGTGACACTGTGCCTTGCTCATCTGGAGGAAAGCGCATTGAGGATGATAGACCCTGGGCTTCTGAGGGGACCTTCAGCTGTGATTTCTTCATATGGAGTCTTTTTGGGACAGTTACTGGACATTGATGCCTATCCTGGACATTTGTTCTTCATCAATTTCACTGAACCTTTGTTGTACCCCAGCCACAGTGATTATAAATTCCTGCTGTGACTGGATTCATGATTCCAATGAACCTGCCTGGACAATATCAGAAACAGAACCAGTTCTTGGTAATCTGAGCAGTCAGCATTTGCATCAGTCATAAACAGTAATTTGGTATAGTCCTCCACATGGTGGGACATGGAGGGTTATGACAGGATAAGCGATGGAATACCTCTACGTGGATCTTTAACACAGTGATCTTTATTCTGATGGGTGCAGCAAAGGCCATGTGGCAGAAGTACAGTTAGAATTTGTAAATGTGGTGAGATTACTGAAAACTTGTCCCTCCTTCCTCCAATCCCCATTAACCCAAGAAAGGCAGTATTGCATGTAAGAGGATGTTGGTGAATATTTCCAGTTCAAGGTGAGAAGAAATCAGCTCCATGCCCTTGTGCAGCCTGGGATTACTTTTGTGAATTGTAGTGCCCAGGTGCCACTTTTAAGATCGCCTGTGACCACTTCTGCCTTACACAGATGACTGCCTTCAATCTGCAATGACCAATGAGATGGCCAAGATTGTAGGATTTGTATCCCATGTAGATGGACACTGTATGCGTTGAACATTCAGGCTCATTTGATTACAGATAACTTCAACTTGGACTGTGTAAGTGCCTGATGTCTGATTAATAAAATTGCCCCATAAAGAGCCACACATCACTGACCAATTCAGTCCATGTATTCAGAAAGAAAAAAAAACTTACTCTGCTCACTCTGCGTATGGTTGCAACCATCTTTTATTTCCACTGGGCATTTGCAATTCAGTTGATAAATAGAACACAACACAGGGCAGCATGGTGGCTCAGTAGTTAGCACTGCTACCTCACAGTACCAGAGACCTGGGTTCAATTCCAGCTTTGGATGACTGTGCGGATTTTATACGTAGACCCTCTATCTGCTTATGTTTCGTCCCATGGTCCAAAGATGTGTAAGTTACGTGGATTAGCCATGGTAAATTGTCCCTAATGTACAGGCTAGGTGGATTAGCCTTGGGAAATATGGGGTTACAGGGTTTGGGTGGGATGCCATTCAGACAGTTGGTGCTGGCTCGATGGCTGAATGGCCTCTTTCTGCACTGTAGGAATTCTAGGTTGTGCTTTACAGTGTAAATCACAGATTGAGCCTGGTCATCTTGGGGCTTCCTAAACTGTTACGTTCAGTTCTTCCTTTCCTGTTAACTCCGTCAGTTTTGAGCTTCCAAATGGTCCCACATAACTCTTTCATTTAAGACCTCATCGACCGATGTTAATCCCTGAGCCTAGCCAAACAGTTTAGCAAAGCCAGCCATCATGCTGCACTATCTGCCAGTCAAAACCACTGGTGGGGACCATTGATAGCAGCCCCCTACATGGAAATCACATTCGTTCCAATGCACTATCATCTCACACCACCATATGTTGACTTACCTCCCTTTACAATTATTGTTTGCTCTTCATTTCAGCATGCTGCCTCTGAACCCACAATTGACTGCCCCAAATTCCCAACCAGCATGGCCCCTGACTTTCTGCAGATTAATTATGGATAATCCCCTGACTGGCTTGGATAAGAGAACTCTGACTGATAGATGTGCAGCTCCCTGACGGTGCCTCGTGGACTGGTTACACTGGACCTGACTTTGCCCAACTCCCAGACTGCAGAGATATGAAACCCTGACCCTGACTGCTCCAAGCAGCTGACTGCCCACGTCCAACCCCTGGACTGAAATCAAACACTACCCTTGACTGACTGCAATGGTATCCCTGACTAGTAGTCCTCTTTAACTTGACCAAAGTCTGTCCCTCTTAGACTTTGAAAGATGGCCATTTGGCTAAAACACATGCAGTGTGCTTGTTGCATAAGCTGTTGGTACTTGTTGTAAGTGTGACCTTGATATAGCCTGGTGCCATACACCAATAGTTCCACTCTCTTGGCTGATCTCTGCTGGCAACCATGACAAGCAGTTTGGCTTTGTGTGTGCACTAAAAGGCAAGGAAAGACAGAAGTATTATGAGCCCTTAGGCTCTGAACAAAGTAGCAAAGTGCAAAAAGGCAAAGCAAGGCAAGGCAGAGATGCTGTGAGCATCCAAACAGGCACAGAATAAGTGAGCACTCAGACAGCAAATGAGCAGATCTGAGGTAAACCCTGTTCCAGTGCATAATTGGGTGGTTGTCCCTTCCTGCAAACTGGCCTGCCAAAACTTTGAAATGTACGGTGTTGGTGCACTCCAAAGAACAGCATTGAAGTAGAGAAATGTACCCCAAGGTTTTCCAAGCTATGTTCTGATGATATGGTGAGACTGATGTGTGTCTGATCTCCATGGAGAGTGGGTGCAGGCTGTCACTAGCCTTGGAGCATACCCCGAGATGCTGGGAACAATGGCCAAGAGGGAGGTCCAGAGGACCGAGTGGTAAGTTGCATCCACCAGGTACCTTCTCAGACATTCATGTTAAGAATTGTCGCCATCCAGTTTCTCCCCACTGCGTAGGCAAATAACACACTGCATGCTAATGAGATGAGATTAGGTACTAATGAAATGTAAATGCATTAAAATAGACCTCTCACTTCTCACTAGTGTGATTCTTATCTCACCGTTGAAATCTTCGATGAAAAACTGGAAGTTTTTTCTTGAATTGAGAATCTGATTTGCTAATCCCAGCATGTTTTCCCAACAGCTTTGACATTGACAATGTCACTCAGGGCTAGGAAAATTCAGTTCTTTATCTTATTAAATACAAGAGAGCAGGAAGTACTTTTCTTCTACTACACTAGATAAAGTAGGCATTGTTTTTTTCTACACTTATAAAGAATTGTGGCAGCAATTTTAATTGTGAGCAGCAGCTCACACAAATAGTAACCTGGTATGTGCAGACAACAGTTTCAGTTCATGTTGTCCAGACTCTTGATCAAATCTGAAGCTTCTATCACTATTGTGGCTGAGTACAGATCAAGACAGAACATATAGCAACTAAGTGAGGATAGGATTCTAAAATAATGACAAATACGTTGTCAACACCATTTAAAGATGTGGGGCAAGAGCTTTGTTTGCATCATACATTTTTAGAGGAGTAATACTAGTGCCGATAGTCCATTATGTGGGAGGCATACATTCCATGCCACAATTCACTTCCCTGCACAATAATAAGGTTCGAGAGGCATTAGGGTCTTTCTTAAGAAAATAAAAGGCCTCACATAAAATAAAAGTATGGTGGATCCTAGAAATCAGAACTACAAAGGGGAAATCCTGAAGATTTCTGAAGAAGGGTCGAGACCCAAAGCATCAGCTTTCCTGCTCCTCTGATGCTGCTTGGCCTGCTGTGTTCATCCAGCTCTACACCTTGTTATATCAAGTGCAATATGAAGTTCTTTGGAACTTCAGATGAAGAACAATTGGACTTGAAACATTAACTCTGTTTCTCTCTCCACAGATGCTGCCAGAAATGTTGCATTCCTCAGCATTGCCTATATTTTCTATTTCAGAAACTGTAGCAGTTATTTAAACACTTTCTACCTGACATTGGGTAGCTGGTCCAAGTCTGTTCTATTCAGCATTAACCAGATCTACATGCAATTTAGTCAGCAGCCCTTAAAGGGACAGCTGGTGAACAAAAAGATTAGTTTTGTTTTTTTTAAAAAGTACTTGCACTTCTGCAAACTGCACAGAAGTCGCCAAATATTGTTCGTCCCTGATTGTCTAACTAGGTGACCCCATCACCGTGACCCCCTCAGCCATCTTTCCCCACGTCAGATCTTGCCTGAACATGCTGCCATAATTGTAACAGCCCAAAATTGGTAGCAATCTCTGGAGGGGTCCTGGGGATGGGTATCAGCTGTCCACAACTTTCTGATCTAATTTCTATGAGGCCCAACATCTGACTTCAGTTGGGCTTCAAGTCTACCTGTTCCTGCACAGACACTTTATGCGCCACCATTTTATGCTAGCATGCTGATATTCTCGAATTTCCCCTACCAGGATTCAATGAAAGTCTTGTCAACTTTCAAGTTATTTTTGTAGCTAATATTGAATGCAAAAGTACGTTGAAGTTAAAGAGTCATAAAGTCATATAGCACAGAAACTTAGCTCTTTGGCCCAACTCATCCATGTTGACAAGGTCTCCTGAACTGAACTAGTCCCATTTGCCTGCATTTGGCCCATACCCCACTAAACCTATCTTATCCACATACCTGTCCGAATGTCTTTCAAATATTGTAATTGTACTCCCCTCTACCACTTCCTCTGGCAACTTCCACATATGCACCACCCTCTGTGTGATAAAGTTACCCCTCAGATCCCTTTTAAATCTTTCTCCTTTCGCCTTAAACCTTTGTCCTTTAGTTTTGAACTGCCCCACCCGAGGGAAAAAAACCATGGCTAGTCACCTTATCTATGCCCCCTATGATTTTATAAACCTCGATAAGGTCACCCCTCAGCCTTCTGTGCTCCAGGGGAAAGAAACATTCCAGCCTAACCAGCCTCTCTGTATAACTCAAACATTCCAGTCTCCGCAACACCCTTGTAAATCTTTTTTGAACTATTTCTGGATTAATAACATCCCTCCTATAGCGGGATGACCAGAATTATGTGCAGTACTCCAAATGTGGCCTTACCAATGTCACGTACAGTCATAACATGGTGTTCTTCTTAAAAAGTGGAACTACATTAGCTGTCCTCCAGTATTCTGGCATCTCCCACACTTCTTGTTGTAAGTTGTTGGAAATTGTAGGCACGGCTAAACAAAATGTGAAACTGTCACATTTTTGTACAAGTTTATACAAGAAAAAAAGCCATTCATATATAATCCTTTCAAGAATTGATTGCAAAGTTGATTTTGGCCCCTGTGAAATTGTGTTACATTAGTTAAACTCAGATGCCACTCGGATTAAGATCACATGCTAATAATAAGAGATTAAGTTGCTTTCTGCCAAAGACATTTAACTACTTCCCTTTTGCCTGATTTCTTTGATGAGCAAGATTAGTTTTTGACCCTTTTTAGGACAAAAACTATTAATTTCAAAGTAAAACCATTTTTTAATCTCCTGTAAATGTGTCTTAACTTTATCACAAAGTTGCTTTCTTTGCCTCCTTTGTTGCAATGTATCTTACCACCACTCTGCCCTCTACAGAATAAACCTGTCTTCAAGTGTGACCACATATTTCTAAATTTATAGATTGGTGCAGACAAAATCATCCGCAAATGTCTGAACTGTGTCCTCACTGAACATAGTGAGTTTCTTGACTTCCTGCCTGTTGCAGCATACGTAATTCCTTTTGAAGTTACACGAATGCTTGCCATCCAAATTGTGAAGTTATACAAATGCTTGCCATCCAAATTGTATGGTGATTATTCCAAGTGGAATGTGTAATGGAATCATATATGCCGATTTACTACTTATTTGTAATAACCATTTGAAGAAATGAAAATGCTTTTTAAAATGTAGCTTTGAAATGTAGCAACAAGAATTGTCAACATAGAGAACATGTGCACTTTATTATGTGTCCAGAGGCCTGAATGATGACGTGACAATGTTATTGTACACTACATCTGGTGCTGCTCACTTGACAAATACAGAAACCTATCCATTTTGAAATATTTTTCACCTTAGTTATTATCTTTCATAGAATGGAATCACAAAACAGTACAGCACAGACAAGGCTATTTATATGTTAAGACTGTGTCAATTCTTTCAGTGAGTGAGCCAGTTATGCTGCTACTTTCAAACAAGTGTCTTTACTGATTGCTTTATGTGTTAATACTATTTTTCTATTTTTATGTTAGTTCAACAATAAATTGTTTAAACATAAACATAATTCATTTACATTTTTGACAGAATTCTCAGTTTGTTATTGGTTGTCAGTAACAGAAGAGAGCGGGTGTAATTCATTATTTACCTAAGCAGTCAAGATTTACTCCAATGACCCAAAGTTCTTCCCCTTACTGTTGGAAACAGAAACACACACTAGGAATTAGTTCCATCTGTTAGCATTTCTAAGTGACCATCCTTCTTGTCCCTGAACCTAGCTACTGGGATCTCGCAGATTATTAGTTTTTGCAAAGGGGGAAAAGAGCATCAAAACCAAGCCCCATCAGGCATGATACCTAGCAATTCACTTGTAACAAATCATGAGTGATGGCTAATTTACTGCTTCCAAGGCCAGACGCAAACAGACCACTCCTTTTGCCACTCCAGCTGAACTCTGCACACTCAATACCAAATCAAATCTGCCACTTTCTGGTCTTCATCCACTTGGCAATCGAAGATTGAAATCAATGGCATCATAACAGGTCAACCAATAACTGAAACATCCTTCAAGAGCATTTCTGTGGCTTGCAGGAGAGTAAATAACCACACTGTCTTTAACTCCTATGTATTTATTTTGTTATGATATTGAACCTAAAATTATTTTGATACTCTGAGCAATTATATGACAACAAAAGAAAAGTATATTGCATGTATAGTATTTTGTCATGTTCCAAGGATATTTTAATGTATTTTAGAAGCAATGAAGAATTAAAAGAGTACAGATTCAACACATTCTCAGTCATGTGGATTAATGTCAAAAAAGGTAGAGTAATTATTATACAATGGAGGCCTCTACTTGGAAATACAACAATGCCATCAGCTTAGGCTCCTGATGTATATTTAAGGAAGCTCCCATCAGAAACAGCCAGGTTTTCTGCTAACCCAATTACAAGATGATCTGAAAATCACTTTGGGAAAGTCTTGGGTGCCAGTGAAACTGTTGACACTCCCCCAATTTTTATCTGCTTATTATTCAGGGAAGAAACAATTGGCTGATGGCACAAAATTGCCCTCCTTGGGTTCCTTTTTAGCAAATATCTATAAATTTCATAAGTCTATATAGGCCAATGAGAAAGGCATGCTGCTGTTCATACACATGCTGTCATAGTCAGGTTATGTGCCACACTAAACTAATCACAATGAAAAATTAAAATCACTTTTTGACTAAACAACATTTTTCATTCGCTTCTGTATTTTTTTCCAGTGTATACAGATACTCAAAAGAACATGAGAATTCCCTGTTTTAATGTGTTGCAGGTATTTGATCCTTAAGCTTATGTAGCTCATTTAGGATGTTGCTGAACTACAACAGTCTATTTGTTTCAAATTATTGACAAGAGAAATACACACTCCTGGTCTTTATCTGCCAATACCAAAGTAAACGTGTTGAACTTTTTGTTTCCTTCATTTGTAGCAGCTTGTCAGAATGAGTGGTAATGCCACATTAATCCATCTGATAAGAGGAAGGTGAAGTGCTACTCTGTGCTCTTTAAAATGCCAATGTTTATTTTCTTTCCCTTTTGACACTTAACAGTATTGCAGTCTGGGTCTTTCTTGGATCTCCGTCCAAATGCTCCATTAGAAAGGATTAGATTTTCTCTCAAATATAAGAAATAATACATGTAATTAGTACATTCAACATATTGTTTTATTTTGATAGCAAGCATCAATCATCAGGTGTAACCCGAGAGACACAATTTGCGCTATGAACTGTAGCTGTAGCTCCTGTGGCAACATCAGATTGCAGAAGCTTGTCAAAAGAAGGTTAGAGCATGTTTTAATGCTACTAGGGGCTTCGTATTTAATGTGGTATACCCCAGGAAAATTATTTGTGGTTATTATTTTAGTTTTCCTTTTCATGAAATCACTTGTATTAGACTGGCACTGGTATTAGACCATTGAGCCTGTCAATATGCAATTTAATACAATGCTCCCTATTTGCATCTCTCCCCACAACTCCACCCTCCACCATTCTCCCCATCATTGGCCATCTATGCAATCAGTAGACAGAGGGATATATTTGAGAAATTCTAGATTGATTTGTGAGGTGACTGGAGGGAGTATTAAAATATGAGAAGTTTGTTTTCAAGCCTTGTAAACGTACAGGAGTCCACAGTGACGAGGGGATACATTGCCCAGAAGCCCACCTCCATTTGGCAAAGTTGTGCTGTCGGCTATAGCTCAGAACAATTATCGCAATCCGCACTCATTGCACAATTCAACAATTTGCTCCAAAGATCAATGATTCTCTGTGAAAATAAAAACCTCTTGACATCTAACCTTCTGTGTGCTTATTTATTTGTGAGTTGTCTGATCCCTCCTAACCGAATGTTTTGATATTGTTACCACATTTATCCACTATTTTCTTCTCCTCTGATGTTTTGGCAGCTCTCTTGGCAGCTTTTGTTGCCTTTAGCTAAATTTGATACCCATCCCTACTCTCCTGAGAACTATTTTCTAAGGTCAACTAAGTGTCCATTAATATCTCTTCACACTAATTGAAGTGGTTTACCATTTGTTGCAATAAATTTTCTGTCATTCTTTACTCCTGAGTTTCTACCTTTCTTCAGTTGCCAGCTCCTTAAGTACATAGCTCCCAGAGCAAGCAATCACACGAGGGGATAACCCCAGTGCATTAGTTTTAAGATTGGCTTTGAGGAAATCCTTTCTTTTTCACAGGGTTTTTATGTTTGCTGATCTCTTTATTGGAACTAGTAAATCCATTATTCAAGATCACACAGGTGTATGCTTGGAAAATACATCAGCTTTGCAGGAAAACTAGCAATACACATTACCAAACTAAATGAGGGGAGCAAACTCAATTCTCACCAGCAAGTATGAGTGTGCACGTTTTGGGAAATTAGGCTGTATCTGTCCTGCTGGATCTCTGTCAATTTTTGCCCTGGTTTGAAATTTCCAGGCTCGCTTGCACCAAATTTCAGACCACCCAGCCAGATACAGGCGCACACACTTAAATGAGGCCATTCTGACTTTGTTTATCATTGCCACCTCAATTACACTAACGTGAACAGATAAAAGATAATAAATATTCATGGTAGAAAATTAAATGGATAGATTGACTATAGATTACCTTTGAATTCTATTAATGTTTCCTGGATGAGAAAAGGCAATCAGATTTTGCAACCTCCATCTCTTAACTGTCTTGATGCAATGCGCTAACCATAAGACCATAAGATTTTGGAGCTGAATTAGGCTTTTCAGCACATCAAGTCTGCTCTGTTATTCAATCATGGCTGATATGTTTCTCAGCCCCATTCTCCTGCTTCTCCTGTAACCTTTGATCCCCTTAACAATCAAGAACCTATCTTTGTCTTAAATATATTCAATGACTTGGCCTCCAGTGCCTAATGCAGCAATGAATTCCACTAATTCACTACCCTCTGGCTGAAGAAATTCCTCCTCATCTCAGCGCTAATGAATTGTCCCTTCACTCTGAGCCTACATCCTCCGGTTGTAGTCTCTCCTACTTGTGGAAAAGTCTTTATGTCTGCTGTATCCAGGAGTCTCAATGTTCTGTAAGTTTCAATGAATTTCCCCCTAATCCTTCTAAACTCCATCAAGTACACACCCAGAGTCCTCAATCTATTCCTGCTCACATTTTCTCTAACTCTGTATTTCAAATATGCTTCCTTTCAAATGCAGTAAGTACTTTCAGTGGTTTTGCTCAGATCTTGTATGGATTTTCCAAGTTAGCCAGTTTTTATTCCAATTTCAGCACTTCCAGCATATCCTCACTAGTGTTATGATGGGCCACAGATTTTCAGATGCAATAATCTTGTCTCATCTAGTTACTTGGAAACATTTATTTCTGTTTGGTTTACAATAAGTATTTACAAATGAACAAAGTATTTTCTCACATCACATTTTGATGCATATGCTCTTGTAGAAGCGCATAAACAATTTAGTTACTCATATAGACTTATACATTGATGTATATGCAAGTTAAATAATGGTCAATTGTGACTGTGGTGTATTATCTCTTCTCCTTGAACTCTTTGTAGTGTTCAGTGTGATTGAACACACCAAGCACCTAAAACACATTTATTTTATCATCCAGCTACATAGCCTCTTTCTAACATCTCACTGCAATATTCTTCGGCTCTCTATCCTTCCCAATATTTCTCTTTAGACAGAAAAGTTTAAGAATGTGGTATTGGCTGCCAATGGAACAATGGCAGTGACTGGCATGGATGTGGAAAAAAGTTAGATAAGTGTATGAAAGAGAAAGGAATGGAAGGAAATGTTGACACAGTGAGATGAAATAAATAGATTGAGAGGAGGTTGATATGGAGCTTTGGCCAAATAGTGTTTTTTAGTCCTGTTCTTCTGAGTCTGACTTTTTTGGATATCCTCCCTCCCTTTTCCATTACGTCCATTATATTTAGTTCTCTCTGACTGAGGAAATAATTTGGAGGCAAATTTCTTAAGTACTTGTAGTTTCTGTTATTGATCCTTCCAAGGATCTGGATGATTGGTACTTCTATTGGGTATAGTGAAATGAGTTTCTTTTCAAGGTAGTGAAAAGTTATAAATGAATGACAGCATTTTTATTTTACAAAAAGATTTTCCAACACATCGCGTTGTTACCATTGGGTTCTATGCAGGGGGTATGTAGGTTTCGCGAGTTACCATGAGAACTATGACAGATCATCGAGGTCTGGTTGGGTGACAAATCTTAGTGTGGGGGTATGGCTAAGATCTTGAGGTTGGTTGGCTCGCCAAGCTGGTTTGTCGTTCTGCAGACATTTCATTACCCTGCTGGGTAACATCCAGCCTCCGATGAAGCATCGGTGTGTTTTCCTGCCTGGTTTTTAAACTCTGGAGTCTGTTGAGCTGGATTGCCTCACTTCCGGTTTTCTGGAAGCTTGGGACAAATCCTGGGACAAGCTAAGCAGAGACACGCACGGGAATTCCTAGAAGCCTGGTACTCCATGAAGAAAGCCATCAATAAACACATAGAACTCGACCCCATATACACTCCACTACGAAGGAAAACCGGAAGTGAGGTAATCCAGCTCAATGGACTCCAGAGTTTAAAAACCAGGCGGGAAAACACACCGACGCTTCATCGGAGGCTGCACTGAGGATGTTATCCAGCATGGTAACAAAACGGCTGCGGAACAACGAACCAGCTCGGCAAGACAACCAACCACAACATCCACTACCCGAGCTACAAATCTACTCCAAAACCTTACAGCTAAGATCGTTCAATCTTCATTTTCAAAAGATCCCCGTTCCTGACTATATAACATTGCTGAGCTGATGTGAAGCACGAGTCCAAACTCCTTTTAATGCAAATTGCTGCAACTGTCACTGATTAAAACATTCTGTTATTGTTTCTTCTTCTGTACATACCAAAGTACATCAGCATACTCTCATGCTATTATGTGTTGGTAAGTTGCAATCAATCAGTAAGCAATGACTGGGCAAATGTGAAAGGCATTATTCCAGCCAACACAGGACAAATGACCCAGGGGAGGAGTTCAGGGAACAAAGTTATCAATCTATTGCGGCCACTGTTTTTCTGCAGACAGTGCACCTTCTTCCTTAGGAAGCAGATGCTGCCTTCTTTTCTGGTCCTACTGCCTGAATGTACAATTCGCCAGAATACTGTCTTGCATGAGAAAATGTAAATACAAAGGAAAACTTTTTTTTACAAGAGCTACTTTCATTAGAACAGAGAGAATAAGGGGTGTTTTGACAAAGGTGCTTAAAAATATGAAGGAATGGATACAATAAGATATAATACATTTCCAATTCTGAGTGATATAGAAAGAGAGGGCCCACAGACCAAATATTTTTGGACAAAAGGCAGGAGTACATCTTTTTGAGGCTTTGAAATGTAATATTGGGGTTACTGATTGAAATGGAAACTGTATCAATATGTAACAATAAGATCAAAGGAAAGAGGGAGAAAAATAGGCAGGCAGAATGACTACATGGAAGATAAGTGTCAGTGCAGACTGATTGCGCTGAACAGCCTATTTGTGTGTTGTAAATTTTATATAGTGCCAGGACTTGAAAAGGCATTGCTTCCGTCTGCTTCTGCCAAAGCCAGAGAGTGTAGGAGGAGGAAGGGCTAGTGGCCTGTACTTTCACCACTGGGCATTTGCTATATACTTGCAGGGGTCTTGTGTATGATCTACAGTAGCGTGCTTGGTGGGATCATGCCAACCCATTACAGCATGAAGTCCAAAGCTGTAGTACTCCAATTGTACCCCAATTATGGCATTCCCATAAGTTCTGATTTAGAGTTCCTGATGAACTAATCGCACTTCTGAAAACACTACAATTTCAGTGAGTCATCTCTGCTATCCCTCTTAATGTTGTTAATGATATGATTCTGTGCTGTTCAAATGAATGATAGGGATCTTAGTCAGATTCCAGTAAAACCAAACAAGTAAAGGACTAACCACAACTAAAATCATGTGACCTTTCACTGAGAAAATTAGTCTTAACAAATAACAAAAAATGTGTATTTTGTTACAGAGAGACCCCAAAACCATCCCTTAAACCTTTTAGGAACTGTTTCAGATTCGAAATAAAAGCAGAGAATTTTGAAATATTAGAAAGCAGGAGATATCTTTTTTCTTTCTATTTCTTCTTCTCTCTTTATATTGCAGTATCTATCACTCATTGCTTTTTGTTTTGGATAATTTTCCCTGGGTTTTGCTTGTACTGTTAAACATGCAGGTTGAGAAGAATGAAATGGTGCTTCTTGGTTATTCACCCTCTCACACAGTTGGACACAACAATGTTAGTTTAAAAAGGATGCCTTTCAATGTGCGTACTAATCTCCCAGCCCTGAATAAGGCAGGTAGTTTTTTTTGTAAGTGCCCTCTCTTTTAAGTGCCTGTACCCACTGGTCAAAGGCAAGTTGCTTAAGCTTTTTAAATTCCAGGTAGGTCTGGTCAGGCTGCTTCCTGAGGGTATGGAATTTTTGACGGCATGCCTCTGGCACTAATTGGTATGCACTTGTTACTGCATCGGAATCTCTGACTGTTTTTCCTGAAGTCCTTGCTCTTCCCTCCTTGTTCCTTCCTCTCTTGCCCATTTCTCCTTCCTTCTTTTTCCCTCCTTGTCTTTCCCCTCCCTTTTCTTTTTCTTGAAATTCCAATTCCCCAAACTCCAATCATAATCTTTCTACATCTACTCTCCATTTCATTGCCCTCAATTTCCATCTGTAAACCATTGGTTAACCCTTTTTAAAGTGTTGGGTTTCCTGGCTTTCAGATGAAATTCTAATCCCAAGTACCTCACAGTAACATTCAACTGTTCAAGGGACAAAATTTTGAAATATTCAAAAGCAATTTTGTCTAATTCTGCAAGGAATGCTCTGACATAAAATGGAGGCATTTTTACATTAAAATAATGCAAACTTAAGAAAGCCTTTTGCAGGTTTTATTTAGCATTAAAAAACTAATTTCAAAGTGGCACAAGTCCCCAATTTACTATGACCAGACCTCAGGTGACGTTCCCTAATTTGTTGTGGTTTCAGACCCCAATCATTAAGCAGGAATGAATGGCTCCCCATGGTTATTCACCCAGCCTGCTTGGGAGATCACAATATGATTAATTTAGAAAGGATCCCTCTTCTTATCAAAACTGTTTTCCTACACCCAAAAATACTTATGTGTTAAAGCATTGTCTTGAAACTGTATAAAATGCTGGTTAGGCCACAACTTGAGTATTGCATGCAGACTACCTTTTAGGAAGGTATGATTATACAAGAGATGGTGCAGAGAAGATTTACCAGGAATCTGCCTGAGCTCGAGGGTCTGAGAAATAAGAAAAGATTGGATAAGTTGGAATTGTTTTCTTTGTAGTGGCAGAAGTTAAGAGGAGTCCTGTTAGAGATATTTAGAATTGTGAGGGACACAGATAGGATGGATAGGAAGTCACTTTCCTGTTAGTAGAAGGGTTAATAACCAGAGAGCAGATAGGTAGAAGACTAAGAGGAGTGTTGAAGAGAAGCTCTATCACTAGGAGGATGGTGGGGATCTGGAACTCCCTGCCAGAAAAGGTTGTTGGGTCAGAAACTCTTGTAACAGGATTTAGATATTCACTTCCATTATGATAACCTCCAGGACTATGGGCCAAGAGCTGGAAAATGAGTTTAGTGTAGTCAGGATGGAAATGCTGAGGGGAGGGTTCCCCTCATGGGAGAGTCTGGGATCAGAGGGTACAGTCTCAGAATTAAGGGGCACCAATTTAAGTCTGTGATGAAGAGGAATTTCTTCTGTCAGAGGGTTGTTAGTCTTTGGAACTCCTTGCAACAGAGATCTGTAGGTGCAGAGTCCTTGTGTTTACTTAAGGCTGAGATAGGTGGATTCTTGATTCATAGGGGAATCACAGGTTACTGGAAAATGCAGAAAAGTGGATGTAAGGAATGTCACATTAGCCATGATCCTATTGATCATGGAGCAGGTTCAAGGAGCCAAATGGCCCACTCCTGTTCCTATTCAGAATCATAGAATCCATACAATGTGGAAGCAGGTCATTTAGTCCATTGAGTCCACACTGACCCTCTGAAGAGCATCCCACCCAGACCCACCCCTCTACCCTATCCTTGTAACCCTGTATTTCCCATGGCCAATCTACCTAATCTGCACATCTTTGGACTGTGGGAGGAAACCAGAATGTCCAGAGGAAACCCATGCAGACACGGGGAGGATTGTGCGAACTCCATACAGACAGTTGCCTAAGGCTGGAATCAAACCTGGGTCCCTGGCGCTGTGCAGCAACAGTGCTAACCACTGAGCCACAATGAAACCCCTTTTCTTATGGTCTTATGGATCA
Organism: Rhincodon typus; assembly: GCF_021869965.1. Taxonomy (NCBI): domain Eukaryota; kingdom Metazoa; phylum Chordata; class Chondrichthyes; order Orectolobiformes; family Rhincodontidae; genus Rhincodon; species Rhincodon typus. The sequence continues at coordinate 55,348,963 of NC_063332.1, read as the reverse complement.
GAGCTGATCTACGAGAAGAATAAGTACCACAACATACATCCACAGACTCAAAATAAAACAAGAGTCTAAAATAATCAAAATAAAAGAAAGACGTATGGAGGAGCCTCTGAATTGTTCCTGAAGAGCAGGTAATACAAAATGGTGGCCATTATTGGATGGCACTGTTAGCATTGACACTGGCAGCTGAGTAATAATTTTGAAATGCTTGCTTTTTCAGGTTGGTGGTAAATTGGCTGTTCTGTTCCTTTTGTCAATGACTGAATTGCAGCATTCAGCATGAGAGGAGCCTTATCCTTGGTTTTATCTACACTGCAGGGGTATTTAAAATGGTTGTCCTCAAAGTTGTGGACCTCACTGTCTGGCTAATAACACACACTGACGAGTTCTGCATTCAGATTTTAACCCCTTTCTTCATATTTTTCTGGAGGGTCATACAGTCATATCTGTAAGAGGTGCGCTTCTGCTATGTGGGAGGGGATAGTCATCACCTTGTTATATCATCTTGTTAAGTCTCTACCTGTTTCAAATTTCCCTGATGCTTCACAAATGCGACCTTCCAACTTTCTCGAACAGTCATTGAACTTTCATCCTTAGTTTACTTTTACATAGCAGTCCTTCTTTTTAATAAAAAAAATACATTTTCAAGCAAAAGTAAAAAATGTCCACAAATACTCTGAGGTTCTAATCCATCATTGTAACACTTCCTCTACTGGACAAATGAAATTAGATACACTCGTATTTAATTACAAAGGGAATAAATTGGATATTCTCCATTTCTCAGTATTATGGATAGTTTGGATGGTTGAGGGAACAAACAAACCTTCTTGACCAATGATGTGTCCATGGTATTGGAATTGGGCCTCAGCAAATTTTCACTTTACAAGATTGGCCACTAGATCAGCTGACTGTATTTTCTGGAACAGGACATCTAGTTGTATTAAAAGCATTTCCCAGACGTCTCTGTACATTAGAAACACTATTCAGTTAGATAAGCTTGCCATTTATTGGCCTTTGATAGATGGCCAGATCATTTTAGAGTCCATATGGTATGACTCAAAACTTATCTAACTGATCTGGAGTGACAAAGGTAGAGATTTTCTTCATACAGATAGTTAAGGGAATCTGTTGATGTCCTTTCAGTCAGTCTTTGTTCGTAATGTAGGCTGCTGCTTGACCGACTATACATATGCAACTTTCCAGCTGGGGTATTGGGTAAGAGCTGCCTCTGGTTGCTACATTAACTTTCTGCTGGTCAATGAAGAGTCTTATGGAGGCATATGGTTTTGGCATGAGCACAAGTGGGGAGATCCAGCTCCTGCTACTCATCTCTATTATTGGTGCTCCAGCATGCAGCCTGTCTTCTCATGTGTTAAGGGAGTTGCATCTCCACTTCCACAGTGCCTCTGCACAAGCCCTGAAATGTAGTGAGCAGCCTTATTAAGTCTGCTTGCTGTTCTGCACCAAGGTGGGTGATCCAAGTTTTCTAATATTTCAGTATTCATTAGCTGGGTGTTTGCTGGCTTCCCCCAAGGCTCCCTCCAATTCATCCCTCCTGCTACCCTCATTCCCTAGACCAGTAACAATGGGACAAACTGTGAACCTGATTGTCCCCTTCTCAGCAGTGGTAGCTCTGTAACCTGTTGATATGATAAAGCCCTGTTTCTCTAGTCTGGAGTCTCAATCAGACAATTCATTTCTCAAAGCTTATTAGCAACTGTATATGGACTCTGAACTGGGCCTTCAAGGGTTCACATGCTATTGGCAGAGCACCAACATGTCATTTCCAGGCTGAAAGTTTCAGGCCCTTTGCTTGTCTGCCTTTTGTTGCACCATTGCTTGGGGAATGTTCAAGTACCCTCGGGTCATTTCACAAGCTTGTGGGAGTTGCTGCAGGAACTCTGTTACATCATCTAACATGGAGATCCTTTCCTGCAATTTGAAAACCATCTCCTTGATTAGTTTCTGAGACTGTTGAATTTGGTGCCTGTAAATTAATTCAAACAGAGTAAACCCAGTACACACATTGGGTCAGTCCTTGACCTAGTCCATTATCCCAGTCCTGGACATACTAATGGCCATGCTCTGATCACTGTTTTAAAGGTCTGGTGGTACCATTCTAATGATTCCATGATGCTCCATCTTCAATACCAACATACAATTTCCTCATGGCAGATTGCTACAAAGGGTGAAGTCACATGGTATCAGGGGTGAGCTGGCAGGATGGACACAGAACTGCCTTTGTCATTGGAGACAGAGGGTAGCTGTGGAAGGAAGCTTTTCAGAATGGAGGGCTGTGACTAGTGGTGTTCCACAGGGATCAGTTCTGGGACTCCTGCTGTTCATGGCCCATATAAATGATTTGGGGTAGAATGTAGCTGGTCTAATTAGTAAGTTTACGGACGATACAAAAATCGGTAGATTTGCAGATACTGAGGAGGATTGTCAGAGGATACAGAAGGACATAGATCAGTTAGTGGCATGGGCAGAAAAATGGCAGACAGAGTTTAATCTGGACAAATGTGAAATGATGCATTTTGGAAGGCCAAGTACGAATGAAAATTATACAGTGAATGGCAGAAGCCTTAGGAATGTTGATATGCAGAAAGATCTGGGTATGCAGGTCCACATATCACTGAAAGTGGCAGTACAGATAGATAAGGTAGTAAAAAAAGGTCTACAGCATGCTTGCCTTCATTGGAAGGGGCATTGAGTATAAGGACAGACAAGTTATGCTGCAGCTTTATAGAACTTCAGTTAGGCCACATTTGGAATATTGCGTACAGTTCTGATCACCACACTACCAGAAGGTTGTGGATGCTTTGGAGAGAGTACAGAAAAGGTTTACCAAAATGTTGCCTGGTGTGGGGGATTTTAGTTATAAAGAAAGGTTGGATAAACTGGGTTTGTTTTCACTGGAACACAGGAGGTTAAGGGGCGACCTGATAGAGGTTTATAAGCTTTTTCCCTGGGTGGAGGGGTCAATTACTAGGGGACACAGGCTCAAGGTGCGAGGGGCGAAGTTTAAAAGAGATGTGCAAGGTACGTTTTTCACACAAAGGGCGGTGAGTGCCTGGAGCACGCTGCGAGAGGAGGTGGTGGAAGCAGACACAATAGTGGCATTCAAGAAGCACCTGGACGAATACATGACTAGGAAGGGAATAGAGGGATATGCATCCTGTAAGTGAAGACAGTTTTAGTATGGTAGGGCAAAATGAGTCGGCGAAGGGCCTGTTCCTGTTCTGTATTGTTCTTTGTTCTTGTCCAATGGCAGCAGCATGTACTATCTACAAGATCAACTCACCAGGGCTTCTTTGACATTTTCCAAACCTACAACCTCTACCACTTTGAAGGACAAGGTCGATAGATATATAGGAACACCATTATTAGCAAGTTTCCCTCCAATACACACACCTTACTTACTTCAGACTAGATCACTATTCCTTCCCCGTAACTGGATCAAAACCTTGGAACTCCCTTCCTAACTGTACCGTGGATGTACTACACCACATCGATTGCAACAGTTCAAGAAGACAGCATACCACCTCCTTATACGGTGGTAATGGTGTTATAATCAAACCATATGCGAGGCTCCCAAATTTGTTCCAGTTGCAGACTGGATACCCCAATTTATTAAGCACCCAAGTGAGAAAGCTTGAACTGGCTCTTCTTGGTTATTTACTTACCTGCTTGGTTGAATGCAACAGGGTTAACTTAACACCTTTCTTCCAGACGCAAATGTTTTTATGTTTTTAAAACCTCAATTTAATTTAATTTAATTGAGATTTCCACCCAGTCCTGTCCTCTCTGTGCCCCTGATTTAAACTCCAAAGTTTCAGACTGAGTATTCAAAAGTTTCCAAGCATTCCATTACTTCTTATTACTTGTTCCAGAATGGTTGTCATTTTACTAAAGTCTCAGTATAAAGCCAAAGCAGCAAGCTATTCCTTCACTAAAGGGTCTTGTCCCTCTTACTCAAATGCAATCTGTCAAATTGGCAACTACATTTACAGCTAGGCAGAGCACATTATGAAATAATGTGTGAACCATATTTCCTCACGTGAAAATAAGTCATATAACTAGGCTATAAATTCAATGAGGAATTTCACAATGTTACATGTTTGTCCATACAAGACCACACATGATGGCTTCCTGGAAAATACTTCCGAGGGTTCATTGCAGCAATTCTTTATAATTATTCTCATCAGCACACATTCTTCATTATCAAGGACTAAACAAGATTAATTATTTAGTGGCAATAAGTTAAGGAATAGTTATTGGAACAAGGTCATAATTTAAATGAAGCCATGAGTGGAAAAGAATGTTAAATTATTAATCTAGCCCCTATATGCTGTTCACAAATCATTTCAAGTAGATGATTATATAATCGTGAAGAAAGCACAAGAAAGCTATTCTTTTTAAATTCCTGAAATGATGTACTCAAGTCTTTTCAATTAAACTGCTTCTAACTTAATAATAATTTTCAGATTTAAGTCATTCATGGTGATAAGTATCTGAAAGTACTGAGATTAACTTTACATAATCAACAACAATTACTGCCCAAGTCCTGCTTATGCAAAAAACTTCAAACTTCCAATTACAGCCCTTGTGTTATTTATACTGAAAGGTACAATCTGTTTCTGCTGCAAAATTACACACTAGCATTAGGTAATCTGTAAATTTAATTTTGCTTCAAACATATACAACATTACTGTTTGGTAGTATATTGTTTCTCTATGGAGTTATGCTTCCAAACAGTTTAACTCCAAATATCAAACCTTACACTGTTTAATATATCTGGTATTTGTAGGAATGTGCACTTATTCCAAATAATGAACATCTTATTGTCTATGGAAACATACAGAAAGAGATAAGTGGTCCTGGGGAACCAAAACTGAGCATCAGTGAGCAGTAAGCATTGCAAATGCTGCTTGATAGCACCGTCGATGACACCTTCCATTTCTTTATAGAGTCATAAAATCATAAAGCACAGAAATCTTTGGCCCAATTCATTTATGCTGACCAGGTTTCCTACACTAAACTGATCCCATTTGCCTTGTTTGGCCCATATCCCTCGAAATCTTTCTTATCCATGTACCTGTCCAAATGTCTTTTAAATGTTGTAATTGTACCTACTTCTACCACTTCCATATACATACTGCCCTCTATGTGAAAAAGTTGCCCCTCAGGTCCCTTTTAAATCTTTCCTCTCTCATTTTCAACCTACACTCCCTAGTTCTGGACTCCCCCAACCTGGGGCAAAGATGTTGACTATTTACCTCGTCTATGCTCCTCATTTCATAAACCTCTGTCAGGTCACTGCTCAAACTCTTACGGTCCAGTGAAAAATAGTCTCAGCTTATCCAACCTCTTCTTATAACTCAAACGCTCCAACCTCAGTAACAGCCTTGTAAATCTTATTTGCACCCTTTCCAATTTAATAACATCCTTCCAATAGCAGGGCAACCAAAATTGTATGCAGTACTCTAAATGTGGCCTTACCAATGTCTTGTACAGCTGTAACATGACATCCCAACTCACGTATTCAATGCTCTGACCGATGAAGGCAAGTGCGTCAAATGCCTTCTTCACCATCCTGTCAACTTGTGATGTCACTTTCAAGGAACTATGTACCTGCAGCCTTAGGTCTCGCTGTTTGTCAACACACCCAAGGGCCCTGCCATTAACTGTGTAAATCTGTGCTGGCTTGTCTTACCGAAGTACAACATCTTGCATTTATCTAATTAAGTTCCATTTGCCATTCCTTGGCCCACTGCTCCAGTTGATCAAGATCCCGTTGTACTCTTAGATAACTTTCTTCACTGTGCACTATAACACCAATTTTGGTGTAATCCACAAACTTACTAACCAAGACCCCTACATTCTCATCTAAATCATTTACATAAATGATGAACAACAGCAGTCCTTGTGGCACATAGCTGGTCACAGGCCTTCAGTCTGAACAACAATCCTCTACCACCACCCTCTGTCTCCTACCATCAAGCCAATTTTGTATCTAACTGGCTAGCTCTCCATGGATCCCATGTGGTCTAACCTTACTAACCAGTAAACCACGCAGAATTTTGTCGAAATCCTTGCTAAAATCCATGTAGGCATTGCCTACCACTCTGTCTTCATCTATCATCTTGCTCACCTCTTCAAGAGACTCAATCAAGTCTGTGAGAGATGATTTCGCATGCACAAAGTCATGTTGACTATCCCTAAACAGTCCTAGCCTTTCCAAATACATGTAAATCCTGTTTGTTAAAATCCCCTCCAACAACTTACCCGCTGCTGATATCAGGCTCACTGGTCTGTAATTCCCTGCTTTTTCCTTGCAGTTTTTCTTAAATAATGGCACATTATTTGTTGACACTGTTGTTGAATTTTGTTGATGGTCAGGAGTAAACTGAGGGGGCAATAACTGGCTAGGTAGGGTCTGTCTTGTTATTTATTGGGCAGAAAATATCTGGAAAATGTTCTACATTTTCAGGTAGATGCCAGTATTGTAGCTATATTAGGACAACTCAACTTTAGTCGTGGCTAGTTTGAAGCACAAGTCTTCAGTACTATTGCTAGAATATTGTCAGGGTCCATAGTCTTTACAGCATCTAGTGCCCGTGGCTGTTTCTTAATATCACATGAATTGAATCAAATTGGTTGAAGACTGGTATCTATAATGCTAGGGATCTCTAGGGGAGGCCATTGAGCACACATGGTTAAAGAATATTGCAAATGTTTCAGTCTTGTATTTTGTGCTGATATATTGGGCTCACCAGTCATTGAGAATGAGGATAGTAGTGTTGCCTCCTCCTCCTCCTACTTCTCCTTTTAGTTAATTACTATTCATCACCATTTCAGACTGTGACAGGATAGTCGAGCTTAGATCTGATCCTTTGGTTGCATATTTGCTTTGCTCATTTTATTGCATGCTGCTTCTGCAATGTGGTAGGCAAGTTATCCTTTTCTGTAACTTCACCAGGTTGACACTTCATTTTTAGGTATGCCTAGTGCTGATCCTAGCATACCTTCCTTATTCTTCATTGAACAAGCTTGATTGTTGTATGGGGGATATGCTAAGCCTTGAGGCTATAGCTGGAGGTTGAACAGACTTCTGCTGCTCTTGTGACCCACAGTGCCACATGGATGCTCAGTTGTTAGAACTGTTTGAAATTTATCTCATTTTAAGATGATGACAATGCCACACAACATCTGAAGATGTGATTTCACCTTCATAAGGGCTCTGTAGATGTCATGCCTACTGATACTGTCATGGACAGACAGACCTGCAACAGGAAGGTTAGAGATCGCAAGATCAAGTTGATTTTTTCCTCTCTTGATGATTTCCTCATCACCTACTTCATCCCCAGTCTAAGAGTTTTACCATTTAGCACAATACCAGTTCTGTATTAATGGTAGACATTGAAGATGTCGTATCTCTTAAAAGAAATTGAAGATGATAGACATGGGGGGAAGCAATGGCCTAGTGGTATTATCTCTGGACTGTTGATCCAGAAACCCAGATAATGTTCTGGACACGCAGGTTCGAATCCCGCCATAGCAGATGGTGGAATTTGATTTCAATAAAAAATATCTGGAATTAAGAATCTAATGATGACCATGAATTCAATGCCGATTGTCAGGAAAAACCCATCTGGTTCACTAACGTCCTTTAGAGAAAGAAGCTGCCATCCTTACCTGGTCTGGCCTACATGTGATTCCAGACCCACAGCAATGTGGTTGACTCTGAACTGCCCTCTGGGCAATCTGGCGTGGGCAATGAATGCTGCCTGGCCAGCAACACCCTCATCCATGAATGAGAAAGAAAAAAAGTCTGTCACCCAGAGTACATTCTATGCTCTTCCCTCATTCAATGCTTCCTTCCACATGGTGTTCAACACGGGGGAGCACTGACAAATCAGAGATGGTGGTCAGAAGTAATCAGCTGGAGATTTCCTTGCCCATGTTTGAGCTGGTACTATGAGACTTCATAATACGCAGAGTTAAAGTTGAGGACTTCCAGGGCAACTTTCTCTGAAAAGTGGACCACTATGCCCCAATGCACGATAAAATGGGCAGAAGGATAAGCACAATTTGCAATCAAGTGTTTATCTATAGCTTAGTGTCAATGTGGAGCCACGGGCAGGGAGACCATATATTGAAAAATGAAAATTTGCTTCACCTTTCTGCTGCCTACCATCTGCTTATGCTGGTGGAGCCACAGTTAAAATGTGACATACATCCCAATGATGCATTTGCTACATGAAACCCCATTTAAATTAAGCTTCTGCTCCTCTGGGCAGGCCTTCCTCACATATCTAATGACAGGGAAACGAACATAGTAGGGATCAGAAACATTTACAAATGCGGTACGAACATCCAGTCAATTTAACACATCATAATTACATTGTTCCCTTTGGATGAACCTATTGAAATACCCATGTTACAGTTAGTAAGGAGCCAACACCTTCACTAGCCACTTAACAAAGTTTATCTTTGCTTGCTCATTTGGCACAAATTTTACAAATAGAAGGGTGCATGCACAAGATTCTATTTGCTAATCAGGAAGTGATGAAGATCACTGGGTTTTACATCACCAGCAGCACATCTGTGGCTTTGTAGTGTTATAAGAAATATGTATTTTATGAGCAAAGTACCCATTGCTTCTCAGCGTAAGAATGTTTCTTTGTTTTACAATGTAGTAACATCATCAATATAATTCTGAGCAGTGTTGAACTATTTTATATTTATGTTTTGACATTTGCAAACTAAAAACTCAAATACCAGAGTCATGATTTTATAGTGATCTGAAGAATTTTGGCAGATTATTCACATTTTAATGCTTTTTAAACTTTCATTACCATTTCCTTAAAATCGGGTGAATTTTTAATTTGAAAACTACTTTGGAATGGCATTGTCATGTCTGGAAGAGGATTCTGGGAGATTGCACTATTTACTGCAAATACAATCCTTGCAATTATTATCCCACAAATATATGTTATGTTCTATTTGCTCTCATACTCAACGACATTGCACAGAAATTTTAACCCAATGTTCTTTTAAAAGGGGCAAGAGCACATTGCCTGGTCAACCACTTTATACTCCTTTCAAAGGTGAAGTTTTTGCTTACTATGTGTTCTATGTTTGTATGAATGAATGAATAGAACTTGCAGGATTGCATTTATGTAAAAATTACATTGAAATTTACGCAGATTCTACAGAGGTCTTGCCAGTGGTAACTTAATTATAAATTGCCTGTGAATTGCATAAGGACACATTAGAATGTAAAAAGCCAGCACCACTGTAAGAATTTTTTTAGTTCATTCACAGGATGTAGACTTTGCTGGCCATGTTAACATTTATTACCCATTCCTAATTGCCCAGCCAGCAATTAAGAGTCAACCACGTTGCTGTGGGTCTCTTGTCACATGTACGCCAGACTGGGGAAGGATGACAGATTTCTTTCCCTAACTGACATTAGTGAACCAGAAGGGTTTTTCCAACAATCAGCAATGGTTTCAATGGTCATCTTTAGAATTTTAATCCCAGATTTTTTATTGAATTCAAATTCCACTACCTGCCATTGTAGGATTTGAACCCTGGTCCCCAGGACATTACCTGGGTCTCTGAATTAATAGTCTAGTCATAATTCCCCTAGGCCAACATCTGATGAGAACATGAAAGGTAAACCATATTCCTGCTGTAAATTTCCTTTAAACATATTGATGTCACGATGATTAGAGTTTGAAGATACTGAACTAGCATTTCTGCACTGTCATCACAGTATCTTTACGAAAATGTAATTGTGGAAACTTTTCTGTTTTAATTGCAATAGGCGCCAATGTCTGGAGGAAGATTAAACAATATAGAAAATACAATACAGGTCTTACTAATAAGAAATTAAACCCCAAACAAATTGCTCACAAACAATTGCTACAAAACATTCAAAGTTGTGGCTTCAGATCCTGCTCCTTAAAAGCCTTTGAGGTAAATTTATATACATTCAGATTCACATAAGTGCAGCAAACCCCTGTTTGCTGGTCACTTCTGGAGAGAATCAGAATGATAGTAGTGAGCAGACTGGGCAGAAAGGAGAGATAAGTTGGAAGTGATGCAAAGTATTGAGCACAATAAGATTTCAGTGAAAAACCAATGTAAAATCTGATCTCAATTTCCTCAAAAAGTGCTATCAATGAGCTTAAATCTCCCCAGAAATGTTAGGTCTAGTCTCTTAGAAGATTGATATTACCTGTTTAAGTTCTGATGACTTTGACAAAACATTTGCTAATAAAGTAGGTGTGAGGAGGCACTCTGATTTATTCATGCACATTTACTGAAGTGCCCTAGGTTATGAATAAATCTCTAATTGATGCCAATTCACCTTGATCACACTGTTGTAATCAGTAGCTCCTAAAAGTCAGCTATTTCAATGATGTATTACTCAAAGTTTCAGTAAAACAGAAGTAAAAAGCACACACACCAGGCAGTGACCTATCAGGGTACTGGAAATCTTGGTTGTATCAGAAAGGCATCATTAAATGTACAGATTCCAAAGCCAGTGTACTATAACAATAAGTTAAAATGTGTCATTTTATTCTCCAGTAAACACAATGTGACAAAAATGCAGCCCATTCATAAACAATTATGTAAAGATTTTTTGAACGATGAAGTAAATTGCAATTATCTGTAAGAAAAGCCCCTGATGATGCTTTATTTTCTGAAATAGTTTTCCCCTCTTTCTAATTCAAAGCATAATATCAAGATTGGCAAAATTATCCCACAATTTATCAAAAATACAAAAATGAGAATGCAAGTTTAGCTAATTTGCTGAAGACTCAATAATCCAAAACTAAAGATTGCATTTTTCTACATTCAGTTTCTGTACAAACTTGTAAGGTAATGCAATTAACTTTATGAAGGGTTAGATCAGTGCTTTAACTGTATGATTTGACCAGGTCAAGTACTCATGCTGAAGAAAGGAAATCACATCTAAATATCTTTAAGAAGATTTGCACATCCATGTCATTCATCCAGTAATAGAGAGGTGAACGAGAGTGAGTGGTATAAAGTTAAATGCAATAATAACCAGCTCCAAAGAAGATGATAAGAGTCTGGGGAATAAGTGTTAGCAGCTCATTACATCTGCCGTTACTCAGTACCATGAACGAAACAGCCTGTTTCTTGTCAGCTAGCAATAGGAAGTGGAGTAGAATTTAGGGGCTGCTGATTTAGGGGGCTAAAGAAAAAGGCCACACCACACACAATTCATGTCAAGTCTGTTATGTGATCCAGGATGCCTTATCCCTAGGTTCTGGTAAATAAACACACTTAGTGCTGTTTTTTATCAGATAGTGCCTGACGGGAGCTGAATGGCTCAGAGGACTTAAACATAACATTAATAGTGACCAAAGAACGTATGAAATGTGCAGTCCTCTACATACTTTAACCTTTCTGCTGTCAGCTAGCTTAATCATGTACAATGATACCTGACCTATTATTCTTCAGTTGACATATGTGCAACACTAAACATTATTAAGCTTGATATTTATCTATTGAAAAACCTTCCAATTTCCACTTGTACACAGTCAGAATTATCCTTTACACAGTCAAATAACTATGTCACACAGTCATTACCTTAGCAGTTATTCTATGAATCATTGTTTTGTAGATTTTTGTTGGGAGCAACATAATAAGATATTTGGTTATTCCTGCTAATGCCATTTTTTAAAATGTGTTGGGATTTTTCTAAGCATGTTCCAATCTTTTGGCAATAACACAAAGATTGAATTTTAAAATAAATTATCTGAAAGAAGACACAAGACATGTTGTTAGCAGGTTTGGTTATTTCTGCAAAAAATTTGCAGTTCTGTCACTTATAAGACTCTAACACTTCCAATTTGAGATGAACCTAATTTTCCAATGAATGTATTTGAGGGAAACAGAAGCCAAATTAAAAAATGAGCTTAGAAATGCCATACTCAGAAAAATGAGATCCAGTGCTGTATCTTTATGTTGACCTTGACTCAGCACAAACCTTTGCTAAATAGAGTGGATGTGTGACTGCTAAATAATTTGTCTGGCTTGCTTTGGAATAGTTTAAAACTATTTTTATGTTCTTGTTACCTTGAGTGTTTTCTAGTCTAGTTTTTTGGCAGTGAGCTTGTTGCTACTTTTTGACCTCTCTATGCTTTTTTTTAAAATACCGACTTTGATAGACTTTGATCTCAATAAGATTATTGGGATTAAAAGGCCAAATTCAGCTTTAAAGTTTCACTCCACCAGGTATGCACAAAACCATTTTGCATGTTAGAGTTTTAAGATAGGAAAGATGATTAAGTTTTGATCTGAGTGTACATCCTGATATTATGATAAGTTGATTTTCATTCATCAGAACAGGCTTAGCTGCCTTACTGAATATTGGAAGCCTTCGCACCAAGGGTGTTAACTTTTCATTTGAAGCAATCATTTTTGTTGATGGATCAGCAGACCAATCATGCTAAGTTTTTGTTCCTCTATCTCCCTCCAGACAGGCAGTCTCAGTTCTCTTAGGACTCACCACCAAATATTGTGTGAGCACCTAGACATCACAGACTCAACTTCAATGATTTGAGAAGGTGAATCACCCTCACCCACTCAATTATGAATGGGCAATATGGCCCATATCCCATGAATGAATACAAAAATTATTAGTGGCATAATTACTTATGTTGCTAATAATCTTCCGACTGGGTAAGTTCAACTGAGACTTACCTGGAAAGATAGGAAAGTGACGTATCTATTGTTTTTATTCTAAAAACAGTGGTAGGAAGCAGAAGCTTTGAAGAAGAGTTCTTGAGATGTATGCATCACTGTCAAAGCCAGTAGTTCTGTCAGGAAGCTCAACACTTTTCAGGAAAAAGGCACTAAACCTAAACATTCCCCAACTCCAACATTGGCTTCACTGTAATAAAACAAAGAACTGCAGATGATGGAAACCTGAAGCAAAAACAGAAATTTCTGGAGAAACTGAGCAAGTTTAGCAGCATTTGTGGAGAGAAAGCAGAGTTAATGTTTTGAGTGCAATGACCCTTCTTCAGAATTGATTTCATTGTGTACTATCTACAAACACTGGTCAAGCTTTTTATGTAGCATCTCCAAAATTCATAACGTCTACTCTACCATCTTAAATAACAAAGGTTCAGGCACGTGGAAATTCACTTCAAGTCACACCATTCTGAGTTGGAAATGTACAATCATTCTTTCAATGTCACTGTGTCAGAAGGCTTTTGATAAGGTATTACACATTAGGCTACTTTATGAGATAAGAGTCCATGGTGTTGGACATATATTAACACAGAAGAGAATTGGCTAACTAATAATGTTAGAAATCACTTCTACTCACAAAGGATAGTGGATATTTGAAACTCTCTTTTACAAGCAGCAGTGGAAAATTAGTTATTAATTTTAAATCTCAGATAGATAGTTTTTTTTTGTTCAGCAAAGGTGTAAAGGGATATGGGTCAAAAGCAGCTAAATGGAGTTAGGCCATAGATTAGCCATGACCTCACTGAATGTAGAACAGGCTTGAGGCGCTGAATGGCCTACTCCTGTTCCTTTGTTCCTTTCTACTTATGTAGTTTAACAGAGAGTTGGGCTAAGGGAGCATTTTTAGGCTGGCAATGTTTATTAAGTGGTGTGCCACAGGGATCAGTTCTGGGACAACGATTATTTACAATGAATATTAGTGACTTACATGAGGAAAGTGAATGTACTGTAGCTAAGTTTGTGGATGACACAAAAATGAAGGGAAGGCAAGAGGTAAGGATGACACAAAGGCTTGGCAGAGGGATACAAGACAGATTAAGTGAGTGGGCAAAATAATCTTGGTAAATGGAAAATAATGTAGGGAAATGTGAGGTTACACAGTTTGACAGGAAGAATCCAGAAGCAGAATATTATTTAAATGAGGAAGGACTGCAGAAAGCTTCGGCACAGAGGGATCTGCGAGACTTTGTGCATAATTCTCAAAACAGCTAGCATCCAAGTTTAGGAGATAGTAGGAACTGCAGATGCTGGAGAATCTGAGATAACAAGGTGTAGAGCTGGATGAACACAGCAGGCCAAGCAGCATTAGAGGAGCAGGAAGGCTGATGTTTCAGCCTAGACCCTTCTTCAGAAATGAAGAAGGGTCTAGGCCCGAAACGTCAGCCTTCCTGCTCCTCTGATGCTGCTTGGCCTGCTGTGTTCATCCAGCTCTACACCTTGTTATCTCAGCATCCAAGTTATAGGGAAGGCAAATGGAATGTTGGCCTTATTCCAAAAGGAATGCAGTATAAAAATACAGAAGTCTTGTTAAAACTATACAAAGCACTAATCAGTCCACACCTGGAATATTGTGAACGGTTTTGGATCCCTGTGTTAAGGAAATAAACACTGGGATTGGAAGCAGTCCAGAGAAGGTTCACTGGAGTAATCCTGGGTATGGAGGCACTGTCTCATGAGAAGAAGTGGAGTAGGTTGGGCCTATACTCATTGGAGTTTCAAAGAATGAGAGGTGACCTTATTGAAACGTATAAGGTTTTCAAGAGACCTGACAGGTTTGATGCATAGTTCACAAAACAGCTTGAGGGAGAGTCCAGGACCAAATGGTATAATTTCAGAATGAGGGGACATCCTTTGAAATAATGAGGAGGAATTTCTTCTCTCTGAGTGTTGTGGCTTTATGGAATTCCTTGCTACAAAGAACTGTAGAGACTAGGTCATTAAGTATAATCAAAGCTGACGCAGTTTTTATTCTCAGTTAGGGAATCTAAGGTTCTGGGGAAATGGCAGGAGTGTGGAGTTGAGGATTATCAGATCAGCCGTGATTTTATTGAATGGCAGAGCAGACTCAATGGGCTAAACATCCTACATCTGTTCCTTATAGTTTTACCAGCATTTTTTTTATTTTTAATGTAGGATATATGAATTCAACATTCTCTGACTTTTCATCCATAGGTAACGTATTTTGAACCTCCAGTCGCTGACATTTTCACCCGATCACTCACGCACTGTCTCACTCAGTGCATCTCTTTCATTCTCTAGAGACAGATGTCACTGAGCTGGTTTTACAGGGGAGATCATGCTTGCACTGAAATGTTGACAGGCTGAATGTAGGAAGGACATTCTTTTCTCGCTCTTCAACTGTCAGCTTTTGCTTTCTCTGAGCCATATGAACAATTAAGAGAAGTTAGTAAATTAGTCAGAGAAGTAAGTTCAGTCAGATTGTATATAGGCTATGCTGGTGAAAAACATCAAAGTCACCTGACATATTTTCTGTTCGGAAATTCAAGGCCAGGGGTACATATTGTGGAGGACTTTTTGATTATTCATTCATGGAATGAGGGCGTCATTGGCTAAAACAGCATTTAACCCATCCCTAATTGCCCAAAGGGCAGTTAAGAGTCACCCATTGCTGTGGGTCTGGAGGCATGTAGGCCAGACCATGTAAGGATGGCAGTTTTCTTCCCTAAAGGACATTAGTGAACCAGATGGGTTTTCTAACAAGCAACAATAGATTCATGGTCATCATTAGGCTCTACATTCCAGATATTTTTTATTGAATTCAAATTCCACCATCTGCCATGCCTGGATTTGAATCTAGTTCCCCAGAACATTATCTGGGTCTCTGGATTAACAGTCCAGCAATAATACCACTCGGCCACTGCCTCCTCTACAGCTCAAAAAAGAATAAGAAGCATGTCGAACTTGGAGGAAGCAGTGCTCTAACTACAAGAATCTGCATTACTTTGCATAAAAATGTTTAGCTGCAAAGAAGCAAAGTAGTTTATAAAGATGGCTGCCAGAGACATGTTAGTCAATGTGTCTGATGACCCTCTTTGCACCAAATGGCAAGTTGGTATATTCAGGTCTAAAGGTTATAGTTAGTAAAGGGCTTAATAACCAGGAGGCTATTAAGAGAAGGAACAGAAGGTTTAGAAAGGATTTGAGGAAAAGAAAATTCACTTAAAGGGTAAAACAGCAGGCCAGGCAGCATCAGAGGAGCAGAAAATTTGACATTTTGGCCGACCGGAAAGTCAGCTTTCCTGCTCCTCTGATGCTGCCTGGCCTGCTGCGTTCCTCCAGCTCCACACAGTGTTATCTCTGACTCCAGCATCGGCAGTTCTTAACATCTTTGAATGTGGTATTGACTCAGAGGGTAGTGGGTATCTGAGACTTACTACCTGAAAGGGTGGTACAGGCAGGAACCCTCAAGACATTTAAGATGCTATTTAGATGAGCATTTGAAATACCATGGCATAAAAGGTTATGGGTCAAGAGTTGGAAAAGGAGATTAGAATCAATGGATGTTTGATAACTGGCACAGACATAATAAGTTTTCTGTCCTGTAAAAACTGTATGATCCTGAAAACTTTCTATGACCTTTGCTTACAGGACCTATCCAAAATTGGAACAGGGGAATCTCCAAAACCTGAGACATCTTGTGGGCTGTGATCTGACTGCATCAAACTTCAAGGCTTATGCACATTTTTCACATGAAAGGAATCATTTAGATTTAGCCAACCAAAGACCAATTTGTGAAATCCCTGCAAAATGAATAGGAGATGGACATGGAGCTAAGTGAGAAGTATTTCAAAGCGCTTTGAAGAGGTGAGAAAAATTGCCTTAGATGAAAGATCAAAAGGTGAAATCAACATTCAGATAAAACAGATAAAAGCAAGGAGGGAATTGGATATTAGGGAAGGCAGGGCAAGTGGAAGCAAAATGCTTACAATGACATCATTGGGACCCAGCTACAATTTTAAGTGGCCTGTAAACAACCTGGCAGTGAATTTCCCTCAAAGCCATTGCTGGGAGGAAATGATTGTAGTCCAAAGAAATCCAAAAAGATGTTGGGCTGAACTTTATGTTCTTTTTGGCAAAGAGTAAGTTGTGTCAGGTCTTTTGGAAGAATTCTCACTGCAAGGTGCAGTGAGAGTTCTTCCAACATCCTACATTAACTACCTACGCCCTCTATACATCACACACATCTGATTCCAGCCACAACTTAGCGTGTGCTGATCCCAGAACAACTCACCACTCATTGGGTATCCACTGACAAAACCATCATTCCTTGCACCCCACAACAGCTTCCCACACTCAGTGTCATCCACCTCAACCCCTGAACCCCGAATACCTCCTGTGCTGCCTACTCACCCACTTCTCCATCACTTTCATCTCCCTTAATACATGCTTGTGTCTCAATCCAGGAGGAAAACAGCCCACAAGAGGGGCAGAGAGAGACAAGGCAAATAGTGGGCTACCTGACATTTTGCTTCTCACCCTTTGTGAGGATAGTAGCCTGACTCTGACTTCCCTGATTAGCTGACTGACTGTAGCCAAGCTCCTGGATGATAACAGGGGCTGCCCTTGACTTACTTTGCTGGCAGCCTTGAGAGAAGGTTATCACCCTTCACTTGACTGAGTACAGCTGACAGCCATGACTGACTGAGGGTCACAGTGCGAAAAAAGCAAGGTCGGGATGCCGTGAGCATCCAGGATGTAAAGCAGTGAAGTGTGGGAGCGTTTCTGTAAGTGAGTTGGAAATGATTCACGAGGGTTCTTAGAAGTTGGCACATGTCAGATGCCAGTTCAAGGATGTTTAGCATGTGGTCAGTACCCATGGAGTGTACCCTGAGAATTTTGTGGCCTGTCTCCAGCATGGAAGCCCTTTGGGGCAAAAGATAAGCTAATGTCACCAGGTGACCTGAAGCTCTGAAGGAGGGTCACTGGACTCAAAATGATAGTTCGGTTTCTCTCTACACAGATGCTGCTAGACTTGCTAAGTTTCTCCAGCAACTTTTTCTTGTTTCAGCTAATTACTCTGACTTCCAAATCAAGAATTCTTGGCATCACTCTTGTTCGATGTGTTCGGTAAGATAAAAATCTGAATATTAAAAGGTATTTAAAAACATAGAACAGTACAACACAGGAACAGGCCGTTCAGCAAACATTTCTGCTCTGACCATGATGCCACTCTAAACTAATCCATCTGCCTGCACGTGGTCCATATCCCTCTATTTCCAACCTGTTCATATGTCTGTCCAAATGCCTCTTAAACTTTATGATTATATTTGCTTCTACCACCTCCACTGACAACACATTTCAGGCACTGAGACAACAAGGTGCAGAGCTGGATGAACACAGCAGGCCAAGCAGCATCATAGGAGCAGGAAGGCTGACGTTTCGGGCCTAGACCCTTCATCAGAAATGGGGGAGGGGAAGGGGGTTCTGAAATAAATAGGGAGAGACGGGGAGGCGGATAGAAGATGGATAGAGGAGAGGATAGGTGGAGAGGAAACAGACAGGTCAAAGAGGCGGGGATGGAGCCAGTAAAGGTGAGTGTAGGTGGGGAGTTATGGAGGGGATAGATCAGTCCAGGGAGGACGGACAGGTCAAGGGGGCGGGATGAGGTTAGTAGGTAGGGGATGGGGGTGTGGCTTGAGGTGGGAGGAGGGGATAGGTGGGAGGAAGAACAGGTTAGGGAGGCAGGGACAAGCTGGGCTGGTTTTGGGATGCGGTGGGGGAGGGGAGATTTTGAAGCTTGTGAAATCCACATTGATACCATTGGGCTGCAGGGTTTCCAAGCGGAATAGGAGTTGCTGTTCCTGCAACCTTCGGGTGGCATCGTTGTGGCACTGCAGGAGGTCCAGGATAGACATGTCGTCTGAGGAATGGGAGGGGGAGTTGAAATGGTTCGCGACTGGGAGGTGCAGTTGTTTATTGCAAACCGAGCGTAGGTGTTCTGCAAAGCGGTCCCCGAGCCTCCGCTTGGTTTCCCTGATGTAGAGGAGGCCACAACGGGTACAGCGGATGCAGTATACCACATTGGCAGATGTGCAGGTGAACATCTGCTTGATGTGGAAAGTCTTCTTGGGGCCTGGGATGGGGGTGAGGGGGGAGGTATGGGGGCAGATGTAGCACTTCCTGCGGTTGCAGGGAAAAGGGCCGGGTGGGGTGGGGCTGGAGGGGACTGTGGAGTGGACAAGGGAGTCACGGAGAGAGATAAGGGTGGGGAGGGAAAGATGTCTTTGGTGGTGGGGTCGGATTGCAGATGGCGGAAGTGTCGGAGGATGATGCGTTGGATCAGAGGTTGGTGGGGTGGTACGTGAGGATGAGGGGGATTCTTTTTTGGTTCTTATTGCAGCGACGGGGTGTGAGGGATGAGTTCCGGGAAATGTGGGAGACACGGTTGAGGGTGTTCTCGACCACTGAGGGGGGGGAAGTTGCGGTCCTTGAAAAA